>NC_092342.1:74070000-74691250 GCF_046630445.1 Rutidosis leptorrhynchoides
ATGTGTCCCCAAAATTACTTTTTTTAATTATATTTTTACATATATAAATTAAAAATATAGCGTTTTAGCGTCCCCGGCAGCGGCGCCAAAAACTTGATGTGCGAGCGAAGGTGTACGAAATACTATTATTTTTACTACGAAATACTACGAAATATGATACAAGTTTTAATTAATTTACGGATGGGATATACCTAAACTTTGCTACAACACTATAGGCAGTGTACCTAATCGTAGAGTAGTGTAGCTTTTAGTAAGTCCAGTTCGTTCCACATGGAGCTAGTTGATTACGTACTATATTTTTATAAAACTATATATATATATATATATATATATATATATATATATATATATATATATATATATATATATATATATATATATAAGTAGTAATATTATAAACGGGGGTTTTTACCGTTTAATGACCGGTTTGTCGATTTTATATTTTTAAGCATAAAGATAAATGACAATAATTAAAGTGCGTAAAATAAATAACGATAAATAAATGACGATAAATAAAATAACAGTAAATAAAATTGCGAAAGAATATGAAATAAAAGAATTATGCTTATTTAAACTTCCGTAATCATGATGTTTGACGTTTTGATTTTAATTTATTACTCTAGATTAATTATCCTTTGTCCTGGATTATTTGATACCTATCTGGTTTTTGTCCATAATAGTCCATCGGTCATAATTATAAAATGCTCATCAAATTAACCTTATTCCCGAAGTCAAATATTCCAACTAATTAGGGATTCAAACTGTAACAAGGTTTTAATACTTTGTTAATAATTACACCATGTTATCGCCTGCGTGTAATCCAAGGTTTTAATACTTTGTTAACAATTACACCAATTACCCTTGTATGTAATCCACCCCTGTTTTAATGAGATATGAATATTAATTTACCCACTTGATCAGTTTGAATAATCAATTACCCAACCTGAATAATTTATTAAATGATTGTAAAAGATGTCGTATAAACGTCACTAAATAGGACATTCATAATCATTTAATAATTTATTAGATTAACTAATTTGAAGATAGGTTCGACAGACTCCAATGAGTTATCATTCGATTAGACAATACCCCCCATCTATTAATAGTCCATAGTCCAATGTCCACAAGTGTCGGTCTTTTGTCCAAACCCTAATTATGGTACAAAATCCAATAACCCCGTCTTAATATTTAGTCCAACATCACGATTACTTTGGCTCAAATAAGCATAATAATAACTTAGTTACGAGATATTAATTTAAAAAGGAAGAACATAGCTTACAGTGATTATTAATAGCGTAGCGTTAAACGGACAGAGTTTCAACTTTAAAACTCGTAAAATATTTCTTACAATAACCCAATTATTATTAATCTTAATTGAAACTTAAAATTATAAATATAAATATAAATATAAATATTTTTCTTACAGAGGAAGAAAGAAAATTGTGAAGGTGTGTCTATTTATCGATGCACTCTTCTCCTTTTATAGATATGAATATGCCTAATGTAGAAGAGTGGAAAGTGAGCTGTCTTCAATTGATTCACTTTCATTCTTCCAATTCATCTGTCGACATACATAATATTATTATATATTTATATTATAATTATTATATCATTATTATTATTATTAATTATATATATATTATATTATATTCTTGTGCATAGTTGACTTGTAATTTTAGCAACGTTGACTTGTACGTTGTTACTTGGTTTATGTCCCGGTTTTGGATTTTCGAACGTCTTTTCGTATGCTTAGATATCTTGTACTTTGCGTTCCGCGGCTTGTAGTCTTGTCATTTTTAGACGTTATTCATCAATAAATTGAACCACTTGGATTGTATCTTGTACGTTTGAGCTTTTTGGTCATTTGCGTCTTCAAATCGTCGTCTCTGTCTTCTGTCTTCTTATTTTATTAATTAAACAATTATCACTTGGAAATAGAACAATTACAACTAAAAGCTTATCTTTCTGAAAGGATAATGCTATGAAATATATGTTCGTTTTTAGCATTATTAGACACCCAAGAGTTACACCTTAAACAAACCAAAACATCAACATCCATGTCAACTTCAACCAAATAGTGAATGTGTTTCATGTTCACTGATTTAATAAAAGCGAAAAAGAAACCGGCGTTACCAACGAGGTAGAAGCATTAGCGATAGTTGATCGAACCTAAAATTGATTTTGCTAATAGATTCACATTAGAGTGCTTAATTTGAGGGAAAAAGTTATTGATGGATTGTTTTAACTCCGGTAGTCGTGCAAATCCGATTGGAATCTGAGAATTCACGAGGGTGTAAAACTATCAATCAAATTAACTTATTCATATAGATTGAATAAGTTAATATCCGATGTGATTGAACTCCAGTGATGGCCAGAATCCAAATGATTTGGCAGAGTAACATTAAGGTGATTACGTTATATGTTATGAATGACTCATGCAGTGGCGACGTCATCTTTTGGCTACCGGGGTCAGTTGACCCCATTGAAAATGTCTTACATAATGTTAACCAATCAGGACTCAGTAATCAAGTTTATATTATGAAGCTAGTCTGCAGTAACGTTTCAAGTAATGCTTCAATTTTTATTGGGCCAAATTGTTTTTAGACAGCCCAATATACTTATCTTTATGATCCAACTTAATATTCTTCAATTGTATGATCCATAGTTAAATTTAGACTATGATCCATAGTTAATTGTATGATCCATAGTTAATTTAGACTAATGATCCATAGTTCAATTTTTAGCATTTATCATTCTCAATTGTATTTTCATTACCTAAATTTAGACTATGATCCATAGTTAATTATAAGCAAATAACTATAATTAGAAGCAAAACTAAATTATAATTTTGTTGATAACATTTAGAGTTTTCATTGTTGAAAAAAGTTGATGTTTATTTTATGACACCACTTACAAAAAGTTCTGGCTACACCACTGGACTCATGGGGTGTATTTATAGGCGCCAGAAGTTTGTTAGCAGGAATAATGACATGTCACCTGCCTATTTCATGAGCGTAACAAACAGATCCTAACAAACTTTCATGATTTTACGGGCTGGGGTGACATTGATATGCCCGAATCGAACGGTTTATTTATGCAGTGTCGTTAGGTCGCAAGGTGTCGATACGAATTTATCAACAGAGTTTTAAATTTATATTTTGCTAGGCCTAAATCTATTATTCCTCCCTATGGGTTAGCAAGGGCAAATATGACCTAGGGTCGTTCCTTGAGTGGTTGAATATGAAACAGAGCTTATTCGGATTATTTAGTGATTAAGATGGGGTTGTACACAATGTAGTATCCAAGACTAGTGGTCAGGTATACCTTGTGTGGAGAGGCAGGATCCTTTTGGTCCTAATAAATTGGTGACTGCTCGGAAAATCCAACAACCAAGTCCACCCGGTTTATTCTAGACACCACTTTATCTGGAATATCAAATTATGTAAAGGCAATATTTGGTTTGAATAGTTTATATAATTGTAATTAAAATATTAAAGCAATATAATTAAGATAAGCTAGCTAGCATGCAACAGCTAAGGACAGAGAAGACGTGGTTCACTATGCTTTAAGATAATGTAGTGTCGGGATGATTGCGAGACACTCATTGGATAGATATACCTTGGTGTAAACACTAGATTCCCTAATAATTGATTTCTCGATTAGCATGTCACGAGAAACTAGGCTATCGTGATTCTGATCGGATGGACTATGCTCAACTCCCGACGCTTTATCCGATTTAAGGATATAAGTGGCCCATCTTGGATTCAATGCATACCTTGGGTGCACGAATGAAGTAGTATAGCCTTATATATATAATATCCAACCTTTCTTAACACCTCAGTGTATTACCCAAGTGAGTGGTTATGATTGTGTTTCAAATCCCTTTCCGTCAATGGTTTGGTAAAATCTAAGGGTTTGTAGACAAATTAGAACCTCTGATAGTTCTTGGTCATCCTTAAAGATTTATAAGCTTAGTTTGTATTATAGTGCGTTAAATTCCCATTTATGACTTAAACCAGCCCTTACTTAAATCTACCCAATAAATCCCTTAGTTATCCACCATGTACTACACTTATAGTGGTTCCATAGCTTCTAACCTTGACCATGCTCAAGTGGTCCTATAGTACATTGACACTGTACTCTACTATTGCAAAAGTATTTCCTCGAGTCTTATACTCTTGACCAATGTCTTGATCTGGTCCTACCATAATTCCCCATGTACTTTATAGTATTTCAGATGGATTCATACCTTGATCAATGTATAAACACAGATAATTAATTACCTTATAATTGTCGACTTTATAAAAAGGTTTTAATCACGTTTATTGGTGGAAGGACGATAATAACGAGGTTTAATATCATTGACAGAAAGCGAGTACGAAATGATAATCATCCCTAACTAACATTATTAAATCATGGAAAATAATCAAGTAATTATTCACACATCATGGCAACAAGCATTTCTAATATTAATAAATCACAAACATCAAACAAGAATATTATAATAAATTAATAAAAGAAAGGATAGATATTACCGAATAATGTCGAAAAAATAACACTTGTATTTCTTCATAATATCCATAGCGTTACAATGCTTGTTAGCTTTTACTACTAACTACATACTAATATCCTATTGATCACCAGAGAGCGACAATAGAGAGATAATTAATTTTCCAATCTCTGTACTTTTCCCTCTCTAGAATCTAAAGAGAGAAAGTAGAAACAGAAAGTAGAGAGAGAACTAATCTTCTACTGATCACTAGAGAGCGACAATAGAGAGATGTTTTAGAGAGAGAAGTGAAAAAGGTGTGTGTTGAAATGGTGGGATGTGCCACCTATTTATAGGAAAGCATGATGGCAAAGTTGTAAATAAATGGGCTGAAAGTTGTAAATAAATGGGCTGAAAACCCCTGGCAAGTAGGACGGCAGGTAGGACGGCAGGCAGAATGGCAGGTAAGACGACTGGCAGGCCATACGACTGGCAGGCCGTACAGTAAGCCCTATGGCCAGTCCGTTTACAAGGGCAAGCCGTTTTATTGGGCGTTTGCATGGCAGGCCGTTTGTGATGTGGCAGGCCGTATGGCACCCTGGAAGGCCGTATGGCAAGCAGTTTGGCTTGGATCGTCTTGCTCGTTCCCGGGATCGTAACTTGGTTTCCGGGGTCGTAACTTGTCTTTCACCGTTTTCGCTCTAGAATCTTCGTTTTAGCTCCGATTTACTTGATTCTTTTTGTATCGTCTTCATAATTAATAAATCTACAAAATCAACTGACAAAGTGATTATTTTACCGACAAAGTTTGGAACTTTATTATTTTTGGGCCTTAATATCGAGGTAAAAATGTGACTTTTTAGCCGATATCAAATATCCCACACTTAGACTTTGCTTGTCCTCAAGCAAATAAATCTTTTATTTTAAGTTCAAGGATGTTTATGTGGTTTCCGTTCTATTATTCAAGTGGCTTTGTTATTTATTATAAGAGTAAAATCAGACAAACCGTCTTCTAAAAGGGGTAGAAACTATCTCTGCAAGCATGAAGGGGGGGGAGGGGGGGGGGGTTACATGACATTGGCTTCCTTATATGGGTCACTCAAATCACTCAAGTGTTTTGGGGTTCCCTATCAATCTATGAAATGAATTCGCTCATAGCCAGTCATGTTGTGACGACCCGAAGATTTTCGACCAAATTTAAACTTAATCTTTATATATTTCGACACGATAAGCAAAGTCTGTATTCTTGAATCTCATATATTTTGAAGTGTTTTCATTTATGCAATTACCCTTTGACTGTGCTCGACGATTCACGAACCTTTGATTGTAACTAGGAATGTTAAAAAAATAATAATAATTATATATGTAAATAATTATATTAGTATTAACGAACCATTAAGTAATTTAGTTAGTATGAAATATAACTTTAAATAACTAAAGATTATTATTTTGAATATATATAGTATATTGTATACAAATGGGTCAAATATATTTTACCAACATTATCAAAATATTAAATGAATAATGTTATACTTTGTGAGTAATTGTTTAATATACATAATTAATTATCTACTTAACACTTAAAACATAATTGTATATATATAGTAGTATACATATATATAAATATAAATCTATATATGTGATTTCTAATAAGATTATATTGTAAGATATATAAAATATATAAACATTAAATATTCAATGAATGTTATCGTATAATATATTATGTAATTATTAAATATTACATAAATTTAATAAATTGTATATTAATATATTAGATATGGTTACAAGATAAAAATATAATTGTTATACTAATATTATTATTATTACTTCATTATTATTAGTAAAAATAATATTAATGTTAATATTAATATCGGTATTATTAATTATACCAGATATGAAGTTTGATACATATTATGTGCTAAAAGTTCTACCATTTTTTTTTGTTTAATAATATCATTATCATTATTCTATCACTTTACTTATTATTATTAAGTATTATAAGTATTATTAATGCTATAATAAGAAATTGTTACATGTGATTTGTTATATTATTATTACTTTGATATTATTATTATAAATGATACATGATATTATTATTTCTATTATTATTATTAGTATATTTATTATTAGCATTTGTTTATCATTATCATATTTAAAATTTTGATACTGAATATAATAATACAGTAGGAATCACGAGCAGATTTAAAGGTTCCCTTATATCACTATCTGGTTTTGTTTTCTTTTTATTTTTTCTTCTCCCACTCATACCTTGTCAATCGTCCTTCTCAACCAAAACATCTGATCAAATTTTATTATTGAGATAACCTGAACGTTCATCAATCATCATTATCAATTATCACGGTTAATATCCAAGTCTGTTAAATCTAACAGAAAGTCGAGAAGAACTGCCGATATGCCTGTTTCTTTTTCATTTTATCAAGGTCACGAATTTCTATTGATTTTGAAAATCTAAAAATGCAGCTATGATTGAAATCCCTTACTCAAACTAACTGCTAAATTTCATGTTCTAATTCATCTTATTGATCGAGAATTTTAGAGTCAAACTTCCGAATTCAAAAAGTCAACTTTTGTTCATCGGCCAAATTCGAAAGCTACGTTTTGTTTTCAGTTGAATTGATGTTATGAAATGTTTCTAAGAACGATTTGAGAACTTTTTCATGTTTTAATCATTACCTAAAACGCTCTTATTTGGTTAATCAATATATTTTTTTTTGTATAAAAACAGCGACGAATAATAAGCTGCTGTATATGTTTATTTTTTTTTCGATTGTCTTGTTCATAAATAACAGCATTTTATGTTATACAAGTTATCTATAAGTCTTTGAATAAACTTTGAGATCGTTATCATAATCTTTGAGACATTTTGGTTGTTGAGCTTTTTGAGGAAGAAGATGGAACACACAGACTGATATATCGAATATATAGATTTAAGTTGGGTATAAAATCAGAAAAAGCATAGCAGTGCAGTCGGTTAGGGACGTTTGGGTTTAGCGAGAGGTCGGAGGTTCGAGCCCCGTCATGGGCGATTCTTTTTAGAGGAGATTTTAAGGGTATACTTATTTATTTCTTATTATTATTATTATTATTATTATTATTATTATTATTATTATTATTATTATTATTATTATTATTATTATTATTATTGTTATTATTATTATTATTATTATTATTATTATTATTATTATTATTATTATTATTATTATTATTGTTAATGTTGTTATTATTATGATTGATTATTAATTATTGTTATTACTACTAATTATGTTAGTAGATTAGTTATCACTAGTATTATAATTATTGTTTTCATTATTATTATTATTACTAATATAAGGGTATTTATAAAATTATCATTTATTATTATTATTATAACATTAGATAAAATTATTAATATATTATTTATTATTATTAATAAATAAAAAAAATAATTATTATTATTTTTCATTAATATTAGTATTAGTAACATTTTAGGGTTATTAGTATTATTATTATTAACATAATCATTATTATAAATATTATCATTTTTATTATTAACATTATTAAGTATTATTATTGTTAGTATTAGAATGAATATTTGATATTAAATATTAGTATTATCATATAAGTATTAAGATTCTATAAAAACTATCATTCCTATTATTTTTAACATTATTATTATTATTTGTATTATCTATATCATTATTATTAACGTTTTAATGACGCTGTTATGATTACAAGTATATAAATAAAGATTATGCATACAATAATATATTACATAACTTATCTATATTAATGTTATTATGTACAAAATGAAAATATATAAATAAATGATAAAAATTTATAAATTATTGATATAACAAATACATTTCTAATAATAAACAGATTTATTCGATTACGAGCATATGTTTTAATACATATATGAATGATATAGGTTCGTGAATCCGAGGCCAACCCTGCATTGTTCAGTTGTTCAATATAGTCATATGTATTTTTACTACAAAATACATTAGGTGAGTTTCATTAATCCCCTTTTAAATGCTTTTGCAATATATATTTTTGGGACTGAGAATACATGCGCTGTTTTTATAACTGTTTTACGAAATAGACACAAGTAATCGAAACTACATTCTATGGTTGAATTATTAAATTGAATATGCCCCTTTTTATTTAGTCTGGTAATCTAAGAATTAGGGAACAGACACCCTAATTGACGCGAATCCTAAAGATAGATCTATTGGGCCCAACAAGCGCCATCCAAAGTACCAGATGGTTTAGTACTTCGAAATTTATATCATGTCCGAAGGAGGATCCCGGAATGATGGGGATATTCTTATATGCATATTGTGAATGTCGGTTACCAGGTGTTCAATCCATATGAATGATATTTTTGTCTCTATGCATGGGACGTATGTTTATGAGAAATGGAAATATGAAATCTTGTGGTCTATTAAAATTATGAAATGATTATTTATGATAAACTAATGAACTCACCAACCTTTTGGTTGACACTTTAAAGCATGTTTATTCTCAGGTATGAAAGAAACCTTCCGCTGTGCATTTACTCATTTTAAAGACATTATTTGGAGTCGATCATCGCAATGAGATCAGATGTTGGTGACTTCGTCCAGATGGTTTAGGATGGGGTACGACATGTGGTATCAGAGCGGTGGTCTTAGCGAACCAGGTCTTGCATTAGTGTGTCTAACTGATAGTCGTTAGGATGCATTAGTGAGGCTGGACTTCGACCGTGTCAGCATGTCAAAAGTTTTGCTTATCATTTAGTGTCAAAAATTATTTGCTTATCATCCTTAAAGTCTAGACACATCGTATTGCATTGATTGCATGATTAGTGTATAGACAAAATTCATATCTTAGCATATCAACTAATTCATATCCTAGCGTATCTGTTATTGTTACCTTTGCCTGACCGCTTTCGTAGATTCCTCCGTAACTTATGGGATTTTAGTATTATATATGCATATGTAACTTATGTATTGCAGGGTACTAATCTACATCCTATAATCTATTTCTTATCAAAAATCCTTCATCTGATCGTATGAGATGAATCCCTCAACCAGTTCGAGTCCCTCAGATTTCGATAGCTATTCCGATAGTTATTCCGACAGCTATTCCGATATGGAGTTTCACCTAAACTCCGAAAGCAGTGTCACCAGAATGAATCAACCAATCATCCATCCCCAATTCATCTGATGAGATCGTAGCCTACTTAATCAATGGAGACGAGAAGAAGGCGATCCTTTTCACCAACCTGCACTCTTGGCGAATAATCTGAAGCACTTACTATCGAACCAGTCTGAAACACCATTTTCACCCTCATTTCCCGAATACCTCGCCACGATTATATTCTATCTAAAATTCTAAATCTTATTCATCCGCTCGTTCCGATCGACAATCATCCCGGAATAGTATAAGAAGTCAACGAACTTCGCTCCCGAGTTATAGCCTTGGAAAATATGGTGCAAAACATACCAGCTTCAGCAACATCACCGGCACCAACAGTACCATCAGTAACAGCAACCGTACCATCAATAACACATGCCTCAACATCTCATTCTGTACATCGATTATAATCATCAATCTACGTATCATTCTACATTATTTATCTTCGTTCGACATGATGATTATGTAATCTCTAATGTTTTAGAGATTATGTACTCTAATTCTAACCAAAAAGCAAATGAGTTTAATGTTATATTAACTCATTAAATCCATAATTACATCTGAAGAAAATATATGTGTATATATGTTTTCATAAGGATTGTAATTAAAAATTCTTTTGTACAAACTGTTAATGGTAAAAATATTTTAACGGGTAGGTAATACCCGAGAAATATTTAGATCTCACGTTAATAAGTTACACTGTACATTCTTCGAATCTGATTCAACAATCATTTACTATCCTACTTACATTCACCGATATACGAAACTGTTCACCACAAAATAACCATTTTTATTTAATTTCATATTTGGATTTTAATTTATCAGAATCCAACAAGTGGCATAATGAAGAAAACATTTGACAAAATAAAATTTGTTAGAATCAAACAAATTAAGTATGAGAAATTCTGTTAAGAATCCACGCTAACTGTTCCAAGCTAATTGTTCCCAGCTAACTAATTACACTTTATTTATCGCAATTTAATTATCGCAATTTACATTCTCGCAAGTTTAGTTATCGTCATTTAATTCCTGTTATTTACTTTACGCATTTTATTTATCGTCATTTAATTTCTGTATTTATTTTACGCACTTTAAATATCGGAACACGTATACAAGGTTTTGACATATCATATCGACGCATCTATATATATTTTTTGGAATCACCATAGACACTCTATATGCAGTAATGATCGAGTTCTCTATACAGGGTTGAGGTTGATTCTACAATAATATATATAGTTTGAGTTGTGATCGAGTCTGAGACATGTACACGGGTCACGATATGTATTAATTAATTCGAATATATTAAACTATATATGAATTATTGAATTGTTAACTGTGGACTATCGACTGTGGACTAATAACATTGGATAATTAAAATGAATTAAAATATTGATTATAACATATGAAACTAAACAATTCTTTAAGTTTGCCACTTGATTTCATCTTAAACCTCAGTTGTATCTTGACGATTACAATCTGCGTACAAACCTTTCATGATTCTTAAAAACACCTCAATCCAGAGAATGAATCAACCGCACTTCAATTACGGAAGAAGAAATTGATGCATATAGTTATGCACCTGAAAACACTCGGAACCTATGAAAACGTTTAACACGTGTCTGTTCTAGCTCCTTTGGCATTGTTATTACTGAAAATAACATTTTAACTCTTTTTCCAATTAGCCAATTTTGTCATAGCTTCAGCAAATCAACTTCGACTTCCATTCGAATTAGCCTTATTATAACCTCGATATATAAGTTTGCCTGTCGTCATCATTACCGGGGAACCGTTTATATTCCACCACATTAGCAGTAAAATTACCAACAACTTCAATGAATTTGGACTTTTCGAAAAATCATTATATTCATTGAAACCCCATCATGTATATATCTATACCCAGTAACAAGAATTGCCATACCAATTATCGGGAATCAGCAAATCTGTATTTTGAGTCACTCAACGTTTCCACATCAACAGTTATATGTATCCATATAACATTTATCTCTTAGAACTATGACCTTCCATTCTGAAATTCTGAAAAACACCCAGTCTACGAATCAATACTCCAAATTTTGAGGAAGCTGAATGAAGCAGCAGAAACCGTAGACAACCGTAAACGACCTTAACCGTCGAAAGTTTGATGATAAAGAATGGAGTATTGGAAACACTCAATAGAAAAATTTAGTACCGAAAAGCAGATTATGCGAAACTATGAAAGAAGCCGTGGACAAATCACAAAGAATAAGTTTGACTTCAAAGAATCCAAATGAGTCAATGCCTGCTGAATTCTTTAGCGAATATCTTACTCCTTACTCTAAACCCTCGCTGACAATAGTTTCCATCATCCTCTGATCTTAGATATTCAAAGATATTATCATATATTTCATTACAAATATCCTCCATATTTCTGAAGATACTTTCATAACTATTTTTATCTGAAATCAATAATCTCTTCGTGCTACCAGTGTTACATCATATAGAAACTGTTAGTTTCTATATTTTGTAAACTTTTGAGCTTAAAAATATGAATGTTATTGAAGTAATGTTGAGAACTGATGCATGAGTCAGTATAATATAATGACACTTGATCAACGTGATTATATTACATTAAGTCATGCTGAGTTTCTAAATGGAACATGATGATTCACAGATTATAATGTCATCATGTGTCATGTTATATAACTTTTTCATTCTGTTTAACTTCTGAACATATCAAGAAAGTATATTCTTGATAGTTCTATTCTCAGTAATTCTGATAATTTGACAAATCAAATCATGCGATTATGTTCTCTCTTGTTTGGAACGTTAAGTCTATTCAAAATTCTATACTTACGAATTCTGGACCGTTACTCGCTTTACTAGAAGTCGAGAGGATAATAAAAAAAGGCAAAGAACTTCAAAATATAAGAGAAAATATAAAGCCCAATAGCAACCTGGAGGTTACAAACTGTGGATATTAATATGAATAGCCATATAAAGACACGGTATAATCAAGAATAGTATCACCCCAAGGTAATAGTAGAAGTAAACAGATTTTTCTGGTGGAAGATTGAAAAGAAGGATGACAGAAATGATAACCAGAAAAATATCAAGGATTAGAACGGGATTAAGTATTTTTACAATCTTTTAGAAGTATGAACTAAGAAAGAAAGTATAGGAATGGTGAGAATAATGGAACGGAAAAGTTTAATTTATAATGAAAATATCAGACAGAGTAATCGAGGCAGATCACCACATTTAATAAAGAGATTTTAACTTCCTTAAATCTCGAAGATTCAGATCTTATAGATTTTCAAGATTTTCTTTTGAATCCCTTGGATTCCGGAATTCAATAATGACTAGAGAAAAGTTAAGAGGAAACTTGTCTATTTCATCTCACTATTTAGTGATAGCTTCGTTCGTACATTTTATATAATCGACTTGCTTTATCTTTATTACTCAATGATGATAAAACTCTAATTTTCAGTTCATATGCGTCATGAAAACATACTTATTGTCAGCCATCACCATCCCAATCAAATTTCGGGACGAAATTTCTTTAACGGGTAAGTACTGTGACGACCCGGAGATTTTCGACCAAATTTAAACTTAATCTTTATATATTTCGAAACGATAAGCAAAGTCTGTATTCTTGAATCTCATATATTTTGAAGTGTTTTCATTTATGCAATTACCTTTTGACTGTGCTCGAAATTCATGAACCTTTGATTGTAACTAGGAATGTAAAAAAAAATAATAATAATAATTATATATGTAAATAATTATATTAGTATTAACGAACCATTAAGTAATTTAGTTAGTATGAAAAATAACTTTAAATAACTAAAGATTATTATTTTGAATATATATAGTATATTGTATACAAATGGGTCAAATATATTTTACCAACATTATCAAAATATTAAATGAATAATGTTATACTTTGTGAGTAATTTTTTAATATATATAATTAATTATCTACTTAACACTTAAAACATAATTGTATATATATAATAGTATACATATATATAAATATAAATCTATATATGTGATTTCTAATAAGATTATATTGTAAGATATATAAAATATATAAACATTAAATATTCAATGAATGTTATCGTATAATATATTATGTAATTATTAAATATTACATAAATTTAATAAATTGTATATTAATATATTAAATATGGTTACAAGATAAAAATATAATTGTTATACTAATATTATTATTATTACTTCATTATTATTAGTAAAAATAATATTAATGTTAATATTAATATCGGTATTATTAATTATACCAGATATGAAGTTTGATACATATTATGTGCTAAAAGTTCTACCATTTTTTTTTGTTTAATAATATCATTATCATTATTCTATCACTTTACTTATTATTATTAAGTATTATAAGTATTATTAATGCTATAATAAGAAATTGTTACATGTGATTTGTTATATTATTATTACTTTGATATTATTATTATAAATGATAAATGATATTATTATTTCTATTATTATTATTAGTATTTTTATTATTAGCATTTGTTTATCATTATCATATTTAAAATTTTGATACTGAATATAATAATACAGTAGGAATCACGAGCAGATTTAAAGGTTCCCTTATATCACTATCTGGTTTTGTTTTCTTTTTATTTTTTCTTCTCCCACTCATACCTTGTCAATCGTCCTTCTCAACCAAAACATCCGATCAAATTTTATTATTGAGATAACCTGAACGTTCATCAATCATCATTATCAATTATCACGGTTAATATCCAAGTCTGTTAAATCTAACAGAAAGTCGAGAAGAACTGCCGATATGCCTGTTTCTTTTTCATTTTATCAAGGTCACGAATTTGTATTGATTTTGAAAATCTAAAAATGCAGCTATGATTGAAATCCCTTACTCAAACTAACTGCTAAATTTCAAGTTCTAATTCATCTTATTGATTGAGAATTTTAGAGTCAAACTTCCGAATTCAAAAAGTCAACTTTTGTTCATCGGCCAAATTCGAAAGCTACGTTTTGTTTTCAGTTGAATTGATGTTATGAAATGTTTCTAAGAACGATTTGAGAACTTTTTCATGTTTTAATCATTACCTAAAACGCTCTTATTTGGTTAATCAATATAATTTTTTTTTGTATAAAAACAGCGACGAATAATAAGCTGCTGTATATGTTTATTTTTTTTCGATTGTCTTGTTCATAAATAACAGCATTTTATGTTATACAAGTTATCTATAAGTCTCTGAATAAACTTTGAGATCATTATCATAATCTTTGAGACATTTTGGTTGTTGAGCTTTTTGAGGAAGAAGATGGAACACACAGACTGATATATCGAATATATAGATTTAAGTTGGGTATAAAATCAGAAAAAGCGTAGCAGTGCAGTCGGTTAGGGATGTTTGGGTTTAGCGAGAGGTCGGGGGTTCGAGCCCCGTCATGGGCGATTCTTTTTAGAGGAGATTTTAAGGGTATACTTATTATTATTATTATTATTATTATTATTATTATTATTATTATTATTATTATTATTATTATTATTATTATTATTATTATTATTATTATTATTGTTATTATTATTATTATTATTATTATTATTATTATTATTATTATTATTATTATTATTATTATTATTATTGTTAATGTTGTTATTATTATGATTGATTATTAATTATCGTTATTACTACTAAGTATGTTAGTAGATTAGTTATCACTAGTATTATAATTATTGTTTTCATTATTATTATTATTTCTAATATAAGGGTATTTATAAAATTATCATTTATTATTATTATTATAACATTAGATACAATTATTAATATATTATTTATTATTATAAAGAATTAAAAAAAATAATTATTATTATTTTTCATTAATATTAGTATTAGTAACATTTTAGGGTTGTTAGTATTATTATTATTAACATAATCATTATTATAAATATTATCATTTTTATTATTAACATTATTAAGAATCATTATTGTTAGTATTAGAATGAATATTTGATATTAAATATTAGTATTATCATATAAGTATTAAGATTCTATAAAAACTATCATTCCTATTATTTTTAACATTATTATTATTATTTGTATTATCTATATCATTATTATTAACGTTTTAATGACGCTGTTAAGATTACAAGTATATAAATAAAGATTATGCATACAATAATATATTACATAACTTATCTATATTAATGTTATTATGTACAAAATGAAAATATATAAATAAATGATAAAAATTTATAAATTATTGATATAACAAATACATTTCTAATAATAAACAGATTTATTCGATTACGAGCATATGTTTTAATACATATATGAATGATATAGGTTCGTGAATCCGAGGCCAACCCTGCATTGTTCAGTTGTTCAATATAGTCATATGTATTTTTACTACAAAATACATTAGGTGAGTTTCATTAATCCCTTTTTAAATGCTTTTGCAATATATATTTTTGGGACTGAGAATACATGCGCTGTTTTTATAACTGTTTTACGAAATAGACACAAGTAATCAAAACTACATTCTATGGTTGAATTATTAAATCGAATATGCCCCTTTTTATTTAGTCTGGTAATCTAAGAATTAGGGAACAGACACCCTAATTGACGCGAATCCTACAGATTGATCTATCGGGCCCAACAAGCCCCATCCAAAGTACCGGATGCTTTAGTACTTCGAAATTTATATCATGTCCGAAGGAGGATCCTGGAATGATGGGGATATTCTTATATGCATATTGTGAATGTCGGTTACTAGGTGTTCAATCCATATGAATGATATTTTTGTCTCTATGCATGGGACGTATGTTTATGAGAAATGGAAATATGAAATCTTGTGGTCTATTAAAATTATGAAATGATTATTTATGATAAACTAATGAACTCACCAACCTTTTGGTTGACACTTTAAAGCATGTTTATTCTCAGGTATGAAAGAAACCTTCCGCTGTGCATTTACTCATTTTAAAGACATTATTTAGAGTTGATCATCGCAATGAGATCAGATGTTGGTGACTTCGTCCAGATGGTTTAGGACGGGGTACGACACATGTTGCAAGTATTATCATAGGATTGACCAAGAATCAAATCTCCACCGGTTAGATAAGGACGACCCTGATCTTCTCCCTAATCATTCTTTCAAGAGGAAGAGTGGGTTTAATATGATACTCTAGAAAAGATGATACTCTATTTGTGTTGAAGAGTTCCTTTAGAGGGTGCTGATTTTCAGCAAAATCTTTGCTTCTTTTCTGCAATTCTCATGGGTCACAATCTTCATTTTCTTGGAGATATATGCTTTTATTCAAAGACTTTTCTCTTCTTTATTTTTGAGACTTTGCTCAACTATATATATATATATTTTTTATATCCCATCTTCATAACTTTTTCTATTTCTTCTTGTGCCCAGAGTGAAAGGTATTTAACCAGAAATAGGTCTTTTTATGACCTATCAAAAATAGTCTAAAATTTCAGAATTTTTCGACAAGTATTTGAAGTAAACTTGGTCGATCTATCTCTTTGAATTTCAAGATTTTACAAATGAGAAAGGAAAGAGGGTGGAAAGGGTAACGTATTTGATAGTGAATTTGGGGGTGAGTATTTTCTGATTCATCAACTCTTTAGCGTGAGTTGGTCGGTTTAAATGCGTGAAGTGGAAACGAAAACGGATGGTTTTTTAGTCTTCTCTATTCAGACTGATTTCGGAAGGAGTATTACACCTACACCACGTATGGCGCTTACTAACCATTGACCTCGAAATGTATATCAATGTCAAGTTCTAACTCTAAATGCTAACATCGGCACTCTCAACGGAAAAGATAGTGATGCATTAAAAATGAATGCTTATTGGACCATTTTTGGGGTGCCGCACAACAATTATATTAGGTTGAAAATGCCTAGGCATGCAATGCCCTTTTAGAGAATCGATTCATTCTTAAGAAGATTTATGTCATCATTTGTCTTAATTTTAGAACAAACACGCTTGATTTTCGAAAGTACTTTTTCAAAAAGTATCATTTAGTCAAAATTTTTGAAAAATTACGTTGAGGACAAAGAATCTAAATAGTAGGTATACTCGAAAATCTTAGTAAATTTTTAAGTTAAGAACATTTTTCGAGCATCCAATGGCTAATTATGGTGTACTACACCACTATCCCACACTTAGAGGAACATTGTCCCTAATGTTCATTCTTAGATTTTAGGGAGTTAAAATCCCACACATAGAGTTTGAACATGTAGAAAAAAATATATCTACGCTCAATATTGGGTTGGAATCCTACACTTAGTGATAAGCTTAGGATAGGGTATAGTTTAAGGATATAACGAAGCAAAATAAATAAACAAAGAGAAAGAAACGAATTACTCTCCTTGGGTGCGGTTGTGAGCTGAGGATCTGAAGGTAGACTGAGTCGGAACCATCTTCTGCTGGATTCGAATCGGTCTTCTTGAAGTGTACTCGAGCTCATTAGGGCGTTCTCATACTCCATACACCATCCACCAATAACTTACAATGAAATAATCAACGGGTTTCCTTGTCTTTTCATCATTATTTAAAGAGTCTCCACCACATGCATCAATAACTGTCTATTACTTGTTAAAATGGAAAAGATCAAACCTAGACAGGTGATTAAGATTTAGGCCATATACTCACTCATTTGCGTTTTGATGAAAAAATTATTTGAAAACTTGGGGATTTTAAAATTAGGTTTTTTGAAAATTCAACAAATCAATGTATGACTAAAAAACTTAATCTTACACTTAAAGTGTTGACTGCCTTTAATTTTAAGACTTTTGAAATAATGTAGCAATTAATTCACTTAAGCCCAATACAAGTAGGAGAAGTGAACTCGTCCTACGAAACGTTGAAAATTTTGTTTTAAGTTTCACTTTTCACTAATTCAATTAACCTAATTATCCTAATCTAACTACTACTAAAGCTATAGAAAAATAAACACACGGGTTGCCTCCCGAGAAGCGCTTGTTTTTGTTCGAGTCACGAGCCTGACTCTAGCCTTATTTCTCAGAAAATCTAGGCGGCTCCCTTGCATCCATCAATAGACACAAGAGGTATTATTGGAACATATCAATGGAATTGAAGCGGACATAGAATAAGGTATGTCCAATGAGAGGATAAAGTGGTTTGAAGTGAATGCTTTGTTTAACTTGAGGTATAACAAAGCTATCAACTTCTTTTACCTCCTTTATTAGAATGCGATAGTCAAAGGGGTTCTCATCACTCCATGGTTTGTATGTCATAATGTATTTGAGTGAGGGTTTATAAGGTAGCCCTGACGCAAAAACCGTCTTTATTCTTAGTGAATTTTGGTTGGTCGTAATGTTGTACTCTAGGCATGGAGGTGGGACGATGTCCATTGACGTCTCCAATATGGTAACAACATTAGAAACTACTTTCATGCTAGATTCCTCCATCTCTTTCTTCTTATCAGGGCTCTCCATTTTAATTTCTTTATCCACCTCCTCGTCACTCTGGTCGAGAGTTTCAAGAATAATTGGTTCAGAGAGTTCTTCTAGAACGAAGTCCTCTCCGATCATTAAAAGATCAAAATAAGGTGGAAATGAAGATTGGGTTGGTGTGGAGTGGTTATTCTTCATGTCTTCTACTTCTATTCTTCTCTTCATTCTCGGAATAGAAGGTGACTTTTCTAGTAGAGATGGTATTTATTTCGTTGTTCCCATTAAAGGACATACAGACTCGTCGATCGTGAAAGTGACCTCTTCTCCACGGGCTCTCAAGGTGATAGTCCGTGAATAAACGCCAACGATCGCTTTGGTTTTATTCATGAAAGACCTTCCTAAGATGATAGGAGTTTTCACGTCTTCTTTAAAATCCATAACCACAAAGTCGATCAAAAAAAGGAATTTTTCTACCTTAACCATGACGTTCTCAGCTATTCCCTTAGGATATCTAGTGGATTGGTCAGTTAGCTGGATGCTCATTTTGGTAGGGTTAAGGTTTCCACTTTCGAGCCTGTGGAACAATGAGTAGGGCATGAGATTGATGCTGGCACCTAGGTCAGGGAGAGAATAGATAGTACAATATTGGTAGATAGAACAAGGAAGGGTAAATCGTCCGGTATCCCCTAGTTTTTTAGGAAGAGTATTTAATAGAATGGATGAACAATCCGCGTTCAGCGGAACATTGGGTACTTCGGGTACCTTATCCTTGGTTGATAGGAGTTTCCTAAAATACTTCTTACCATGAGGATTTTTAGACACTGTGTCTAAAAATTTACCGTCAAGCTTAAAAGATTTCATCTTGTTCTGTCTTTGCTTGAGACGGCCTGGGAATAGAATGGGTGCTTTCCCAGTAGGTTAAGGTGATGACTCAATGACTACTACCGAACGGGTATTAGTTAGTCTCCTTAGAAGAAACTAAAGGTTGGCTATGTGCCACCTTTGAGTCATGTTTAGGACAACCTAGAGAATTGAGACGTTGATTTAGCTGGCTTATTTTATTTTCAAGACTACTCAAGTGATTAGTCATGACTAAGTCAGATGCATCTTGTCTTGCTGTGATTATGTGGATGATTCGTAGTAGGATATCGTCTGGACTTGTCTCTGGTGGGGTAGTGGGTTTGGTAGGCTGGTTGTGCGGATGAGCTAGGATCTTATCAGAGTAGACAACATAGTCCTCACATTAAGCCTCGTATACCTTGGCCTGATGTGGGTCAGTACAATTCTGGCATAATTGCACTTGAGACACATTTTGCGGGAGTTTCTTTAGCTCTCTGACTTCTTTGGTGAGGTTTTCTATTTGGTCTGAGATAAATTTGATGGTTTTATTTTCGATAGGATCGGAGGCGGAAAGCGGTGTTGCTGATGAAATGTGCTCTTCCGTGTTCCAATCCTGATGGTGCATAGGCATCTCCTCGATCAATCTCTAGGACTCGTCAGCAGTGATTGAAGAGGTAGGATCCTTTTGGTCCAAATAAATTGGCGACTGTTCGAAAAATCCAACAACCAAGTTCAATCAATTTATTCTAGACACCACATTATCTGGAATATCAAATGATGTAAAGGCAATAGTTAGGTTGAATAGTTTATATAATTGTAATTAAAATATTAAAGCAATATAATTAAAATAAGCTAGCTAGCATGCAACAGCTAAGGACATAGAAGACGTGGTTCACCATGATATAAGATAATGTAGTGTCGGGATGATTGCGAGACAATCATTGGATAGATATACCTTGGTGTAAACACTAGATTCCCTACTAATTGATTTCTCTATTAGCATGTCATGAGGAACTAGGCTATCGTGATTCTGATCAGATGGACTATGCTTAACTCCCGACGCTTTATCAGGTTTAAGGATTTAAGCGGCCCATCTTGGATGCAACACATACCTTGGGCGCACGAATAAAGTTGCATAGCCTTATATATATAATATCTAACCTTTCTTAACACCTTAGTGTATCACCCAAGTGAGTCGTTATGATTGTGTTTCGAATCCCTTTCCGTCAATGGTTTGGTAAAATCTAAGGGTTTGTAGATAAATTAGAACCTCTGATAGTTCTTAGTCATCCTTAAAGATTTGTAAGCTTAGTTTGTATTGTAGTACGTTAAATTCCCATTTGTGACTTAAACCAGCCCTTACTTAAATTTACCCAATAAATCCCTTAGTTATCCATCATGTACTACACTTATATGTGACAACCCGGAAATTTCCGACCAAATTTGAACTTAATCTTTATATGATTTCGACACGATAAGCAAAGTCTATAATGTTGAGTCTCGAAAATTTTGGAACTATATTCATATATCCAGTTAACCTTTGACTATTCCCGACGAATATATATATATATATATATATATATATATATATATATATATATATATATATATATATATATATATATATATATATATAAGTGTACAGATAATATTTGAAATTAATAAAGTACACTTAATCAATTGAAATTAAAATGTAAAATAATAATTAGAATAATTAAGTTACTATTAAAATGAATATATAAATATATATATAGTATTATATGAATCTATACAAGATTTCTATTAAAAATTATTATATGGTAACATTCATAAAATATATAAATATCAAATATTCAATAAATGTTATCATATTATATATAATATAA
This sequence comes from Rutidosis leptorrhynchoides, assembly GCF_046630445.1. Taxonomy (NCBI): domain Eukaryota; kingdom Viridiplantae; phylum Streptophyta; class Magnoliopsida; order Asterales; family Asteraceae; genus Rutidosis; species Rutidosis leptorrhynchoides. Next base: position 74,091,786 of record NC_092342.1, read on the forward strand.
TTATTACATAATTAATAAATTGTAATATTAAATGTAATTACAAGTTAAAGATATAAAGGATATACTAATATATATAATATTTATAGATATGAAAACTAATACGCATAATTTGTTATATTAATATCATTATTATTATTATTAACCTTATTATTAATAAATATCATTATTCTTATTATTTATATTATTATTATTATTACGAACCATTAAAATTGATATCATTCTTAATACCCGTATTATTTTAATTATTAATATTATTATTATTATTATTTCCATTATTATTATGATTACTATTTTTATTATTTATAATATTATTAACTTTATTATTATTATTTAATTTTATTAATTATTATTATTATTATTATTATTATTATTATTATTATTATTATTATTATTATTATTATTATTATTATTATTATTATTATTATTATTAATATTATTAATTTTATATATTATATAAAAAAACGTGTAAGATTTGTTTGGAATCAATCTCAATACTTTAATTCCGTTATTTAAATTATTAGATATCAAACAGACAAGGAAATCGATTTCTGTTAAGTATTAACAGCAAATTTTCTTTTTTTTATTTGATTTTATCGTCCTTCCTGTCTACAAAGTTGTACCCGTTGAAATCAAAATTCTCAATGTAGACAAACCAATCAAATCACATTTATTAACATCAAGTATTCAATTACTAGTATTATATTATGCTATCATGTATTACAATTAGGGGAGAAAAACAGAAAAGATAGAAAAAAACTCATCCGGTACTCTGTTATTGAACTCAAATCACCATATCACGAATTCAAATTCAATTTCAAAACCTATTAATGCAGTTTTGCTAGGAATCATCCATTTAAACTTTCTGTAAGTTTTCAAACCTCAAATCTTTCTATTAATTTCCAATTTTGAAGTCAAAGTTTATTTTCAAAAAGTCAACTGATTTGTTCAACTTAAAATTTGAAATCATTTTAATGTTTCTGGATAAATTGATGATTTCTAAAGTTTCTAGGAACGATTTAGAACCTAATTTATGTTGAAAGCATAACTTAAAACAGTCTTAAATTCAAATTTGATTCTTGAGTTCATGTTCTTGAAATTGTAAATGACAAAAGCTCTTTTTCGAAACAAGTTTTAAAATCTATAAATGCAGAGATGTTAGGAACCCTTCTTTTAAACTATCTGCAAAGTTTGAAGTTCCAAATTTCTATATCGAATTCGAATTTCAAAGTCAAAGTTTAGTTTTTAAAAAGTCAAACAATGTTCTTTAATTAAATTCGAATTTTATGTTATGTTTCAAGTTAAATTGAGGTTTGCAAAAGTTTATAGGATGGATTTAAAATCTATTTCATGATATAAACATAGTCCATTATGTAACGAAATCAGAAATCAAATTTTTTTTAACAGTCGCGATAGCAGCAGACAGTTTTTATTTTTTTTCGTTTTTCTATTAAAGCAAACACTTACAAGAACGATTATAATTTAAATGCAAGTCTTAATTTGAATTGGTAATTCACGTTTAGTGTGGTTTGACCTCTGGCCGACTTGGAAAGATGAAGAAGAAAGGGGAGAAACAGAATCATGTTAAGTATAATGAGAAACCAATATTAATCAGAAAAAAGGGTTTGGCAGAATGGTTAGGTTATGTGTTGGTTAGCGGGAGGTCGGGTGTTCGAGCCCTGCTCGTGGCAGATATTTTTATATAAAGCTTATTGAGGTAGTTATCTAATTGTTATTATCACTTTTATTATTATTATTATTATTATTATTATTATTATTATTATTATTATTATTATTATTATTATTATTATTATTATTATTATTATTATTATTATTATTATTATTATTATTATTATTATTATTATTATTATCTTAATATGATTTTATTATTATCATTAATATAGTTTAGATTATTATCCTTAAAATAAGTGATATGATTATCATTAAAATTATTATCATATAGTTCATATTATTATCATTATTAATATTATTAGTATTAACATTATTATTATTATTATTAGTATTATTATTCTTAATTAATATGATTAAGATTATGGTTATGTTAATTATCGTTACTACTAACATTAATATTATGAACATTATTATCATTAATACAAGTAATATTATTATTATCACTATGATTATGACTAGAATTAGCATTAAGCATTATTCGTATTATTACTATTTTTAAATTTAAGTATGAAGATATTAGAATAGTAGGAAGATCATTATGAAATAAAGATATTATAATTAAGTTATGAATTAAGAATAATATAATTAGGGTTAAGTCAAGATCATGATTAAAAATTGTTATAAACGTTAATTCAAAACTTCGAATATGAAAATAATATTTTGCTATAAATAATATTATGTAATATGTATAAATTTATGGATTTAAAAACTATGTATAATATTATGATTTAAGTAAGTTAATAAATATTATTAATATCAATATTATTACTAACACTACCGTTAATAATAATTAGTATTAACATCATTATTATCATTTTTATTACTAGTATTATCATTATGTATTATTATTATTGATAACAAATCATTATAAGTATTACTATTAATATTATCATGAGCAACATTATTACTATATAATTATTAAAATTATTAATCTAACTAGTAATAGCAACAAAAGTATCATTTTTATAATTAAAATTATTATCAATATTATCATTATTATTATTAGTATTATTGTTATTAGTATTATCATTAAGTTAACAAACAAAAGATATTTATAAAATAAATTTAGATATATAAATATATATACATATATATTTTATACAAAACTTAACTATATAAATATGGTTATTTTCTTAATATATATATATATATATATATATATATATATATATATATATATATATATATATATATATATATATATATATATATATATATATATATATATATATATATAATGACATATATAGGTTATTAACATAAAAATTATATCACTAATAATAAATACATATATATTTATATTTTATACAAAACTTAACTATATAAATATGGTTATTTACTTAATGATATAGGTTCGTGGAAACGAGGCCAACTCTACACTTGTTCAATGTCGTCATATGTATTTTTACTACAAAATACAGTATCGTGAGTTTATTTGATTCCCTTTTACTCTTTACATTTTTGGGACTGAGAATACATGCGCTGTTTTTATAACTGCTTTATTAAATGCTTTTGAAATATATTTTGAACTGCGAATACATGAAATGCTTTTATAAATGTTTGACGAGATAGACACAAGTAAAACATTCCTCGAATGAATTATTATACAGACAAAAGTTCTGTGGATTATTATTATTGAATTATGTGGACATGATAATTGCCACCATTGAATTATGTGGACATGATAATTGCCACTATTGAATTATGTGGACATGATAATTGTCACTATTGAATTATGTGGACATGATAATTGCCACCATTGAATTATGCGGACATGATAATTGCCACCATTGAATTATGTAGACATGATAATTGCCACCAATTGATGTGAATGTTATGTATCGAGAGAATGATTTTTATACACAGGATATGTGTATTATATTTTATACACGAGATATGTGTACGGTTACTAAGATTTACGAAAAAGGATTTCGTACACGAGAAAGGTGTACTGTATTTAAAAGATATCGCATGTACATTACAGGTGGGTATAGGATTCCGGCCCATTTGTACCATGCAGCATTTAAATCTTGTGGTCTATCAAAATGATGAATTTTATTGTTTTATGATAAACCTATGAACTCACCAACCTTTTGGTTGACACTTGAAAGCATGTTATTCTCAGGTGTGAAAGAAATCTTCCGCTGTGCATTTGCTCATATTAGAGATATTACTTGGAGTCATTCATGACATATTTCAAAAGACGTTGCATTCGAGTCGTCAAGTTCATCAAGATTAATATTAAGTCATTCCTAGTTTGGATATATTATGAAAGGGTATGCCTATCTGTCAACTTTCGATGTAAGGAAAGTTTGTCTTTTAAAAACGAATGCAATGTTTGTAAAATGTATCATATAGAGGTCAAATACCTCGCAATGAAATCAACTATTGTGAATCATTTATAATCAATATGAATGGGGCACTTCATTATAGTGGTTCCATAGCTTCTAACCCTGACCATGCTCAAGTGGTCCTATAGTACATTGACACTGTACTCTACTATTGCAACAGTATTTCCTCGAGTCTTATACTCTTGACCAATGTCTTGATCTGGTCCTACGATAATCCCCATGTACTTTATAGTATTTCCAATGGGTTCATACCTTGACCATTGTATAAACACAGATAATTAATTACCTTATAATTGTCGACTTTATAAAAGGTTTTAATCACGTTTTTTGGTGGAAGGACGATAATAACGAGGTTTAATATCATAGACAGAAAACGAGTACGAAACGATAATCATCCGTAACCAACATTATTAAATCATGGCAAACAATCATGTAATTATTTACACATCATGGCAACAAGCATTAATTTCTAATATTAATAAATCACAAACATCAAACAAGAATATTATAATAAATTAATAAAAGAAAGGATAGATATTACCGAATAATGTCGGCAGAATAACACTTCTATTTCTTCATAATATCCATAACGTTACAATTCTTGATAGCTTCTACTACTAACTACATACAAATCTCCTATTGATCACTAGAGAGCGACAATAGAGAGATAATTAATTTCCTAATCTCTGTACTTTTCCCTCTCTAGAAAGTAGAGAGAGAACTAATCTCCCACTGATCCCTAGAGAGCGACAATAGAGAGATGTTTTAGAGAGAGAAGTGAAGAAGGTGTGTGTTGAAATGGTGGGATGTGCCACCTATTTATAGGAAAGCATGATGGCAAAGTTGTAAATAACTGGGCTGAAAACCGTGGCAACTAGGACGGCAGGTAGGAAGCAGGTAGGACGGCAGGCAGGACGGCAGGTAGGATGGCTGGCAGTCAATATGGCTGGCAGGCCGTATGGAAAGCCGTATGGCCAGGCCATTTGCAAGGGCAAGCCACTTTCTTGGGCCGATTGCATGGCAGGCCGTTTGTGATGTGGCAGGTTGTATGGCACCCTGGCAGGCTTTAACAACCAGTCAAAGTATACTTAACGACCATCGTTATCTTGGTCCCACAGCTTGGTCATAACTCTAAATGAATTTAATAAATAACCTTGCATTCTTTATTTAAAAATGATTTCCTATAAAGGAAACCTACCAAAGTATGTAAGTTTAGAAAAAAAATACATAAATACTTAACCAAAAGTTGACCAAAATAAAGTCAACATACACTCAAAATTTAATGTATCAAAATAGAATGCAAGTTAAAGTTTAACAAAAGCTGCCATCATAAATATGCAGACTCTCTAAGCACATCGGAAGCACTCAATCATGAACCTGAGAATAAAACATGCGAGTAATCTGTTAACAAAAATGTTGAGCGAATCATAGGTTTAATATTGCAAACAATAATTAATTTAAACCATAAAAATTTATGTTTGAAAACATAAAGACTCATCTTGGACCACAAAATTATATGCTCGAAAACATATAAAAATATTATTCCATTAACCCGTGAGCCACCTGGTAATTCACTTAACAACTCCTTACCCTTAACAACTCCTTATCCTAAACAAACCAATATAACAATATACACTCAACATGTGTATCTTCCAAAAATACGAAGTACTAATACATTCCGTCTGTAACTGCTAGTGCGACTAGCACGAAATGGGGCTGTCAGGCCCGATAGATCTATCCATAGGATTCACGTTCACCAATAGAAACCAGTGATTAAAATTACCAGATTAGAGAATATTTTCTTTCGACTCACAATGAATAATTTAAACCAAATTCCATTTGTGTCCAATATGTAAAATAAATTGCATGTATTCTCATCCCAAAAGATTTAAAATAGAAAGATGGGGCTATAACTCACATTAATGTAAACGAAGCAACAACACAGAAATGCGAACAACAAATGGTAAAGTGATCAAGAATGATCACAACGTCGACCTATAAATAAAGCAGATCGATATAAATAACTAACTTAGGTCAAGTCTTAGTATGATAGCTATATTACTTGTTGCAAATAAGCATAGAACAACACTCAGTATGTTTCGGTATGATCAGGACAACGTTAAACACGTACTTTCTATTTTTGGCAGGTTTCCATTTCCGGGAAAAAAATTCTATTTTTGGAAAGTTTCTATTTTAGGAAAGTTTTTAGTTTAGGAAAGTTTTTATTTTAGGAAAGTTTCTATTTTAGGCAAGTTTCTATATTTAGAAAGTTTCCATATTTAGAAAGTTTCTATTTTTAGAAAGTTTTTAACTTAGGAAAGTTTCCTTAATTAGAAAGTCGACAGAAGTCAACTGAAAGTCAAAGTCAATCGAAAGTCAACTCAAAAGTCAACCTTGATCAAACTTAGTCAACCTTGAATTTTAAAGTGTATATTATGTTAATAATATAAGTTATAATGTTATTTAAAGTCATATATATATAATCATGTCGTATCATAAGTTTAATTAAATTAAACTGAATTATAAAGTCAACGCAAGTTTAAATGATATAATTAATATAACATAAGTATTTAATTAATTATATATAAATTTTGTATATAATTATATATAATTATATGATATAAAAATATCATAATAAAAATAATTTGGATTCAAAAATCTCAAAAGTCTAACCGTTGGTTTGAAAATCGAAATGATTCGCCGGATAGAAATCCACGACATGTAGAAACGTACAACTTTAAATATGAATACAAATATTCATAAAACACATAATAAATAAAATATTAATACTAAAATAATAATATAAGTCATAGAAATGACGTGGCATGAATAACAATTAACGGACGTTAAATAATAAACGATAAAAGATAAAGGAAAAAGTAGGGTCGTGACAGTACCTTCCCGTTACGGAAATTTCGTCCCGAAATTTAAGCAGGTGCAGGGGTTGACTCGTCATCTGGGAACAAATGTGGGTACCTCTGCCTCATCTGATCTTCATGTTCCCAAGTGAACTCGAGTCCGCGTCTGACATTCCATCTAACTCGGGCGATAGGAATCCTACTTTGCTTGAGGGTCTTAACCTCTCGATCCATAATCTCGGCAGGTTCCTCAATAAAATGGAGTTGTTTATCAACATGAAGTTCATCAAGAGGAATGGTCTCATCGGCCTCAACCAAGCACTTCTTCAAATTTGACACATGAAAAATGTCATGAATAGCGCTAAGTTCTTGTGGCAATTTCAAACGATAAGCCACGGGTCCAATTCTCTCAGTAATCTCAAATGGTCCAACAAATCGAGGATTCAACTTTCCTCTCTTACCAAATTGTACCACACCCTTCCAAGGCGATACCTTCAGCATAACACGGTCACCGACCTGAAATTCTGAATCTTTTCTTCTAACATCAGCGTAACTCTTTTGCTGACTCCTGGCGGTTCTCAATCTTTCTTTAATCTGTACAATCTTCTCGGTAGTCTCATGATAAAATCTCTGGGCCTGTGAGTTGATGATGTTGTAGGGATGGGAGTACGAAATACTATTAATTTTTAATACAAAATACTACAAAATATGACACAAGTTTTATTAATTTACGGATGGGATATACCTAAACCTTGCTACAACACTTATAGGCAGTGTACCTAATCGTAGAGTAGTGTAGTTTTTAGTAAGTCCGGTTCGTTCCACAGGGAGCTGGTGAAGTTAACGCTATATTATTAAGTTTATTTGTAAAAATATATATATAAATAAGTAGTAGTATTATTATAAAATGGGGGTTTTACCGTTTAATGACCGGTTTGTCGATTTTAAGCGTAAAAATAAATGACAAAAATTAAAGTGCGTAAAATAAATTGCGATAAATAAAATAAAATGACAGAAAATAAAAGTGCGATGAAAAATACAATAAAACAATTATGCTTATTTAAACTTCCGTAATCATGATGTTTAACGTTTTGATTTTAATTAATTGTTACTCGGGTTAATTGTCCTTTGTCATGGTTTATTTGATACCTATCTGGTTTTTATCCATAATAGTCCATCGGTCATAAATATAAAGTGCGAGTGTCCTCGTCAAATTACCCTTATACCCGAAGTCAAATATTCCAACTAATTAAGGATTTAAACTGTGACGCAGTTATCACTTCTGTCAACAATTACACCAGTTATCACTGTATGTAATCCACCCCTGTTTTGATTAGATATGAATATTAATTTACCCACTTGATCAGTTTGAATAATCAATTACCCAACCCGAATAATTAATTAAATGATTATAATAGATTCCATATGAACGTCGCTAAATAGGACAACCATAATCATTATTAATTATTAGGATAATTAATTTGAAGATAGGTTCGACAGACTCCAATGAGTTGTCACTCAATTAGACAATACCCCCCATCCATTAATAGTCAATAGTCCAATTTCCACAAGTGTCGGTCTTTTGCCCAAACCTTAATTATGGTACAAAGTTCAATAACCCCGTCTTAATATTTTAGCCCAACATCACGATTACTTCGGCTCAAATAAGCATAATAATAACTTAGCTACGACACATTAATGTAAAAAGGTTGAACATAACTTACAATGATTAAAAATAGCGTAGCGTTACACGGACAGAATTTCGACTTACACACTCAAACGATCTCTATCATAAATCTTATTATTATCATAATTTAAAATTAAAATTAAGATTATTGTTATATCTGATTACATTAACATTATGATAGAGATATAGAATATAGATATTGATAATTGATATAGATATTTGATCGGATAAAAAAAAAGATAGAAAAGTTCTTCCTCCAATTCTGATCGTAAATCATCGCTTTTATAGCGAAATATGAAATTGAATTTTCATTTACGACCCCTGAACTATGCTCAATTAACAACTTTTTATTATTTAATATTATTCTTATTATGAATTATTTAAATATTATATTTTATTCTTGTGCATAGTTGACTCGTAATTTTTACACCGTTGCGTCGAGCGCTGAAAGTTGGTTCATGCCCCGGTTCCGGATTTTCGAACGTCCTTTCGTACAATTTTATATCTTGTACTTTGCGTTTTGTAACTTGTACTCTTGTCATTTTTAGACGTTCTTCATCAATAATTTGAACCTTTTTGATTGTATCTTGTACTTTTGAGCTTTTTGGACGTTTTGGTCTTTCAAATCTTTGTTTTTGTATTTAAATCTTCATTTTCGAGCGATTTGCGTCTTTCGTCTTCGCACTTATTTATTTAACTATTACAACTAAAAATAAGGAAATTACATTTAAAAACTTTACATATTGGAACGATATTGCTACTAAATATATGTTCATTTGGAACACTATCAAATATCCCCACACTTGAGCGTTGCTTGTCCTCAAGCAATACAGAACTTGAAATAAAAACATACATGAATCACTTTTTTATTCATCACATTTTGTACATCAGTGATTTTGATATAGTGGTATAAACAATGACAGTAATGATGGTTAAAGGTGGGTGTGTCATCCACAGTTGCCTTGGGTTTAGGTCAACGACACTTGCAATCAAATAGCCGATTTACTTTCGGTTTCCAAAGCAAAGTGCACATTTGAAAGGCGGTTTACAGTCCCACATGACTATAAAAATTTAGATCCTTTAGGAAATAGGATCTTTATGAAAACATTTGATCTTTTGAAAATTCAATCTAGCTTTTACCCTAGATAAGTTTTCTGATTTGATCCACCATTGGTGTTGCAAAATATATTTGTGGATCAATATTTTGGCTAAAAACATTTAGGTTCATGTAATCCACTGCTATCCCGGTATCGGAAAGCACACATCCAGTTTACTTGTTCCGTATATTACCTTTCGGCAAACTACCGTCCGGTTGTAAAGGAAAGCGATGAACAAGAAACTGTTAAGGCAATGTCCCGTGACATGCAGATGATTATGGTCTTTTAACATGTCGGATGCTAGAACTATCCTTGGTAGGAGCGATAGTAAAGATCATCCTATGATTTTTCGGTCTGGCACAAGGTCCTGTCTCCGACCATGCTATGCAACCACCGTTCTTACGGTTGACACCCGATTTGGTTCAGGTGACCTAATGAATTCCAGGTGAATTCCTAGGATTTTACGTTCAATGGTAATGAACGCATTGAAAATGGATTTTCAGAAAACAAATCGGTTTGTAATTTTGATCAAAATATTTTCTCGTTCAAGCTCGAGTTTAGATATCATTGAATTCCATGAGTTTGAATTCTCAATCTTTAAGGTCAATCTCTAGGATTGAGTAATATCAGTCTTAAAAGCTGATTTTTAATCTTTAAGGAGATTATCCTTTTCTGGGGATCTGATTCATTAGTCTTATCCAGCTAATTTGCACGGTGCCCCCCCATTGTACGAGATAAATCCTTCTCATGGTTAGGATAAATCTGACCACTTGGCGACCCTGTTTGATGCTGAGGTCCGTGGATTTCCAGCCGATTTTAGTGATGACTTTTCTAGATTTTTCGTCAACCTACAGCTGGTCTGGACGATAACTTCATGACCTAAATCAAGAAGCGCGTGTCTTTTTCGGAAGACTTTACTTCCTTTTAATGATGGAATTGATTCATCGTGTAGATCCATCTTTCTTTCAAAAGTATTACAATAAATCGGGTAAAACTGATTAGTATCGTCCAAAACAAAAGTACCTGCAATAATCTTGTACAAAATATGTGATAGATAGTTTTTTTTTTAAATTGAATAACTTGGTACATTCTCCCCACACTTAGTTTCTTTCTTTGCCTTTTTATTCTCCTTTATTCCATTTTAAATGAATTCAAGCCTTTTGGGTTGTTTCTCAATTTATGTCCTTTTCAAGGTAACGATAATTTCGGTATTAACACCTAGTTTTCATCGTTCATAAATATGTATAAACATTATTTTTAACTTCATTTAGTTGAAAAATTTTCAAATTTTCACAAAATTTGGCAATTAAACCAAGTGTAAACCCGAGAGAATTTATAACCCCTCCCTACACTTAAGATCATGCAATGCCCTCATTTGCATGAAATCAGACTATAATTATAAATTCATGAGGGTGATTAACGTAGAAAAGTGATTAAAAATACCGAGTTTGCAAACATATTGTTGTTATATCACATTTGATATTTTACGTCTTGTCGTCAAAGTTAGTAGCTTTTGCTGAACTTCATGACAGTCTTTGAAAGTGCGTTGTTTTACCCTGTTGTGTACATAACATAAAATACAAACATATATATACATATTTTTGAAGTTTGGTACATAACCCCACGTTCAAAAATTTATAAAATCAAATATATTTTTTTTGGCATACTTTAAATCAATAAAATTAAAAATAATGATGAAAAAATTTTTCGCCCCGCCCTCGGGTAAAGTAATTTCGGCTCAACGGCCTAGTCTTCAACTCACGACGAATTTTAAAAATCATATTTTTAACTTAAAGAAATAAAGTAAATTTTGTTTTTTTATAATCACAATAAAACATAAATTAAAATGCATATTAATTTCAAATAAAACCTAAAAAAAATAAAAATTCAGAATGGAGGGAGAAAACTAGTTCTTTAGTGTCTGCTAGCGGAAAAGACCACTCGAATTCCATTCTCGGAACTACACGAGAACAGAACAACTAACTCTAGATAGCATTTTCTTTTTAGAACACTTGAATCTCCCCACACTTAGGTAGCTGTGGTGTCAAAATTGTGATTAACTTCATCGTCAATTTCTCTTGGTCCATAATCAACTTGCCTATCTGTGACTTTTTCTTTAAGCCAGTGCCCGGCTTCTTCCGTAATATCCCATAATTCAACTAGCTTCGCCCTTTCTTTAGGCGACAGATTGGATACTAACCGGTTACATAACTTAAAGTTCCCCTTACTTCTAGCATCAATAGCCCGTTTAAAAAGTTTCTTCATTGAACTGTTAATAATGGGGTCATTTAATTTCGTATCAATAACGGGGTTCTTTGTTATCATGTCATCATTAGGTGTTACTTCATTTTCCCCACACTTAGGCGTTTTATTATTATTAAGCACTACCGTTGGAGTTGGTAAAACAACATGGTTCTTACCAATCGTTTTTATTGGTTCAACGGTTTTGGTTGGTGGAGGTTTAGATTTTTGAATCATAAAGGTGATCGATTTGTCACCACTTTTAAGTGTCATTCTTCCATTTCCTACATCAAATAACGCCCCGGTGGACGCTAAGAATGGTCGTCCTAAAATTAGAGGAATGTTTGAGTCCTCTTCTATGTCAATGACAATGAATTCGACTAGAAAGGTTAAATTACCTACTTGAATGGGTAGGTTGTCAGCAATTCCAACTGGGTGCTTAATGGTTTGATCAAAGAGTCGAACACTCATATCCGTTGGACTTAACTCACCTACCCCTAATCTCTTATATAATGAAAGAGACATAACACTCACACTTGCACCTAAATCTGCTAGTGCATCATACATGACACAATCACTAAGTAGACAAGGAACAATAAATTCACCCGGATCACCTACCCTAGGTGGAGGATTTGGTGGAACTGTCTTCACCGGGTTTACTTCTACTGTTTTTGTTTCTTGCACTTTTTTATTCTTCTTCTTCTTCTTTCCAGATGTATCACAAACTTTATTACCTATTACTTGCTCATACTCAACTCCTTTTCTTGGAAACGGGATGGGTGGTCTGTATGGTGCCACCACTGGCTTTACATACTCGGGTGGTGGTGGTGTAACTTCTTCATTGTTACTCTCATCTAAAACCTTCCCATCTTCTGGTGTTGGTTTTTCAGAATTCGTTGAAACCATATTAACATTCTCATTCCGAGGATTTACTTCAGTATTACTCGGTAGCTTTCCTTGTTCCCTCTCACTCATCATGCTAGCAAGAGTACCTACGTGTTTTTCTAGATTCAAAATGGAAGCTTGTTGAGTTCTTAATGACTGATCAAATCTCTCGTTCGTTTGGGTTTGAGTTTCAATAAATTGTGTTTGAGATTCAACTAGCTTGAATACCACGTCTTCCATATTTGACTTTTTCTCTTCGGTTTGTTGTTGTGGTTTATATAAGCCAGGTCTTTGTTGATTGAAAGTGTTGTTTTGAGTTGGTTGGTTATTCGGACCTTGTTGGTTATACCAGTTATTTTCGGGTCCTTTTGGATTGTAAAGAATGTTTTGATTTCGATTGAAGTTTAGCTTTGGCGGTTGATAATTATTTTGATAATTATTTCCAGGCCTTTGGTTCATATAGGAAACATTCTCTCGTTGTTCCAATGTTGGTTCAATGTGACAATCTTTTAATAAGTGTGGTCCACCGCATAGCTCACAACTGATTCGTATTGCGTGAATATCTTTATTCATCTTTTCCATTCGTCTTTCGAAAGCATCTATTTTTGCTGAAACGGAATCAAAGTCATGGCTAGAATCGGCTCTAGCCACTTTAGATGAACGAAAAATATCTTTTTCTTGGTGCCACTCATGCGAGTGGGAGGCTGTGTTATCAATAATTTTGTAAGCTTCAGTTGCGGTTTTCTTCATAATGGAACCACCAGCTGTTATGTCGATGTCTTTTCGTGTAGCAACGTTGACACCTTGGTAGAATATTTGTACTATTTGGTAAGTGTCTAAACCGTGTTGAGGACATCCTCTCAACATCCTTCCGAATCTTGTCCACGCCTCATATAATGTTTCATTTGGCTTTTGCGCGAACGTAACAATTTCTCCTTGAAGTCTCACGGCTTTAGATGCCGGAAAGAATTGTTTAAGAAATTTTTCAACTAAAACATCCCATGTGTCAATCGCCCCTTCAGGTAACGATTCTAACCAATCTTTGGCTTCTCCCTTTAAAGTCCAGGGAAACAACATGAGATAGATCTGCTCATCTTCCACTTCTCGGATTTTGAATAGTGTACAAATTCTTTTAAACGTACGAAGGTGTTCGTTAGGATCTTCATTCGGTGCACCACTGAATTGGCATTGGTTAGTTACCATGTGTAGAATTTGTCCTTTGATTTCATAATCTGGCGCATTAACTTCTGGCTTAATAATGGCGTGACCTTGGCCCGTGCGTGTGGCTCTCATTCGATCTTCCATACTTAGAGGTTCCGTTACTTCTATAATTGAATTTGTTGAATACGAATCACTAGAGGATTCTGATTTAATGGTTTGTGGCTCAGGAGGAATAATTAGTGGTTCAGGATCTTGGAATTGTCCTTGAATATGCTCCGGGTTCTTAATTGTGAAGTCGGGTTCAAAAGATGGATTATCGGAAATTTGAGTTGGAGTTCTTGTTCGACTAGATGACGATTCTAAAGAAAAATCAACGGCGACAATATTTGCTAGATGTCTTGATCGAGTTACAGGTGGTGAACGTATGAAAGGTGGTGAACGTTTTGCTCGGTGCATTCACAGAATATCCTATTAGTTATAAAAATAAGAAAAACTTATATAAGTTGTCCAATCAATAGACTTTTCTGATTTTGCCCACGTTTCGAATAGCCAAAAGATGCAGCAGAGGGGCAGGATTCGTTTGGTCTCAATATAATTGAGTACTGTTTGGCTCCAATAACCCGGTCCACGTACAAATCCAACTATTACTACGAACCAGAAAATTTTGATGTCTATCAATTTAACCACTTAAAATAAATTTTCGTAATTTTAAGAAATTTAGAGAAGAAGTAGAAAAAAATCTAAGTCCTAAAAACTAGAATGGCGAGAAATAAGAAAGAAAAAGATTGCGCGTCGAGAAAGGTCGAAAAATAAAAAGGTCGAAAAATAGGCGTCGAAAAATAAAAATAAGAAAGTAGTGCGAAATACGGCGTCGTAAAATTCTAAAGCACCTAAAACTTAATCTAAGGAATAAGCACTTAAGGGATTTTACGGCAAAGCCTAAAAATTCTAGAAGTAAAAATAACTATGGCAAAACTAAACTTAATACTAAAAGTTGCGACTATAGTCTAAAAATCTAAAGGTAATAAAACTAAAAAAAACAAATTTTTTTTTATAGACAAAATCTTAAAAAATATATATATTTTTTTTTAATAATTTTTTTTTTTTTACGTTTTTTTTTTAAAAACGAATTTTTTTTTCTAAAAAAAACGTTTTTTTTACAATTTTTTTTTTTTTTTTAAAAAAATGATTTTTTTTACAAATTAATACTTTTTTTTATAATTATTATTTTTTTTTCAAAACTTTTTTTTAATTCATTTACTATTCATGAATAGTAAATGAAAAGAAATTAATTAATTTACTATTCACATGAAAGCGACATTATAGAAATTATTAATTACAATTTACATAATATACCCCTGAAGTATTTAATAAATACGACTTTTTAAAACTTTTACGATTCAAAATATATTCTAAAATATTATTATATTATTATATTCTATTTCAATATTATTATATTATTATATTCTATTTCAATATTATTATATTATTATATTTTATTTCAATATTATTATAATTAAAAATATAGCGTTTTAGCGCTCCCCGGCAGCGGCGCCAAAAACTTGATGTTGTAGGGATGGGAGTACGAAATACTATTAATTTTTAATACAAAATACTACAAAATATGACACAAGTTTTATTAATTTACGGATGGGATATACCTAAACCTTGCTACAACACTTATAGGCAGTGTACCTAATCGTAGAGTAGTGTAGTTTTTAGTAAGTCCGGTTCGTTCCACAGGGAGCTGGTGAAGTTAACGCTATATTATTAAGTTTATTTGTAAAAATATATATATAAATAAGTAGTAGTATTATTATAAAATGGGGGTTTTACCGTTTAATGACCGGTTTGTCGATTTTAAGCGTAAAAATAAATGACAAAAATTAAAGTGCGTAAAATAAATTGCGATAAATAAAATAAAATGACAGAAAATAAAAGTGCGATGAAAAATACAATAAAACAATTATGCTTATTTAAACTTCCGTAATCATGATGTTTAACGTTTTGATTTTAATTAATTGTTACTCGGGTTAATTGTCCTTTGTCATGGTTTATTTGATACCTATCTGGTTTTTATCCATAATAGTCCATCGGTCATAAATATAAAGTGCGAGTGTCCTCGTCAAATTACCCTTATACCCGAAGTCAAATATTCCAACTAATTAAGGATTTAAACTGTGACGCAGTTATCACTTCTGTCAACAATTACACCAGTTATCACTGTATGTAATCCACCCCTGTTTTGATTAGATATGAATATTAATTTACCCACTTGATCAGTTTGAATAATCAATTACCCAACCCGAATAATTAATTAAATGATTATAATAGATTCCATATGAACGTCGCTAAATAGGACAACCATAATCATTATTAATTATTAGGATAATTAATTTGAAGATAGGTTCGACAGACTCCAATGAGTTGTCACTCAATTAGACAATACCCCCCATCCATTAATAGTCAATAGTCCAATTTCCACAAGTGTCGGTCTTTTGCCCAAACCTTAATTATGGTACAAAGTTCAATAACCCCGTCTTAATATTTTAGCCCAACATCACGATTACTTCGGCTCAAATAAGCATAATAATAACTTAGCTACGAGACATTAATGTAAAAAGGTTGAACATAACTTACAATGATTAAAAATAGCGTAGCGTTACACGGACAGAATTTCGACTTACACACTCAAACGATCTCTATCATAAATCTTATTATTATCATAATTTAAAATTAAAATTAAGATTATTGTTATATCTGATTACATTAACATTATGATAGAGATATAGAATATAGATATTGATAATTGATATAGATATTTGATCGGATAAAAAAAAAGATAGAAAAGTTCTTCCTCCAATTCTGATCGTAAATCATCGCTTTTATAGCGAAATATGAAATTGAATTTTCATTTACGACCCCTGAACTATGCTCAATTAACAACTTTTTATTATTTAATATTATTCTTATTATGAATTATTTAAATATTATATTTTATTCTTGTGCATAGTTGACTCGTAATTTTTACACCGTTGCGTCGAGCGCTGAAAGTTGGTTCATGCCCCGGTTCCGGATTTTCGAACGTCCTTTCGTACAATTTTATATCTTGTACTTTGCGTTTTGTAACTTGTACTCTTGTCATTTTTAGACGTTCTTCATCAATAATTTGAACCTTTTTGATTGTATCTTGTACTTTTGAGCTTTTTGGACGTTTTGGTCTTTCAAATCTTTGTTTTTGTATTTAAATCTTCATTTTCGAGCGATTTGCGTCTTTCGTCTTCGCACTTATTTATTTAACTATTACAACTAAAAATAAGGAAATTACATTTAAAAACTTTACATATTGGAACGATATTGCTACTAAATATATGTTCATTTGGAACACTATCAGTTGAGCATCCCCAACCTCATTTCAACATATAGGAGACCTACACTTCCTACCATACAGAGCCTCAAATGGTGCGGCTTTAATACTTGCATGATAGTTGTTATTATAAGAAAATTCAGTAGTGGCAAATATCTATCCCACCCATTATCGAAATCAATAACACCTCGCAACATGTCTTCTAACATTTGAATGGTCCTTTCACTCTGACCATCCGTTTGTGGATGATAAGTAGTGCTCATATCCAGCTTTGTTCCCAAAGCTTCATGCAAGGATTGCCAAAACCTCGATGTAAATCGACTGTCTAGGTCTGAAATAAGAGATACAGGAACACCGTGTCTATAAACAATTTCCTTCATATATAAACGGGTAAGCTTCTCCATCGAATCAGGTTCTTTAATCGGCAAGAAGTGAGCTGACTTCGTGAGTCGGTCAACAATAACCCAAATAGTATCGTAACCACCTACAAATCTCGGTAACTTCGTAACAAAATCCATCGTAATACCTTCACACTTCCACTCGGGAATTTCAGGTTGCACTAAAAGTTCGGACGATTTCTGATGTTCAGCTTTAACTTTAGCGCAAGTCAAACACTTAGCCACATAAGTAGCCACATCAGCCTTCAAATTAGGCCACCAATATAACTTCTTAAGATCATGATACATCTTCCCTGAACCAGGGTGAATAGAGTGTCTAGACTTATGAGCTTCATGTAAAACAAGTTGTCGCAAATCAGCAAATTTCGGAACCCAAAGACGTCCCGCAAAATTCCGAGTACCATCGGTTCGTACCTCAAACTGTTTACTCAAGCCTTTAACCTTCCCGTTTACAAAATTCTCCTCCTTCAAGGCTTCTTGTTGTGCTGCAAGAATCTGCCTTGTGAGGTTTGTTCGAGTAGTCATATTCAAGGCTCGAAACCTACGAGGTTCAACTCTCTCGTTTCAACTTAATGCGTCGGCCACAACATCGGCCATTCCCAGATGATAAAGGAGTTCACAATCATAATCGTTCAATAACTCAATCCATCTTCGCTGTGTCATATTTAACTGTTTTTGATCAAGGATATGTTGAAGACTTTTGTAATCAGTGTACACTGTTCTTTTGACCCCATATAGATAATGTCTCCAAATTTTAAGCGCAAACACAACAGCTCCTAATTCTAAATCATGGGTTCTATAATTCTATTCATGGATCTTCAACTGACATGGCGCGTAAGTAATGACTTTCTTTCGTTGCATCAAAACGCAACCAAAGTCCTGACACGAAGCATGATAGTAGACAACAAAATTGTCATTACCCTCAGGCAGTGATAATATCAGAGCAGAAGTTAACTTCTTCTTCAGAGTTTGAAAAGCAGCCTCTTGTTCATCCTTCCACTCATACTTTTTCCCCTTATGCGTTAAAGCAGTCAGAGGTTTCGCTGCGCGAGAGAAATCTTGAATGAACCTTCTAAAATAGCCTGCCAGACCTAGAAACTGACGAATCCGAGTAGGAGTCTTCGGAATTTCCCACTTTTCAATCGCCTCAATCTTGGCAGTATCAACTTGAATTCCCTTTTTACTAACAACGTGTCCAAGGAATTGATCTCCTTTCAGCCAGAATGCACACTTTAAAAACTTAGCTTATAGCTCTTCTTTTCTTAACGAATCGAGCATTAACTTCAAATGCTCTTCATGCTCTTGATCATTCTTGGAATAGATAAAAATATCTTCGATGAAAACAATAACGAACTTATCCAGATAAGGCCTACACACACGGTTCATGTGATGACCCGAAAATTTTTGACTTATTTAAACTAATTCTCTATACGATTTATTATTTTAACACGCTAAACAAAGTCTGTTAGATTGAGTCTCAAAATTTTAGAACTGTTTCATATATACAATTACCTTTGATTACTCTCGACGATTCATGAACAATTATATGTATGTATATATATATGTACAAGTAAAAACGACTTTCCTACAGTAAAACCCTATTTGCTACAGTAAAAATTACTTTGCTGCAGTAAAACACTATTTGCTATAGTAAACACTATTTGCTACAGTAAAACACTATTTGCAATAGTAAAATACTATTTGATATCGACGAACTAGCAAACAAAAATGAAAAAGGCGGCCATGCGATCGCATGGCAAAAACCCTGAAAACTCATGCGATCGCATGAGCTACAGTAAATCGAAAAGTACTATAAAAGGCCAGTGTGTTCGACGATATAATTCATATTTTATTTTCATATGTAATTTAAATTTTAATTTATAATTATAATTATAATTTTAATTTAAGTTTAATAATAATAAAGTATATTCGAGGGTGTTTTAATTCGGGTTTCAAACCGCTTTAAGCTAAGGAAATATTAGGTATTGTTCGGGGTATTTTTCTTGAATCCAAGGCCAACCATACAGTCGTCTACCATCATTACGTCTACGCAATTTGCCAACAATATTGAGTCTCAATATTGAACTGTGAGTTATAGATCCCTTTTTAAATACTTTAAATATTTTTGGGCTGAGAATACATGCAATTTATTTTAAACGCGATAAGACACAAGTACATACTAAATTCTACACTGAGTTAAACCGGAAATCCCTTAGCTTTGGTAACTAGTAGCTGCCAGTACATAGGATATGGACTGGTGGGCGCGAATAATTGTATATGGATCCATAGGGCTTGACATCCCCGTCCGAGCTAGAGCGCTAGCCTTTTAACGGACGTATGTTATTTGAGTTTAAGACACGTTGGTTTACGTGTATTAAAACGAATGGGGTAATTATCATTATAGCGTTAAGTTTAGTTACCAGGGTGCTCTGTTACGTAGAATCTATTGATAAACTTTTGATGAAATCTTGTGGTCTATCTTTATATATGTTTATGACTCGAGCAATTAAACCTATAACTCACCAACATTCGTGTAGAATTTTTAGCATGTTTTATTCTCAGGTCCTTAGAATGCTTCCGCTGTGATGTGCTTGTTGCCTGCATGGAGTCTCTCATGCTTTGTACAAAGTTTATTGCATTCAAAATAAAACTGCGTTGTGTAATAAATAATTGGACTGTGATGTCAACCTGTAAATTAAAGACTTATGTATTTCGGGGTTTTGCTTATACCTAAGCACTCGCCCACATGTTTATAACTTTCTATGTTTAGAAAGTCACTTATTTTAATGAATGCAATATTTTATCAAAACATATCATATAGAGGTCAAAACCTCATTGTGGAATCAATGATTAACGTGCCGCGTCAATAGCGATTTTGACGGGTCATTACAGTTGGTATCCGAGCTTGAGGTCATAGGGAACCAGAAATTACATTAGTGTATTTAACTGGTAATTGTTAGGATGCATTAGTGAGTATGGACTATGACCATATCTGTTTTTACTAATTTTTGCTTATCATTTGGTCAAAAACATTATATGTGATATATTTATATGCTAACGTAATTGTTGTTTCAATTATGTGATAGATGACATCTTCTAATCCTATCATTTTGTACGACTCGGAATCGGACACGGAATCTATTATATCCACAACTGAAAAGGGCGTTCCAATACCTATTAAAGAAGAAATTGTGTTAGCCGGGGAATCTCAACTCCCGATAAACCCAGAGGAGGTTCCAGCTCCACCCAGCTTTAGTTTTCCGGAGCCACAGTATCGTTGGCATGGACCCATGATCCCTGGAGTAAACGAGGATCGTCCATTTGTAAACAAATATGGACATTGGTCCAGATATACCGCTGACGGGCGGGTTGTGCCGATTACGCCTGGCAGATTTCGGTTCATGACCACCGGTACATATTCTTGCAGTTCGTCATCATATTCTCCTACACATTGTAGTGACCCGAACTTTTCCATGTTTATATATATTAATTGAGATTGATATTTACATGATTAAATGTTTCCAACATGTTAAGCAATCAAACTTGTTAAGACTTGATTAATTGAAATATGTTTCATATAGACAATTGACCACCCAAGTTGACCGGTGATTCACGAACGTTAAAACTTGTAAAAACTATATGATGACATATATATGGATATATATAGTTAACATGATACTATGATAAGTAAACATATCATTAAGTATATTAACAATGAACTACATATGTAAAAACAAGACTACTAACTTAATGATTTTTAAACGAGACATATATGTAACGATTATCGTTGTAAAGACATTTAATGTATATATATCATATCAAGAGATATTCATACATGATAATATCATGATAATATAATAATTTAAAATCTCATTTGATATTATAAACATTGGGTTAACAACATTTAACAAGATCGTTAACCTAAAGGTTTCAAAACAACACTTACATGTAACGACTAACGATGACTTAACGACTCAGTTAAAATGTATATACATGTAGTGTTTTAATATGTATTTATACACTTTTGAAAGACTTCAATACACTTATCAAAATACTTCTACTTAACAAAAATGCTTACAATTACATCCTCGTTCAGTTTCATCAACAATTCTACTCGTATGCACCCGTATTCGTACTCGTACAATACACAGCTTTTAGATGTATGTACTATTGGTATATACACTCCAATGATCAGCTCTTAGCAGCCCATGTGAGTTACCTAACACATGTGGGAACCATCATTTGGCAACTAGCATGAAATATCTCATAAAATTACAAAAATATGAGTAATCATTCATGACTTATTTACATGAAAACAAAATTACATATCCTTTATATCTAATCCATACACCAACGACCAGAAACACCTACAAACACTTTCATTCTTCAATTTTCTTCATCTAATTGATCTCTCTCAAGTTCTATCTTCAAGTATTAAGTATTCTTCATAAATTCCAAAAGTTCTAGTTTCATAAAATCAAGAATACTTTCAAGTTTGCTAGCTCACTTCCAATCTTGTAAGGTGATCATCCAACCTCAAGAAATCTTTGTTTCTTACAGTAGGTTATCATTCTAATACAAGGTAATAATCATATTCAAACTTTGGTTCAATTTCTATAACTATAACAATCTTATTTCAAGTGATGATCTTACTTGAACTTGTTTTCGTGTCATGATTCTGCTTCAAGAACTTCGAGCCATCCAAGGATCCATTGAAGCTAGATCCATTTTTCTCTTTTCTAGTAGGTTTATCCAAGGAACTTAAGGTAGTAATAATGTTCATAACATCATTCGATTCATACATATAAAGCTATCTTATTCGAAGGTTTAAACTTGTAATCACTAGAACATAGTTTAGTTAATTCTAAACTTGTTCGCAAACAAAAGTTAATCCTTCTAACTTGACTTTTAAAATCAACTAAACACATGTTCTATATCTATATGATATGCTAACTTAATGATTTAAAACCTGGAAACACGAAAAACACCGTAAAACCGGATTTACGCCGTCGTAGTAACACCGCGGGCTGTTTTGGGTTAGTTAATTAAAAACTATGATAAACTTTGATTTAAAAGTTGTTATTCTGAGAAAATGATTTTTATTATGAACATGAAACTATATCTAAAAATTATGGTTAAACTCAAAGTGGAAGTATGTTTTCTAAAATGGTCATCTAGACGTCGTTCTTTCGACTGAAATGACTACCTTTACAAAAATGACTTGTAACTTATTTTTCCGACTATAAACCTATACTTTTTCTGTTTAGATTCATAAAATAGAGTTCAATATGAAACCATAGCAATTTTATTCACTCAAAACGGATTTAAAATGAAGAAGTTATGGGTAAAACAAGATTGGATAATTTTTTTTCATTTTAGCTACGTGAAAATTGGTAACAAATCTATTCCAACCATAACTTAATCAACTTGTATTGTATATTATGTAATCTTGAGATACCATAGACACGTATACAATGTTTCGACCTATCATGTCGACACATCTATATATATTTCGGAACAACCATAGACACTCTATATGTGAATGTTGGAGTTAGCTATACAGGGTTGAGGTTGATTCCAAAATATATATAGTTTGAGTTGTGATCAATACTGAGATACGTATACACTGGGTCGTGGATTGATTCAAGATAATATTTATCGATTTATTTCTGTACATCTAACTGTGGACAACTAGTTGTAGGTTACTAACGAGGACAGCTGACTTAATAAACTTAAAACATCAAAATATATTAAAAGTGTTGTAAATATATTTTGAACATACTTTGATATATATGTATATATTGTTATAGGTTCGTGAATCAACCAGTGGCCAAGTCTTACTTCCCGACGAAGTAAAAATCTGTGAAAGTGAGTTATAGTCCCACTTTTAAAATCTAATATTTTTGGGATGAGAATACATGAAGGTTTTATAAATGATTTACAAAATAGACACAAGTACGTGAAACTACATTCTATGGTTGAATTATCAAAATCGAATATACCCCTTTTTATTAAGTCTGGTAATCTAAGAATTAGGGAACAGACACCCTAATTGACGCGAATCCTAAAGATAGATCTATCGGGCCCAATAAGCCCCATCCAAAGTACCGGATGCTTTAGTACTTCGAAATTTATATCATATCCGAAGGGTGTCCCGGAATGATGGGGATATTCTTATATATGCATCTTGTTAATGTCGGTTACCAGGTGTTCACCATATGAATGATTTTTATCTCTATGTATGGGATGTGTATTGAAATATGAAATCTTGTGGTCTATTATTATGATTTGATATATATAGGTTAAACCTATAACTCACCAACATTTTTGTTGACGTTTTAAGCATGTTTATTCCCAGGTGATTATTAAGAGCTTCCGCTGTCACATACTTAAATAAGGACGAGATTTGGAGTCCATGCTTGTATGATATTGTGTAAAAACTGCATTCAAGAAACTTATTTTGTTGTAACATATTTGTATTGTAAACCATTATGTAATGGTCGTGTGTAAACAGGATATTTTAGATTATCATTATTTGATAATCTACGTAAAGCTTTTTAAACCTTTATTGATGAAATAAAGGTTATGGTTTGTTTTAAAATGAATGCAGTCTTTGAAAAACGTCTCATATAGAGGTCAAAACCTCGCAACGAAATCAATTAATATGGAATGTTTTTAATCAATAAGAACGGGACATTTCAGTTGGTATCAGAGCGTTGGTCTTAGAGAACCAGAATTTTGCATTAGTGTGTCTTATCGAGTTTGTTAGGATGCATTAGTGAGTCTAGACTTCGACCGTGTTTACTTGAAAAATGATTGCTTAACAAATTTTGTTGGAAACTATATATTTTTAACATGTGAATATTATGTGATATATTAATCTCTTAACGCGTTTGATATTATGTGATAGATGTCTACCTCTAGAACAAGTCCCATTGACTTACCTAATAATAATGAAGAGTCAAATGTAAATTGGAATGATTCGTGGACTGATTCACAAGTTCCCGAAGAGGAACCGGAAGAAGAGTCGGAACCGGAAGAAGAATCGAAATCGGAAGAAGAATCGGAACCGGGTGAAGAAATAGAACCGGTGGGGGAAATAATAAAACGGTTAAGTAAAAGAAAATCCTCAACCAACCGACCAAGGTTAATTATGGTCAATGGTGTTTCCGCCAAGGAAGCAAAATATTGGGAGGATTACCAATTCTCCGATGAATCGGATTCCGACGAGAATTCCGATGATGTTATAGAAATTACCCCAACTGAATTTAAAAAGGCAAAAGAAAATAATAAGGGAAAGGGCATAAAAATAGAGAAATCTAATTCCAACCCCGATGAACTTTATATGTATCGTCAACCCCCGAAGTCCTTAAGTTGTAACAATGACCCGGGAACCTCTAAACCACCAGGTTTTTCTAAACCAATGTGGAAAACGACGGCTCGTATTAGGGGAACATCATATATCCCTAGAAACTTGGCAAAACGAACCAAAACCGAAGAAGAAGAAACAAGCGAGTCGGAATAAGATAGTTGTATTCGTGTGGTGTAATATATATAATATAGTGTGCTTATGCTTTATGATATATGTAAAAATTGCTTGTATTAATAAGTATTTTTTTTATGAATCTAACTCTTGTCTATTTTACAGTATAAAAACACAAAATGGATAGACAACCCAATATTTTAAGAGACATACCCGGAGACATGATTGATGAAATCTTGTCTAGAGTCGGTCAGAATTCTTCTGCACAACTATTTAAGGCGAGATCAGTTTGTAAGACATTCGAAGAACGTTCCAAGAATGCCTTGGTTTATAAAAGGCTTTCGTTTGAAAGATGGGGGATATCACATTGGGAAACCCATAAGTTACGATGTGTTTACTTTGACGTATATATTGCGGGGAACCCAAATGCTATTTTACGCAATGGGTTAAGAAATTATTTTGGCTCAATATATCCGAATATTGGACTTCGTTATTTAGAAAAAGCGGCTAACATGCAACATAAAGAAGCATGTTATGCTTACGGATTAGTAATGTTCGCTTCTCACCAAAGTGAGAACAAGAACATCGGGCTACAACTATTAAACAAAACGTTCCTACAAGTTACGGAGTCGGTAATTGGGGTAAGAAATGAGGTTTTTAGATTGTTACGAGACTGTTGAACATTACGTAACCCTCGTCCCTTTGATGACGTTACAACACGCTGTCTTATCAACGGCCATAACGGTTATGTTCCACAAGACCAAGGATGGGAAATAATCCTAGTAAAACCAGAATGCATGACTTGTTTCTGGACGTATGAATTATGTGTCTTTATTGCCTTTGCTGAACGACTTGTGTACTAGCTAGAATTATCTTCACAACCATCTTGTATCAAATTTATTGTGTGCTATATTTCATGCTATATGTAAAATAAGCGGTATTGTAAGTTTGTAAAATATTGTGTAAAAGTTTGAACGCGAAATATTATTATAATCAGTTTTTCATATAGAATTGTAGTAGTTGAATTGTATATTAGCTACTAAGTATGAACTTAACGGGTAGGTACTACCCGAATTTAAACTTATAAAACGATAATATGAAGAAAAAGCTTTTATAAATGAGTTCATATTATGCTACGAAATACTATTAACTACTCTTAATATTCTGTATGATTAACTTGTTCCATTGGACTATTTTGAAGGAAATGGCACCGACTACTCGACACACCGTGAATATGAATGAAGAGGAATTCCTTACTTTTCTAGCTTCAAACATAGCCGCAGTACAGGCTGCGCTACATACCAACAATAACCTTGGATCTAGCAGTACAGGAAATCGTGTAGGATGCACCTACAAAGAATTCACTGCCTGCAAACCTTTGGAATTTGATGGAACCGAAGGACCGATCAGATTGAAACGGTGGACCGAGAAGGTCGAATCGGTGTTTGCCATAAGTAAGTGTACTGAAGAGGACAAAGTGAAGTACGCTACGCATACCTTCACAGGTTCTGCGTTAACATGGTGGAATACCTATATAGAGCAAGTGGGACAAGACGATGCGTACGCACTACCGTGGTCAGCATTCAAGCACTTGATGAATGAGAAGTACCGTCCCAGAACCGAGGTCAATAAGCTCAAGACAGAACTTAGAGGGTTACGAACCCAAGGATTTGATATTACCACGTATGAAAGACGATTCACAGAATTGTGCCTATTGTGTCCGGGAGCATTTGAAGATGAGGAAGAGAAGATCGACGCGTTTGTGAAAGGATTACCGAAAAGAATCCAAGAAGATATAAGTTCACACGAGCCTGCCTCCATACAACAGGCATGTAGAATGGCTCACAAACT
This sequence comes from Rutidosis leptorrhynchoides, assembly GCF_046630445.1. NCBI lineage: Eukaryota > Viridiplantae > Streptophyta > Magnoliopsida > Asterales > Asteraceae > Rutidosis > Rutidosis leptorrhynchoides. The sequence continues at coordinate 74,118,854 of NC_092342.1, forward strand.
AGTGAACTAGATTGAAGAAAGAATTAAAGAACAGACTGCTGAAGAGGCCAATGTGAAGCAAGTCAAAAGAAAGTGGGAGGAAAACGGTGATAAGAATCACCAATACAACAACAACAGCAATTACAACAATAATCGCAACAATTATCCCAACAATCGCAACATCAATCGCAACTACAACAAACGGCCCAACAACAACAACAACAACAACAACAACAGCAACTACAATAATCATCCCAACAACAATAATAATCGCAACAACAACAACAATCAGAAGCAGCTATGCCAAAGGTGTGAAAAGTATCACTCGGGGTTCTGCACCAAATTTTGCAACAAGTGTAAAAGAAATGGTCATAGCGCGGCGAAGTGTGAGGTCTACGGACCAGGGGTTAATAGAACGAAAGGAACAAATGGTGTCGGAACGAGTAATGGCGGAGCAAGTAGTGTTGGAGCAAGTTATGCCAATGTAGTTTGTTATAAATGTGGAAAACCGGGCCACATTATTAGAAATTGCCCGAACCTGGAGAACACGAATGGACAAGGCCGCGGAAGAGTTTTCAATATTAATGTGGCAGAAGCACAGGAAGACCCGGAGCTTGTTACGGGTACGTTTCTTATTGACAATAAATCTGCTTACGTTTTATTTGATTCGGGTGCGGATAGAAGCTATATGAGTAGAGATTTTTGTGCTAAATTAAGTTGTCCATTGACGCCTTTGGATAGTAAATTTTTACTCGAATTAGCAAATGGTAAATTAATTTCAGCAGATAATATATGTCGGAATCGAGAAATTAAACTGGTTAGCGAAACAATTAAGATTGATTTGATACCAGTAGAGTTAGGGAGTTTTGATGTGATAATCGGTATGGACTGGTTGAAAGAAGTGAAAGCAGAGATTGTTTGTTACAAAAATGCAATTCGCATTATACGAGAAAAAGGAAAACCCTTAATGGTGTACGGAGAAAAGGGCAACACGAAGCTACATCTTATTAGTAATTTGAAGGCACAAAAACTAATAAGAAAAGGTTGCTATGCTGTTCTGGCACACGTCGAGAAAGTACAAACTGAAGAAAAGAGCATCAATGATGTTCCCATTGCAAAAGAATTTCCCGATGTATTTCCGAAAGAATTACCGGGATTACCCCCACATCGATCCGTTGAATTTCAAATAGATCTTGTACCAGGAGCTGCACCAATAGCTCGTGCTCCTTACAGACTCGCACCCAGCGAGATGAAAGAACTGCAAAGCCAATTACAAGAACTTTTAGAGCGTGGTTTCATTCAACCAAGCACATCACCGTGGGGAGCTCCTGTTTTGTTTGTCAAGAAGAAAGATGGTACATTCAGGTTGTGTATCGACTACCGAGAGTTGAACAAACTTACCATCAAGAACCGCTACCCACTACCGAGAATCGACGACTTATTTGATCAACTACAAGGCTCGTCTGTTTATTCAAAGATTGACTTACGTTCCGGGTATCATCAAATGCGGGTGAAAGAAGATGATATTCCAAAGACTGCTTTCAGAACACGTTACGGTCATTACGAGTTTATGGTCATGCCGTTTGGTTTAACTAATGCACCAGCTGTGTTCATGGACCTTATGAACCGAGTGTGTGGACCATACCTTGACAAGTTTGTCATTGTTTTCATTGATGACATACTTATTTACTCAAAGAATGACCAAGAACACGGTGAACATTTGAGAAAGGTGTTAGAAGTATTGAGGAAGGAAGAATTGTACGCTAAGTTTTCAAAGTGTGCATTTTGGTTGGAAGAAGTTCAATTCCTCGGTCACATAGTGAACAAAGAAGGTATTAAGGTGGATCCGGCAAAGATAGAAACTGTTGAAAAGTGGGAAACCCCGAAAACTCCGAAACACATACGCCAGTTTTTAGGACTAGCTGGTTACTACAGAAGGTTCATCCACGACTTTTCCAGAATAGCAAAACCCTTGACTGCATTAACGCATAAAGGGAAGAAATTTGAATGGAATGATGAACAAGAGAAAGCGTTTCAGTTATTGAAGAAAAAGCTAACTACGGCACCTATATTGTCATTGCCTGAAGGGAATGATGATTTTGTGATTTATTGTGACGCATCAAAGCAAGGTCTTGGTTGTGTATTAATGCAACGAACGAAGGTGATTGCTTATGCATCTAGACAATTGAAGATTCACGAACAAAATTATACGACGCATGATTTGGAATTAGGCGCGGTTGTTTTTGCATTAAAGACTTGGAGGCACTACTTATATGGGGTCAAAAGTATTATATATACCGACCACAAAAGTCTTCAACACATATTTAATCAGAAACAACTGAATATGAGGCAGCGTAGGTGGATTGAATTATTGAATGATTACGACTTTGAGATTCATTACCACCCGGGGAAGGCAAACGTGGTAGCTGATGCCTTGAGCAGGAAGGACAGAGAACCCATTCGAGTAAAATCTATGAATATAATGATTCATAATAACCTTACTACTCAAATAAAGGAGGCGCAACAAGGAGTTTTAAAAGAGGGAAATTTAAAGGATGAAATACCCAAAAGATCGGAGAAGTATCTTAATATTCGGGAAGATGGAACCCGGTATAGGGCTGAAAGGATTTGGGTACCAAAATTTGGAGATATGAGAGAAATGGTACTTAGAGAAGCTCATAAAACCAGATACTCAATACATCCTGGAACGGGGAAGATGTACAAGGATCTCAAGAAACATTTTTGGTGGCCGGGTATGAAAGCCGATGTTGCTAAATACGTAGGAGAATGTTTGACGTGTTCTAAGGTCAAAGCTGAGCATCAGAAACCATCAGGTCTACTTCAACAACCCGAAATCCCAGAATGGAAATGGGAAAACATTACCATGGATTTCATCACTAAATTGCCAAGGACTGCAAGTGGTTTTGATACTATTTGGGTAATAGTTGATCGTCTCACCAAATCAGCACACTTCCTGCCAATAAGAGAAGATGACAAGATGGAGAAGTTAGCACGACTGTATTTGAAGGAAGTCGTCTCCAGACATGGAATACCAATCTCTATTATCTCTGATAGGGATGGCAGATTTATTTCAAGATTCTGGCAGACATTACAGCAAGCATTAGGAACTCGTCTAGACATGAGTACTGCCTATCATCCACAAACTGATGGGCAGAGCGAAAGGACGATACAAACGCTTGAAGACATGCTACGCGCATGTGTTATTGATTTCGGAAACAGTTGGGATCGACACCTACCGTTAGCAGAATTTTCCTACAACAACAGTTATCATTCTAGTATTGAGATGGCGCCGTTTGAGGCACTTTATGGTAGAAAGTGCAGGTCTCCGATTTTTTGGAATGAAGTGGGGGATAGACAGATTACGGGTTCGGAGATAATACAAGAAACTACCGAGAAAATCATCCAAATTCAACAACGGTTGAAAACCGCCCAAAGTCGACAAAAGAGCTACGCTGACATTAAAAGAAAAGATATAGAATTTGAAATTGGAGAGATGGTCATGCTTAAAGTTGCACCTTGGAAAGGCGTTGTTCGATTTGGTAAACGAGGAAAATTAAATCCAAGGTATATTGGACCATTCAAGATTATTGATCGTGTCGGACCAGTAGCTTACCGACTTGAGTTACCTCAACAACTCGCAGCTGTACATAACACTTTCCACGTCTCGAATTTGAAGAAATGTTTTGCTAAAGAAGATCTCACTATTCCGTTAGATGAAATCCAAATCAATGAAAAACTTCAATTCATCGAAGAACCCGTCGAAATAATGGATCGTGAGGTTAAAAGACTTAAGCAAAACAAGATACCAATTGTTAAGGTTCGATGGAATGCTCGTTGAGGACCCGAGTTCACCTGGGAGCGTGAAGATCAGATGAAAAAGAAATACCCGCATCTATTTCCAGAAGATTCGTCAACACCTTCAACAGCTTAAAATTTCGGGACGAAATTTATTTAACGGGTAGCTACTGTAGTGACCCGAACTTTTCCATGTTTATATATATTAATTGAGATTGATATTTACATGATTAAATGTTTCCAACATGTTAAGCAATCAAACTTGTTAAGACTTGATTAATTGAAATATGTTTCATATAGACAATTGACCACCCAAGTTGACCGGTGATTCACGAACGTTAAAACTTGTAAAAACTATATGATGACATATATATGGATATATATATAGTTAACATGATACTATGATAAGTAAACATATCATTAAGTATATTAACAATGAACTACATATGTAAAAACAAGACTACTAACTTAATGATTTTTAAACGAGACATATATGTAACGATTATCGTTGTAAAGACATTTAATGTATATATATCATATCAAGAGATATTCATACATGATAATATCATGATAATATAATAATTTAAAATCTCATTTGATATTATAAACATTGGGTTAACAACATTTAACAAGATCGTTAACCTAAAGGTTTCAAAACAACACTTACATGTAACGACTAACGATGACTTAACGACTCAGTTAAAATGTATATACATGTAGTGTTTTAATATGTATTTATACAATTTTGAAAGACTTCAATACACTTATCAAAATACTTCTACTTAACAAAAATGCTTACAATTACATCCTCGTTAAGTTTCATCAACAATTCTACTCGTATGCACCCGTATTCGTACTCGTACAATACACAGCTTTTAGATGTATGTACTATTAGTATATACACTCCAATGATCAGCTCTTAGCAGCCCATGTGAGTCACCTAACACATGTGGGAACCATCATTTGGCAACTAGCATGAAATATCTCATAAAATTACAAAAATATGAGTAATCATTTATGACTTATTTACATGAATACAAAATTACATATCCTTTATATCTAATCCATACACCAACGACCAAAAACACCTACAAACACTTTCATTCTTCATTTTTCTTCATCTAATTGATCTCTCTCAAGTTCTATCTTCAAGTTCTAAGAGTTCTTCATAAATTCCAAAAGTTCTAGTTTCATAAAATCAAGAATACTTTCAAGTTTGCTAGCTCACTTCCAATCTTGTAAGGTGATCATCCAACCTCAGGAAATCTTTGTTTCTTACAGTAGGTTATCATTCTAATACAAGGTAATAATCATATTCAAACTTTGGTTCAATTTCTATAACTATAACAATCTTATTTCAAGTGATGATCTTACTTGAACTTGTTTTCGTGTCATGATTCTGCTTCAAGAACTTCGAGCCATCCAAGGATCCATTGAAGCTAGATCCATTTTTCTCTTTTCCAGTAGGTTTATCCAAGGAACTTAAGGTAGTAATAATGTTCATAACATCATTCGATTCATACATATAAAGCTATCTTATTCGAAGGTTTAAACTTGTAATCACTAGAACATAGTTTAGTTAATTCTAAACTTGTTCGCAAACAAAAGTTAATCCTTCTAACTTGACTTTTAAAATCAACTAAACACATGTTATATATCTATATGATATGCTAACTTAATGATTTAAAACCTGGAAACACGAAAAACACCGTAAAACCGGATTTACGCCGTCGTAGTAACACCGCGGGCTGTTTTGGGTTAGTTAATTAAAAACTATGATAAACATTGATTTAAAAGTTGTTATTCTGAGAAAATGATTTTTATTATGAACATGAAACTATATCCAAAAATTATGGTTAAACTCAAAGTGGAAGTATGTTTTCTAAAATGGTCATCTAGACGTCGTTCTTTCGACTGAAATGACTACCTTTACAAAAATGACTTGCAACTTATTTTTCTGACTATAAACCTATACTTTTTCTGTTTAGATTCATAAAATAGAGTTCAATATGAAACCATAGCAATTTGATTCACTCAAAACGGATTTAAAATGAAGAAGTTATGGGTAAAACAAGATTGGATAATTTTTCTCATTTTAGCTACGTGAAAATTGGTAACAAATCTATTCCAACCATAACTTAATCAACTTGTATTGTATATTATGTAATCTTGAGATACCATAGACACGTATACAATGTTTCGACCTATCATGTCGACACATCTATATATATTTCGGAACAATCATAGACACTCTATATGTGAATGTTGGAGTTAGCTATACAGGGTTGAGGTTGATTCCAAAATATATATAGTTTGAGTTGTGATCAATACTGAGATACGTATACACTGGGTCGTGGATTGATTCAAGATAATATTTATCGATTTATTTCTGTACATCTAACTGTGGACAACTAGTTATAGGTTACTAACGAGGACAGCTGACTTAATAAACTTAAAACATCAAAATATATTAAAAGTGTTGTAAATATATTTTGAACATACTTTGATATATATGTATATATTGTTATAGGTTCGTGAATCAACCAGTGGCCAAGTCTTACTTCCCGACGAAGTAAAAATATGTGAAAGTGAGTTATAGTCCCACTTTTAAAATCTAATATTTTTGGGATGAGAATACATGCAGGTTTTATAAATGATTTACAAAATAGACACAAGTACGTGAAACTACATTCTATGGTTGAATTATCAAAATCGAATATGCCCCTTTTTATTAAGTCTGGTAATCTAAGAATTAGGGAACAGACACCCTAATTGACGCGAATCCTAAAGATAGATCTATCGGGCCCAACAAGCCCCATCCAAAGTACCGGATGCTTTAGTACTTCGAAATTTATATCATATCCGAAGGGTGTCCCGGAATGATGGGGATATTCTTATATATGCATCTTGTTAATGTCGGTTACCAGGTGTTCACCATATGAATGATTTTTATCTCTATGTATGGGATGTGTATTGAAATATGAAATCTTGTGGTCTATTATTATGATTTGATATATATAGGTTAAACCTATAACTCACCAACATTTTTGTTGACGTTTTAAGCATGTTTATTCTCAGGTGATTATTAAGAGCTTCCGCTGTCACATACTTAAATAAGGACGAGATTTGGAGTCCATGCTTGTATGATATTGTGTAAAAACTGCATTCAAGAAACTTATTTTGTTGTAACATATTTGTATTGTAAACCATTATGTAATGGTCGTGTGTAAACAGGATATTTTAGATTATCATTATTTGATAATCTACGTAAAGCTTTTTATACCTTTATTGATGAAATAAAGGTTATGGTTTGTTTTAAAATGAATGCAGTCTTTGAAAAACGTCTCATATAGATGTCAAAACCTCGCAACGAAACCAATTAATATGGAACGTTTTTAATCAATAAGAACGGGACATTTCACACATGACTCAGACAGTTCGTCATCAGACGAGATCAGTAAGGAGGAGGATTTTGCTAATGAAATAAAAGAGAGCACTAAGGAGAAATTCCAACTTGCTATAGATAATAAAAACAACCACAATAATAAAATGTCCTTAATTATTAAAAAAGAACAGGACCATTCGATCCGTAACCACCCTTATTGTATTAAACCCACTGAGGCAACGGGTACCTCAAAACCCCATCTAAAAATAAAATACACTGCCAGAATGTCTGTCGGACCATGTGCACACAAACAATTGGCAGAGAGAACCAAATGGAAAGAAGTTTCTGATAATTCTGAATAAACGACCTCACAACCATAAATCTTCCATGCGCTATTTTATTGCTTATGTGTGCTACTCTATCTTGTTATGTAAAATAAGCATATGTAAAATATCAGTATTGTATGGTATTGTATTATTTTGGTTTATTAATAATAAATGCATGGAATGATTATTTGTATTATTACTACTTCTTATTATTATTATTACATAATAATGTAGTAACTCGCTATAATTTTTCATAGTGGAATATTATTAGGATTTTAGTAGTTAATTCCTTGTACTAGCTATTATGTATGAACTTAACGGGTAGGTAATACCCTAGAAATAATTATAAAATGCTAATAAGAAGAAAAGGCTTTTATAATAATTGGTTCATATTATTAATATGCTACGATTAACTATTGACAACTCATTTTACCTATAATATTCTATATGATTAAATTATCTCTGTTGTGTTTATTGAAGAAACATGTCTCAAATGTCGGATGCTGAGTTTGAGCAACTAGTCGAGAAACGTGTGAATGAAAGAATTGCTGCAGCCGAGGCAGCAAAAGCAACAGCCAAAGCAGCAGCCAAAGCAGCAGCCGTAAACACAAACTCACGAAACGGATGCTCATACAAAAATTTTCAAGGATGCAAACCACAGACGTTTAGTGGAACCGAGGGACCAGTCGGTCTAACCCGAAGGTTTGAAAAGATGGAGTCCGTTTTCAAAATCAGTAATTGTGCGAACGGAGACAAGTCAAAGTATGCTTCGTGCACGTTGCAAGATGGTGCACTTACTTGGTGGAACAATTATGCTAAAGCAGAAGGAATAGATACGTCATATGATATCTCTTGGGAAGAACTGAAAAAGATGCTAATCGAGGAGTACTGTCCTCAAAACGAGATCAGAAAAATGGAATCTGAGTTACGTAATCTGAAGGTTATCGGCGCGAATCTCAATAACTATGAAAAGCGTTTCATGGAACTAGCCTTGTTGTGTCCCGAATTGGTGCCAAACGAGAAATGAAAGATAGAAATGTATATTGACGGTTTATCGATCAATATCAAAGGAAATGTTACATCGTCCAAACCAAATACGATGCAGGAAGCCATGACAATGGCACACCAACTCATGGACCAGATCACAGAGAATTCGATTAAGGCACCAATTACCGAAGTCAAGACAGCTGAAGGAAAAAGGAAATGGGAAGACTATAAGGGCAAAAGTACTCAACTGAAGAAACAAGAAACTTTTAACGGTAAACAAGATGGGGAAACTGGTAATCCAAACTATAAGGGACCCCATCCGTTCTGCAAAAGATGTTACACACATCATGCAGGTTATTGCCAAGTGGTCTGTGATAAGTGCAACAAGAAAGGACATGTGGCGAAAGATTGTTATGCCACCGTTTCTGAAGTAAAGACAAAATCGACCGATGTCAAGAAATGTTATGGATGCGGGAAGTCTGGTCACTTTATAAGTCAATGTCCTGATAAGGAGAAGAACAAAGAACCCGCACGTGGGAGGGCATTTAATGTTAGTGCCAGTAAAGCATGTGAGGATCCTAATCTTGTCACGGGTACGTTTACCGTTAATAATCAACTAGCTTCTATTATGTTTGATACGGGTGCTGATAGAAGTTATATGTGTAAAGACTTTAGTTCTAAACTAAAATGTGCGTCATTACCTCTAGACGATAAATATACTATTGAATTAGCTAATGGTAAACTGATAAAAGCCGATAAAATTTGCCATGGTTGCGAAATGAATCTCGCTGGTGAAGCCTTCAAAATCAATTTGATACCCGTAGAATTAGGAAGTTTTGACGTAATCATTGGCATGGACTGGATGTCCAAAACAAGAGCAGAAGTTGTTTGCGCTAAGAAAGCAATCCGCATCCCTCGTAAGGATGAAACGTCATTAATGATTTATGGGGAGAAGAGCAACTCAAAGCTGAACTTTATCAGCTGTATGAAGGCCCAGAAACTTATAAGAAAAGGTTGTTATGCTATTCTGGCACACGTAAAGAAGATCAATACTGAAGAAAGAAGCATTGATGACATGCCGGTTGTAAGAGAATATCCCGGAGTATTTCCAGAAGAATTACCGGGGCTACCTCCACAAAGATGTGTAGAATTCCAGATTGATCTCATACCAGGAGCTGCGCCTGTAGCCCGATCTCCATATAGACTTGCACCTTCAGAAATGACAAGACCAGTTGCAAGAATTATCAGACCATGGATTTATTCATCCCAGTTTTTCACCTTGGGGTGCTCCTATTCTGTTCGTCAAGAAGAAGGATGGATCTATGAGAATGTCCATAGATTACCGAGAATTAAACAAATTAACGATCAAGAATCGGTACCCATTACCGAGGATTGATGATTTGTTTGATCAATTGCAAGGATCAAGTGTTTATTCTAAGATTGATCTACGCTCCGGATATCATCAGCTGAGAGTGAAGGAAGAAGATGTTCCCAAAACCGCGTTCAGAACCCGTTACGGTCACTATGAATTTTTAGTCATGCCTTTTGGATTAACTAATGCTCCAGCAGTATTCATGGATCTAATGAATCGCATCTGTAGACCATATTTAGACAAATTTGTCATTGTTTTTATCGACGACATATTGATTTACTCGAAGAACAAGGAAGAACATGAGCAACACTTAAGACTGGTACTAGAGATACTCAAGAAAGAAGAATTGTACGTAAAATTTTCGAAGTGTGATTTCTGGTTACAAGAAGTACAATTTTTGGGCCATGTTGTCAGTAAACATGGAATTAAAGTTGACCCTGCCAAGATCGAAGCCATTAGTAAATGGGAAACACCGAAGACTCCAACACAAATCCATCAATTCTTAGGTCTTGCTGGTTACTACCGAAGATTCATTCAAGATTTCTCTAGAATCGCCATACCCTTAACTGCATTGACTCAAAAGGGAAAGAAGTATGATTGGTCCACGGAACAAGAATCCTCATTCCAGTTATTAAAGAAGAAGTTAACGTCTGCACCCATTTTGTCATTACCAGAAGGAAATGAGGATTTCGTGATCTATTGTGACGCTTCGCGCCAAGGTTTTGGATGTGTATTAATGCAACGCACAAAAGTTATCGCATATGCCTCACGACAACTAAAAATTCATGAAAAGAACTATACGACGCACGATTTGGAACTTGGAGCAGTAGTTTTTGCACTCAAAATATGGAGACACTGTCTATATGGCACCAAGTGTACAGTGTACACCGACCATAAGAGTCTTCAGCATATTTTTGATCAAAAACAACTCAATATGAGGCAACGTCGCTGGGTAGAGTTGTTAAACGATTACGATTGTGAAATCCGTTACCACCCCGGAAAGGCTAATGTTGTAGCTGATGCCCTAAGTCGAAAAGAAAGAGTAAAACCTCTTAGGGTCCGAGCTTTGAATATTACAATTCGTACTGATCTCACAAAGCAAATTCAAGCAGCACAGTTAGAGGATTTAAAAGAAGAAAATGAAAAGGCGAAATGAGCAGAGGGTTAGAAAAACAACTTAAAGTAAAAGCTGATGGAACCCTATATTTTGCTGATAGGATATGGGTACCAAAACATGGTAATCTAAGGCAACTAGTACTAGATGAAGCACACAAAACGAGGTACTCAATTCACCCAGGAAACGGGAAAATGTGCCACGATCTCAAGAAGTTTTATTGGTGGCCTAATATGAAGACAGAAATTGCTACTTATGCAAGCAAATGTTTGATGTGTGCAAAGGTCAAAGCTGAGCACCAAAAGCCTTCAGGATTACTGCAACAACCAAAAATTCCGCAGTGGAAATGGGAAAGAATAACTATGGATTTCATTACAAAATTGCCAAGGACTACAAGTAGTCATGATACTATTTGGGCGATAGTTGATCGTCTAACTAAATCAGCTCACTTTCTACCAATAAAGGAGACAGACAGTATGGAAAGATTAGCACGCCTATATTTGAAGGAGGTAGTTTCCTGGCATGGTGTACCCATCTCTATCATATCTGATCGCGACACCCGATTCACATCACGTTTTTGGCAGTCATTACAAAAAGCATTGGGAACTCGATTAGATATGAGCACCGCTTATCACCCACAGACAGATGGTCAAAGTGAAAGAATAATACAAACATTGGAAGACATGTTACGGGCATGCGTGATTGACTTTGGAACCAGTTGGGATCGACACTTACCGTTGGCAAAATTTTCATACAATAACAGCTATCATACGAGCATCAACGCAGCGCCATTTCAAGCACTTTACGGTAGAAAGTGCAGATCTCCTATATGTTGGAGTGAAGTAGGAGAAAGACAACTTACTGGACCAGAAATTATTCACGAAACCACCGAAAAGATCATTCAAATACAACAGCGATTGAAAACGGCCATGAGTCGCCAAAAGAGTTATGCTGATGTAAGAAGAAAACCGCTAGAATTTCAAGTGGGCGACAAAGTCATGTTGAAAGTGTCACCCTGGAAAGGCGTTGTACGATTCGGTAAATGAGGAAAGCTAAATCCTAGGTACGTAGGACCCTTTGAAATCACCGAAAGAATTGGAACAGTTGCTTATCGATTAAAGCTACCGCAAGAACTTAGTAGTGTTCACAACACATTTCACGTGTCAAATTTGAAGAAATGTTTAGCTGAAGAGGATGTCGTAATTCCTCTTGACGAAATACGAATCAATGATAAACTCCATTTTATCGAAGAACCTGTTGAAATCATGGACCGTGAGGTCAAACAATTAAAACAAAGCAAAATACCGATAGTTAGGGTTCGTTGGAACGCAAGACGAGGACCCGAGTTTACTTGGGAACGTGAAGATCAGATGAAGCAAAAGTATCCACATTTGTTCACTGATATCGCTCATGAAACAGGTACTACTCAAAATTTCGGGACGAAATTTTCTTTAAGGGGGAGGTCATGTGATGACCAGGAATTTTTGACTTATTTAAACTAATTCTCTATACGATTTATTATTTTAACACGCTAAACAAAGTCTGTTAGATTGAGTCTCAAAATTTTAGAACTGTTTCATATATACAATTACCTTTGATTACTCTCGACGATTCATGAACAATTATATGTATGTATATATATATATATATATGTACAAGTAAAAACGACTTTCCTACAGTAAAACCCTATTTTCTACAGTAAAAATTACTTTGCTACAGTAAAACACTATTTGCTACAGTGAAACCGTATTTTGCTACATTACTACAGTGATTTGCTACAGTAAACACTATTTGCTACAGTAAACACTATTTGCTACAGTAAAACACTATTTGCTACAGTAAAAACTATTTGATGTCGACGAACTAGCAAACAAAAACGAAAAAGGCGGCCATGCGATCGCATGGTAAAAACCCTGAAAACTCATGCGATCGCATGAGCTACAGTAAATCGAAAAGTACTATAAAAGGCCAGTGTGTTCGACGATATAATTCATATTTTATTTTCATATGTAATTTAAATTTTAATTTATAATTATAATTATAATTTTAATTTAAGTTTAATAATAATAAAGTATATTCGAGGGTGTTTTAATTCGGGTTTCAAACCGCTTTAAGCTAAGGAAATATTGGGTATTGTTCGGGGTATTGTTCTTGAATCCAAGGCCAACCATACAGTCGTCTACCATCATTACGTCTACGCAATTTGCCAACAATATTGAGTCTCAATATTGAACTGTGAGTTATAGATCCCTTTTTAAATACTTTAAATATTTTTGGGCTGAGAATACATGCAATTTATTTTAAACGCGATAAGACACAAGTGCATACTAAATTCTACACTGAGTTAAACCAGAAATCCCTTAGCTTTGGTAACTAGTAGCTGCCAGTACATAGGATATGGACTGGTGGGCGCGAATAATTGTATATGGATCCATAGGGCTTGACATCCCCGTCCGAGCTAGAGCGCTAGCCTTTTAACGGACGTATGTTATTTGAGTTTAAGAAACGTTGGTTTGCGTGTATTAAAACAAATGGGGTAATTATCATTATAGCGTTAAGTTTAGTTACCAGGGTGCTCTGTTACGTAGAATCTATTGATAAACTTTTGATGAAATCTTGTGGTCTATCTTTATATATGTTTATGACTCGAGCAATTAAACCTATAACTCACCAACATTCGTGTAGAATTTTTAGCATGTTTTATTCTCAGGTACTTAGAATGCTTCCGCTGTGATGTGCTTGTTGCCTGCATGGAGTCTCTCATGCTTTGTACAAAGTTTATTGCATTCAAAATAAAACTGCGTTGTGTAATAAATAATTGGACTGTGATGTCAACCTGTAAATTAAAGACTTATGTATTTCGGGGTTTTGCTTATACCTAAGCACTCGCCCACATGTTTATAACTTTCTATGTTTAGAAAGTCACTTATTTTAATGAATGCAATATTTTATCAAAACGTATCATATAGAGGTCAAAACCTCACTGTGGAATCAATGATTAACGTGCCGCGTCAATAGCGATTTTGACGGGTCGTTACAGTTCATGAGGTCCATGAACACTGCAGGTGCGTTAGTCAATCCGAACGGCAAAACTAGAAATTCGTAGTGACCATACGGGTACGGGAAAGCGGTTTTTGGAATGTCTGTTTCTTTGACGCACAGTTTATGATAACCGGATAGGAGATCAATCTTAGAATAAATGGATGAACCTTGAAGCTGATCGAACAGATCATCAATTCTCAGAAGAGGGTAATGATTTTTAGCAGTAAGCTTGTTCAACTCGCGATAATTAATACACCATCGAAACGAACCATCTTTCTTCTTAACAAACAAAATAGGAGCTCCCCAAGGGGACGAACTGGGATGAAGAAAACCTTTGTCTAACAACTCTCGGAGTTGACTTGACAATATTTGAATTTCGGAAGGAGCGAGTCTATAAGGAGTACGTTCTACAGGAGCAGCGCCGAGTGCAAGATCAATTTGAAATTCTACCGTGTGATGCGGCGGAAGTCCAGGTATCCTTGGGAAATACCTCAGGAAAATCTCTAACGACATGAACAACACCACCTTTCTTCTCTTCCTTGTCAGATTCTACCACATGGGCCAGAATAGCATGACAGCCTTTGCGAGATATTTATGAACTCTCAAACACCAGATAAGATTCAACTATTTTCATCTCTTATCTCCGAAGATCATTAACGGTTCTCCATCTACCAGAGGAGTACGAATGGGTTTACCAATGCAAATGATCCCAGCTCTATTCTTTGATAGCCAATCCTGACTAAATACGACGTCAAACCTCCTTATCTTTATTGGTATGAGGTCGTCTTCAAATGACCTTCCCGTTAAATTTAAAGCACAACTTCAAATCATCCACTCAACTTTGTCAGTTTACCCTTTACTGGGTTCTATAGAATTTTTAACGTCCATGGTTGTTGGTGGATCATATGTCGTAACACCAAATTCCTCGGATATACGGCTTCTACCGTACCAGTGCTAAACAACTTCGAAATCATAAAATCTTGAGAAGGAATACACTATCATCAAAATCAGGATCCATGTGAGCCTCTCTAGCTGAGAAAAATATTATCATAGTAGTTTTCGGATGTAATGGATAAATTTAGTTCATGCCACAGCCCGTAGGCAAACGGGAGAACTTCTGAGGATGTATCTCACCCTAGGTTTTAAATTCATTATGAACGATTTTTAGTCGGGTACAACATTATTACTCGCATGATGCTGAGCAATCTGCTATATAATGAACGCATGAGCGTGAAAATTTTCTTAGTCATGTTAATCAAAAGATACCCGTAGATAGGTTCGATTCTTTAAAAGGTTATGTCTGTGAGATAATTACCACCTTAACATAAGGGACGAAATAGTAAGGGGTTTATAAGTTCGATGCTTGAGGGTTCAACTAAAATCCCTACAAGTGATTGTAGATTATCTCCGTTGAATTTCCAAATGTGGTCATGGAAATCATATGAAAATCTACGCCAAAAGCATAATAATAGATAACAAGATGCACGCTTTAGGAAATTTTGGGGGTGTCACTACCAGTCACATAAGAATATGTACCGTGCCTCCCAACAAGGATATGGTGGTGAGTATAGAACTAACATTTAACTAAACATAGTGTAATAGGGTGAACCCAGATTTAACAAGTGATGATTATTATCAAGGAATAAGAGGTATGCCGTTAACAAGAATGAATGTAAAATTCCACAGCTCCTCGTTTCACAACCTTTATGGTATATGAGAGACTGTAAATCCACTCATAAGCACGAGATGGATAGTTTGGTTAAAACGAGTTCTTCGTATATCCACAAATAAGATAATGCATATTTTCATTCCTCATGTAATAAAATTGGAATTTCTGAATGAGTAGTATAAAAGTTTTCTTTGACTCGCTTTCTATTCCTCATGTCACGATATTGGAATTTCTATATGAATTACCGTAATATAATCCCGTTGGCCAGACACCATTATATTTCACCAATTCATAGTTCCATTCCAATAGCACTACATAAGGTCAGGACACGTGAAACCTCAAATTTCTACACAATTTTCTCTGAAACGATTTCTTAAACAGTGTGATAAGGATAGCACCAAGAGACAAAAACATCAAAAGTAATGAATAGGAGTAACGATGACATAGAAATGTCTTTGAAGTATCAAGAATCTTTAAAAGTCAAGACTGACATTTTCCAGTTCGAAAACCAAAGCACCAAGGCACAAAGGCACAAAGGCACGTAATATAACAAGAATGTTATATTCCTAAACATAATAGCCGACATCGAAATGCTGAGCATTTAGAAGTCAAGAATGACATCTTGCGTAATATAACTCGAACGTTCTATACGTAACTATAATAGATGACATAGAAACGTCAAGAATTCCAAAAGTCAAGAATGACATCCCTCATTTTCACTAACCGAGGTGTTCTTATAAAAGATAAACTCACATGAGTTAGAGAATACGTTTAAATCAGAATGGGAGTTCCTCCCGAATTCAGAACATAAGAAGGAGATGTATGTATATGAAAACAATATGCATACCAATACGATACAAATAATCACATATAATAATACGTTATGGGCCGGGCTGTAGACTAAACTTACCAATGCACCCTATTGACTCGGGTAACGACATCAATACAGCCTAATTCCCTACAACCAAGGCTCTGATACCAACTTTAATGACCCGTCAACGTACACTTGACGACCATCGTTATCTTGGTCCCACAGCTTGGTCATAACTGTAAATGAATTTAATAAATAACCTTGCATTCTTTATTTAAAAATAATTTCCTATAACGGAAACCTACCAAAGTATGTAAGTTTAGAAAAACCATACATAAATACTTAACCAAAAGTTGACCAAATCAAAGTTAACAAACACCCATAATTTAATGTATCAAAATAGAATGCAAGTTAATGTTTAACAAAAGCTGCAATCATAAATATGCAGACTCTCTAAGCACAGCGGAAGCAATCAATCATGAACTCGAGAATAAAACATGCGAGTAATCTATCAAGAAAAATGTTGAGTGAATTATAGGTCTAATATTTTAAATAATAATTAATTTAAACCATAAATATTTATGTTTGAAAACATAAAGACTCATCTTGGACCACAAAATTATATGCTCGAAAACATATAAAATATTATTCTATTAACCAGTGAGCCACCTGGTAATTCACTTAACAACTCCTTACCCTTAACAAACCAATATAACAATATACACTGAACAAGTGTATCTTCCAAAAATACGAAGTACTAATACATTCCGTCTATAACTGCTAGCGCGACTAGCACGAAATGGGGCTATCCGGCCCGATAGATCTATCCATAGGATTCGCGTTCACCAGTAGAAACCAGTGATTAAAATCACCAGATTAGGGAATATTTTCGTTCGACTCACTATGAATAATTTAAACCAAATTCCACTTGTGTCTAATATGTAAAATAAATTGCATGTATTCTCATCCCAAAAGATTTAAAATAGAAAGATGAGACTATAACTCACCTTAATGTAAACGAAGCAACAACACAGAAATGCGAACATCAAATGGTAAAGTGATCAAGAATGATCACAACGCCGACCTATAAATAAAGCAGGTCGATATAAATAACTAACTTAGGTCAAGTCTTAGTATGATAGCTATAGTACTTGTTACAAATAAGCATAGAACAACACTCAGTATGTTTCGGTATGATCAGGACATCGTTAAACACGTACTTTCTATTTTTAGAAAGTTTCTATTTTTGGCAGGTTTCCATTTCTGGAAAAAAAAATTCTATTTTTGGAAAGTTTCTATTTTAGGAAAGTTTTTATTTTAGGAAAGTTTCTATTTTAGGAAAGTTTATATATTTAGAAAGTTTTCATATTTAGAAAGTTTTTATTTGTAGAATGTTTTTAACTTAGAAAAGTTTCCTTAATTAGAAAGTCGACAGAAGTCAACTGAAAGTCAAAGTCAACCGAAAGTCAACTCAAAAGTCAACCTTGGTCAAACTTAGTCAACCTTGAATTTTAAAGTGTATATTATTTTAATAATATGAGTTATAATGTTATTTAAAGTCATATATGTATAATCATGCCGTATCATAAGTTTAATTAAATTAAATTGAATAATAAAGTTAACATAAGTTTAAATGATATAATTAATATAACATAAGTATTTAATTAACTGATTAAATATTAATCATAACATAAGTATTATTAATTAATAATAAATTTTAATCATATCATAAGTATTATTAATTAATAATGAATTATTAATCATATCATAAGTATTTAATTATAATTATTAAACCATAAATATTTAATAATCAAATTATAATTAAATAATAACTAAGCCTTATAATAATTGAGTAATTAATTAATATTTATTATAATTCTTAATATAATAATCTCATAACATAAGTTTAATACTTATCATAAGAATTTTTCATTAATAATAAAAGTATTATTAATCATAAGTTATTTAAAAGTATAATTTAATCATAATATAATGAATAAATAATATAATTAATATATATCATAAGTCTTAATTAAAAATAATTACTTTTATATCATAAGTAATTTAATAATAATGAAAATCATTATTTATATCATAATTTCAAAAAAATTTAACCATAAGTTTAATTAAAAGTTCGCCGGGTCATATCTTGAGCCTGGGGTGTCGGTTTTAAAAGAATTTTATATAACGACCCATCCTAATCCATCTGAATGAATACATTATATTTAGTTACATCGCGAGGTACTTGACCTCTATATGATACATTTTACAAACATTGCATTCGTTTTTAAAAGACAAACTTTCATTACATCGAAAGTTGACGACATGCATACCATTCCATAATATATCCAACTATAATTGACTTAATAATAATCTTGATGAACTCATCAACTCGAATGCAACGTTTTTTGAATATCTCTAGAATGAGCAAATGCACAGCGGAAGATTTCTTTCATACCTGAGAATAAACATGCTTTAAAGTGTCAACCAAAAGGTTGGTGAGTTCATTAGTTTATCATAATCGATCATTTCCATCATTTTAATAGACCACAAGATTTCAAATATTTAATTGTACACGTAACCCGAGTACATAATAACACGCGTAACCCACGAATTAAAAATCCATCTCATATCAGGCATTTCACATAAACTGCATAGAGATAAAAATCATTCATATGGTGAACACCTGGTAATCGACATTAACAAAACGCGTCTAAAATGTCCCCATCATTCCGGGACTCTCATCGAACATGATAAAATCGAAGTACTAAAGCATCTGTAACCCGGATGGGGTTTGTTAGGCCCAATAGATCTATCTTTAGGATTCACGTCAATTAGGGTTTCTGTTCCCTAATTCTTAGATTACCAGACTAAAAAGGGTGATATTCGATTCGATAATCCAGCCATAGAATGTAGTTTCGATTACTTGTGTCTATTTCGTAAAACATTTATAAAAGCAGCGCATGTATCCTCAGTCCCAAAAATATATATTGCAAAAGCATTTAAAAATGGAGCAAATGAAACTCACAATACTCTATTTTGTAGTAAAAATACATATGACAAAACTGAACAATGCAGGGTTGACCTCGGATTCACGAACCTATACCATTTATATATATACTAACACATATAATCGGAATCGAACAGACTGATATATTATATTTTTAGTTATATGTTATATATATTTATTTTGTAAACTTATTAATATTTATACACATAGTTATATTAATCTATATATATTTGTAATTGGTATTATATCAAAAATCAATAATTTATTATATGTAATATTAATATAGTTATGTAATATGTATTTTTAATGTACAAAATATTTATTTATTAGAATGATAGTTTTGATAGTATTGATTTAATAATAATAATAATAATTTTATTAATAATAGTAATATTAATAATACAAATGAAAATTTATAATTTTTAATAAATATGATACTAATTATGTTATTAATACTAATAATAATAATCATAATAATACTGATAATAATATTAATTGTATGAATGATACTAATAATTATATTTTTAATATTTGTAATAACCTAATAGTAATAATAATTAATAATAACAATAATAATAATAATTGATGTTAAAGCGAAGGGGTATAAAATACTATTAATTTTTACAAGGAAATAATATTAAATACGATACAATTTTACACAAGTTATTTATTTATTTATAGAATGGATATACGTAAACCTTGCTACAACACTTATAGGCAGTGTACTTAATCGTAGAGTTGTGTAGTTTTTAATAAGTCCGGTTCATTCCACAGGGAGCTAGCTGAGTTTAACGCTATATTTTTAACAACTATATTTATATAAAATATATATAATTATATATAGTAATATTATTATAAAAGGGGGTTTTTACCGTTTAATGACCGGTTTGTCGATTTTATATTTTAAGCGTAAAGATAAATGAGGATAATATAAATGACAGAATTTAAATTGCGATAAAGTAAATTACAGTAATTAAAATGACAGTAAATAAAGGTACGATGAAATATGAAATAAAAGTATTATGCTTATTTAAACTTTCGTAATCATGATGTTTGACGTTTTGATTAATTGTTAACTGGGTTAATTGTCCTTTGTCCTGGATTATTTGATACCTATTTGGTTTATGTCCAAAATAGTCCATCGGTCATAATTATAAAATGCTCGTCAAATTAACTTTATTCCCGAAGTCAAATATTCCAACTAATTAGGGATTTGAACTGTAACAAGGTTTTAATACTTTGTTTAATGATTACACCAGGTTATCGACTGCGCGTAATCCAAGGTTTTAATACTTTGTTAACAATTACACCAATTATCCTTGTATGTAATCCACCCCTGTTTTAATGAGATATGAATATTAATTTACCCACTTGATCAGAATGAATAATCAATTACCCAACCCAAATAATTAATTAAATGATCGTAAAAGATGTCGTATAAACGTCACTAAATAGGACATACATAATCATTTTAATAATTATTAGATTAACTAATTTGAAGATAGGTTCGACAGGTTCCAATGAGTTGTGCTCAATTAGACAATACCCCTTATCTATTAATAGTCATAGTCCAATGTCCACAAGTATCGGTCTTTTGTCCAAACCTTAATTATGGTACAAAATCTAATAGCCCTATCTTAATATTTAGTCTAACATCACGATTACTTTGGCTCAAATAAGCATAATAATAACTTAGTTACGAGACATTAAATTAAAAAGGTAGAACATAGCTTACAGTGGTGATTAATTGCGTAGCGTTGCACGGACAGAGTTCCGACTTTAAAACCCGTAAAACATTTCTTACAATAACCCAATTATTATTAAACTTAAATTAAAATTAAAATTAAAATTATAAATATATATATTATGTTTACAGAGAGGAGAATGGAAAAGATGTCCTAAATTCGTCCCAAAAATGCTGAATTTATAGAATGTGGCCTGCTACAGCAACTCATGCGGTCGCATGAGATTTTAGTGCAAATCTCATGCACTCACATGGGCTCATGCACTCGCATGGGTTTTATACCGATTTCCCATGCGATCGCATGGCCATCAGATCCAGCTCACATATTTTTTTGTTTGCTAGTTTGTCGACGTTATTTAATATAATATATAATATATAAATAATTTATATAATTATTTAAATATTATATTATATTCTTATGCATAGTTGACTTGTAATTTTAGCTCAGTTGCGTCGCGCGTTGATAGTTGGCTCAGGTCCCAGTTCCGGATTTTCGGACGTCCTTTCATACGATTTAATATCTTGTACTTTGCGTTTTGCTTCTCATACTCTTGTAACTTTTGAGACGTTTCTTATCAATAATTTGAACCACTTGGATTGTACTTTGTACTTTTGAGCTTTTTGGTCGTTTGCGTCTTCAAATCGTCGTTTTCTTCTTTTGTCTTCGCACTTATTTATTTAAACGATTATTACATAAAAATAGAACAATTACAACTAAAAGCTTTACATATTGAAAGGATATTGTGCCTAAATATATGTTCATTTGGAGCACTATTAATAATAATAGTAAAAATGAGTAATAAGTAAACTACCTCAAAGAAGTAGTCCTTTTAAAAATGCCCAAGTCCGGATTTGAACCCGCGACGTCCTGATAACACCTTTAAACCAATGAACCAACGATTTGTTTTGATATTAACCCGCATGATTAACTAGTTCATCAAACATTTATCACTTCATCATCATTATCACGATCATCGATTATCATTATCATTTTCCTAAACACCATTATCATAGTTCTTAACATCATCTAATCAATAAATCATATATCATTATCTAACATCGATCATTATGACTTCATGTATCATTCACCTCATAACCATAACCATCATCACGTACATCACCATCATGAACTATCATCATTAATCATCCTAATCGATATCATATCATCTATTATATCATACGGACTCATCATCGTCATTATCTGTACGTATATCATAAATCACCATCTTACTATTATCACCTCATCATTATCTTAATCTTAACTTTATCATTATCATCCCAATATCATCGTGAGATCTATAATCATTCTCGTTTATCACCTTCATTTATCATTACATACTTCATGATCATCATCGTCATTTAGATAATATGAGTGTTGTCGTTGGATAAAAAGAAAAATAGAAACAGATTCGTTTGCTATTCGTGGCCCAGTGTTGTCTCGGCCCAAGATACTAAGGAAACACGGACCAACTAAAAATATAAATCGGCCCATTATAAAATAAGATCGTAACAGCCCATAAAACAAAATTAACAAGCCCGCTATGCAAGAAATCTTGTGTGTGTCTGGTACTTTTTTTGAATGGAATAAAACTCGAAATAAGGAAAAAGGCAAAAAAATACGTAAGCATGATCATTATCAAATTAGTCGCCATCTTCTTTATTTAAAACATCATTATTATACTCGTAATACCATCCTCATCATCAACATCTTAATCATTACCGTTAACAGAAACAAAGATAAGAGAATAAAAACAGGAGAGTGTAGCTGTGGTTTGCGAATGTTTAAAAGGGACAGAAGGAGAATAGAAATGGTAGCAGTTGCAGTAATTATGTGAGTTTAGATGGTGAGGTTGCGGTGTACAGTAGTTCTTGAACAAACCGAAGCATAAGCTGGAATCTCGCAGGTGCAATGGTGTTTGGTTCACGGCCATAATAGGAGGAGAAGAGAGAGAGAGAGATGAGAGAGTGAGGTGGTGGATATGGCGATGTGGTGGTGTTTATGGTGGTCTCACGGTTGAAGAGTGGTAGTTTGGAGATGGTGTCGATTAAAAACAAAACTGAACCAAATAGTAATAGCAACGAGATGGTTTGTGTGTTGGATGGCGATTAAAGTGGTGCTCCGGTGATGGATTTTAAATGGGTTTACCATGGTGATCGTATGTGATTAAGGTTGGTGATAGTGGTGGCTCACGGGTGACCGATGGTTATGGAGGTGATTGATGGTTTGTTGATACGGGTTGTGAGTTCACGAAGGATGTGAGTTAAGGTTGATGGTTAACACAAGTGTTTTTGTTTGTGAGTTTCGTTTAAGCTAGAAACAGAAAGATGATCAAGGAGTGGTGTTCAATGATGGGGTGGTGATGGTTGTTTGGTACATATAAGACGCTAGTATTTTTGTTGCTGCAAGTCGAAAAGGAAAACATAAAGTAAAGCATGGTTGGTGTCCCGGTTGTTCACAGAAGGAAAAAGAAAAAAATAAGAAGGAGTAAGATAGGAGAAAAGAGAATAGATGGTGGTTTTTGTTGATGGAAGAAATATATATATATATATATATACAGCTGTAAACATTGCCTAACTAATAATTAATAACATATAATAATAATTCATGTTAAAGTTAATCAGTGAAAGGAAACGTGTGAGAATAGTTAGCCGCCCACAGTTTTAATTACGGAGTGCTATCGTGGTCCGTTGTTAATCAGTGGTGGATAAAAGTCTCCAGAAAAATCCCAAATTTTTACAGTAATTATCTATATTTATTTTAGTCATTATGGTATAAACTTTGGTCATTAATTTATTAAATACAAATTACATTAATTATTCACTCCCAATCCCAAGTAAAATATAAAAAGTTTTAAAATTTAATAAATAGCTCCTAAATACATTTTTACTAATCCTATAATTTATAAAACCCATTTTCGGATCACCGTTTATTTTAAAATTACATAAGTTTGAATTTAACTTCCTTATTATCAATCGGAACATTAAACGAGTATTATAATCATTTAATATTTAGTTTTAATATACCTTATCTATATATAGAGATATATTTTAAATAATAATTATTATAATATCCTATTTTTATTTTATTAATTTTTTTATAACAACAACAAATAATACTTCAAATTATATTTCGAATTATTATTTATATATACTTACACACATATCTATTTACAATTAATTGTTCGTGAATCGACGAGAGCAGTTGAAGGTCAATTGAATATATGAATCAGTTCAAACTTTTTTGAGACTCAACTTTACAGACTTTGCTTATCATGTCGAAATCATATATATATTAAGTTTAAAATTTGGTCGGAAATCTCCGGGTCGCCACATTTTATATATATCTTCGTCTAACCAAACCACCTGACACATTAGTGCACTCAAGAATACCCCAAGGCCAGTTCAAGAGTCATGAAAAACAGCCATGAACCAACTTAGAATATTAATCCGCTTTAAATCTTGTTTTAGCCATTCCGGGTGATCCGTGGCTCGGATTTCGATCACCCGAACATGAATGTTCATCGAATCATCAATCCTAACCCACTAGTACACCCTAGAGACTCCAAAAATGGTCACAAATTCGAACCAGAACTGATTACACACGTTTTTACATTTCAATTTCATCAAAACACCAAATTAAGCATAACTTTTGATCCGAAACTCGAAACAACATGAATCCAAAGCCTAAAATTATTGTCTTGATGAGAGGAACTCATCTAAACACTTTATTGAACCAAAAATCACTGTTAAGTTTACTAATTTTAATCAAAAGTCCGTTGTCCAAAAATTATCAAACCGAAATCATACACAAACGACTATTTCTACGCATCAAATCATCAATACAACAATACACAAGTACTATACTATCAAAATATGATCAAAATCAGTAAAAATAAATAGAAATTAAAAATCTAGGGTATGAGATTATACCCTAAACAAGAAATGATGAATATGGACGCGTAGAGCTCGATACGGTGAATCGGGAAATGATGGAAGCCCTAAATCTTCAAGCTTGAGAAAAAAAATGATGATGATGATGGTTGCTGAAGGTGTCGGCCAAAAATAATAAAAAGGAAGGGAGAATAGTCTAGAGAAAAACTAGGTTTAGAATTAAATATATGATAAAATAAAAATGAATTTGAAAATGAAATGAAAATGGGTAGGGGGAGTCCTATTTGGCCAAATTTTTGATGGGGTGGGCCCCTTTGTGGCCCAATTTTGATAAATGCCTAATAGATTTTATCCCGAATGCCCGAACGAAGCTCGAAACGCGAAAATGCCGCTACGCGATTAAATCTTCAGAGGAATAACGCACACGCGAAAAATAAAATATATAATGTAACATCCCGCATTTTTCCGTTTAATTATTTTAATGCCCGTCTTTTTATTTTATATAATATCTTTCGTATCTAGATTCGTATCCTCCGTTAGCTAACGTTCTTAATATTTTCATTATTGGATTATAACATCTCCCGTTTACTCTCGTGTATTACAAAATAATTCGTTTGGTTAATTCACGCACTCGCATCCGAATTCGAGGGACTAGTTTTGCCACTTGACTAAAGAGGTGACTAGTGGTTGACTAGTCAACCACTTCACCACCACTCATTCATTCATTCATCTTTTCTCTCTTTCCCCTACTTCCATTTTTGCTCTCAACTCACCAAATCACTCAATCATCATCTAATTCGAATCTAGGAAGCTCACAACAAATCCGACTACGTATTCGTAATCCTCTCTTCATCCTCTGCATTTTGATACAAATTTCATCTCGTTTGGGTAACTTTCTAAAAACACTAAATTTCTTGTTCTTGATCTTTTAAACTTAAAAGTGTGTTAATTAGTGTCTATGGCTCAAATCTAACATGAATATATGATTTGTATGCTTGTTTTTTTCATTTTGATGTAACTAGCTTAAACTTGAAATGGGTGTGTTTGATCTTGAGATTTAGTTGCTTAAATGTTGTTAGATGTTAAAAGTGCATATATTAAATGTGTTACTAGTATCACTAGCTTCAATTTGGTATGTAGGTTGACATGGTTTAGCCCCATAAACATAATTGTTAAATTTGTGATTTTGAGTTAGGGTTTGATAGAAGTAAAATGAACTTTTGATGCATTGAATGTTTTGCAATGTTGTTTGAAAGTATTTAGTTGTATTGTATACGTACTTACCTACGAAACAGCATATCGTATATGTGCATTTAACTCCCGAATCATCAAAGTGCATTTATGAACTTGAAAGCATTTATGATGAACATTTAATGAACTTTCAATTTGGATATGATTATTATAAATGATGATTTTTGATTGATGAAATGTGTTTAGTTGTGTTCCTCGTCAAACTACCTTTCCAACGATATAAGATACGTGTCTTGAGTGTTTACGGTTCGCTAGTTGTGTTAAAATGAGTTTTGGCTCAAGACTTGAACACTTGCACTAGACCAGGAATCAGACCCAGCAGAGGGCCGCGGCGTGACCCATAGATGTCGCGGCGCAACATTAGGCACATTCGGGGACTGATCAACTTTACAATTTTACGAAAAATTCTAACTATGCTACGCATCTCCTATTACCATGTAACTTGTTCTAACATGCTTATATATGATTAAAAACCTCAGAAAAATAGTTCGGGACCCGACCCGAACGTGTTGACTTTTTTATTGACTTTGACTTGACCAAAGTTGACTTTTGTTCAAACTTAACCAATACTTGTTTGAACCGTTCTAATCTTCTTGTATACTTGATTCTTGCATGAAACTTGACAATTTGATTCACATGCTATATAATCGAGTCGTAATGAGCCATATGACTAATTGAACAACTTTGACCAACCATGTTTACCGTTATTGATATGACCTACTTGTTTAGGTCAAGACTAGCATTCGTTCTTGTCCACGTTACCTTGTGAAGTGCTTTTACACTCTTGCATTCAAGGTGAGATCATAGTCTCACTTTTACTCTTTTAAACTTACATTTGGGATGAGACAACATAAACGTTTCATTTTACAAAGTGAACACAAGTAAGAAAACAAACATTCTACATACAAGTTAGAACAAAATCCTCAATTCGATTATCATTATTTACACTTGCCGGGTGTAAGCGAGAACTTATGTTGTATGTCCATATGGGTTTGACAAACCCTCATTCGGACGGTTCGCTACCGTTATTTCAGATGAAATATATTTTCGAGAAACAGTGTATGTTCTAACACTATTGTGATGGGGTTCTGGGAAAGTTAAGCCTTGATAATTGGGTGCTCGTGATATCAACTTTTAGAATGTATTATTATTACTTCAACGTTAAATCTTGTGGTTCAACTTACTTACTTACTTACTTACTTACTTACTTACTAAACCTATGATTTCACCAACGTTTTCGTTGATAGATATCTATGTTTTTTTCTCAGGTCTTTGAACGATATGTGATACATGCTTCCGCTCACTATTTTGATACTTGCATTGGATGTCGAGTATATATGCATACATGGAGCGTCTTTTAACTTACTTTTAAATTGTGTCTTATAGGTTTCATTTGTACTTTAAACGTTGTAATGTACTAGTCGTTGAACTACCTTTGTAAACTTGAAACATCTTTACATTTGAAATGAATGCGACATATTTTAGGTCAAACGTCTGTTTTAAAGACTTATGACCACGTAACGGGACCTAAGTAGACGGAGCCATCAATGACGATTAAGACGGGTTGCTACAGATGGTATCAGAGCCAAGTTGTAGAGATTTAGAGTTCATTGGTGTCAACCCCGAGTCATAGGGTACATTAGTAAGTCTAGACTACAATCGGCATATAGACTTGAAGTAGGACTTACTTGACTACTTGTGCATTATACTCGAACTCTCTTATTCATATCTAACTCTATTCCATCTTAATCGCACATTGTTTAATTTGATTGACACGCCACCTTAACTTTATGAAATAATGTCGAATGCACATATGAATTAGGGTAATATAATTGTCGGGATTATATTTCGGTGACTCATATGGACGTTCCGACATTATGACGTAAAGAATTTAAGACGGGTTAAGGAAAATTATCTCTCTATCCTTATTCTATATCACGATTAGTATTGTTGAAAATACTAATCAACGATATTCTTGTGTCATGAAG
The DNA here is from genome assembly GCF_046630445.1 of Rutidosis leptorrhynchoides. Classification (NCBI taxonomy): domain Eukaryota; kingdom Viridiplantae; phylum Streptophyta; class Magnoliopsida; order Asterales; family Asteraceae; genus Rutidosis; species Rutidosis leptorrhynchoides. The sequence goes on from NC_092342.1 coordinate 74,147,239, forward strand.
GAATAATGGCTCACCGAGGTTAACCCAAAACTCCTCCCAAAACTCTCGAACAATCTCTTCAATGAATGATAGCCACCACCGTAGATGCGGCCATGGCCAGTCACTCCTCCAACAACAATAACAACAACACCAATCATGGAACCGGTAATTCAAACGAGGGGTGCTCCTACAAGAACTTCATGGGGTGCAAACCTCCCACTTTCGATGGAACCGGGGGACCGGTTGCTCTCACCCGATGGTTTGAACAAACGGAAGCCATTTTTAGCATAAGCGGTTGTCGGGACCAAGATAAGGTCAAGTTTTCCACCCTCACTTTCGCCGGTGTTGCTCTCTCATGGTGGAACACGTATGTACAATCGGTGGGTACCGATGAAGCCCACACACTCTCTTGGACCGAATTAATAGAAAGAATGATCACCGAATACTTCCCGCGCGACGAGACTCGAAGGCTCGAACAGGGGCTAAGAAATTTAAAAACGGTCCGGAATGACCTCAAAGCTTATAATCAATGGTTTGCCGAACTAGCCTTAATGTGTCTAAACCTCATAACTCCGCCCCTAAGAGTTGAACTTTACATGGATGGCCTCCCTAAGAGCATTCAACACGGGGTAATGTCATCCAAACCTGCCAACCTACAAGAGGCTTTAACGATGGCCCGCCAAATTTTAGAAATGGTGAATGAATTTGAAGCGCCAGCACCAACGGCCGCGGATCAATCGGGTGGCAACAAAAGAAAATGGGAAGTCTCTCAATCGAGCAACAATAACAACAACTGCACCAAAAATCCTTTCACCTCCGATGGCAAGAAAAGTTATGTCGGAAATAAACCTTTTTGCAACAAATGCTACAAGCATCACTTTGGTGAATGTGGCAAGCTAATTTGTCACCACTACCAAGGAAGTGGTCATATGGCTAAATATTGTGGAAGTACCGCCCTCGTCGCTCAAAAGGGGCCCAATGCACCAAAAACGAGTGTTTGTTATAAATGTGGCCAACCGGGTCATTTTAGAAATGTGTGTCCAACGAAGAAAGCCAACCCCAACGCACGCGGCTGAACTTCCAACATTAACACCGAGGAAGCCCGAGATGACAACTAGTCACGGGTACGTTTCTTCTCAATAACTTTCATGTTTATTGTTTATTCGATTCGGGTGCCGATAAATGTTTTATAACCAAGACGTTGGCTCATACTTTTTGCACTCCACCACTCTCCCAAGACACTACTTATGCCATTCAAGTGACCAACAGAAAACTATTGTGTGCCGACAAACTTTATCGGAGGGTGTACGTTAAACTTTTTGGGTAAAGAATTCGAAGTTGACTTGATACCTATAGAACTAGGGAGCTCAAAACCTATTCGTTAAGATGAAAATGTTTCCCTACAACTATGTATAGATTATCGTGAAATAAATAAATTTCCGATTAAGAACCGATATCCTCTTCCACGCATCGATGACCTCTTTGATCAACTACAAGGGTCTTGTGTATATTCGAAAATCGATCTCCGTTCGGGTTATCATCAACTAAGGGTTAAGGGGGAGATATCCCCAAAACCGTTTTCCGAACTCGCTACGATAGTTATGAATTTCTTTTAGTGTCGTTCGGTCTAACTAAGGCTCCGTCCGTATTCATGGACCTTATGAGTCACGTATGCAAATCTAGACAAATCTGTTATCATATTCATAGATGATGTCTTAATCTATTCAAAGGTAAGGAAGAGAACGAACAACATATCCGTATTATGCTTGAACTCTTGAGAAAAGAACAACTCTATGCCAAATTCTCTAAGTGTGAATTTTGGTTAAACAAAGCCAATTTCTAGACCATGATGTTGGTGGTCAAGGTATTAAAGTAGATCTCTGATGTGTATGAGGTGTAGTACGAAATACTATTAATTTTGTTAAGAAATAACATTAAATATGATACAATTTACACAAGTTATTTATTTATTTATAGAATGTATATACCTAAACCTTGCTACAACACTTATAGGCAGTGTACATAATCGTAGAGTAGTGTAGGTTTTAGTAAGTCCGGTTCGTTCCATAGGGAGCTAGCTGAGTTTAACGCTATATATATATATATATATATATATATATATATATATATATATATATATATATATATATATATATATATATATATATATATATATATATATATATATATATATATATATATATATATAAGTAGTAGTATTATTATTATAAAGGGGGGTTTTTACCGTTTAGTGACCGGTTTGTCGATTTTATGTCTTAAGTCACAATTAAAACCCAATGTAAAATATTAAATATAAATACAACTTAATTTAAAGCGTAAAGTAAATGACGATAAATAAAAGTGCAATAATTAAAATTACGATGAGATATAAAATAAAGGAATTATGCTTATTTAAACTTCCGTAATCATGATGTTCGACGTGTTGATTTTAATTTATTACCATGGGTTAATTGTCCTTTGTCCTGGATTATTCGATATGTCCATCTGGTTTTTGTCCATAACAGTCCATCGGTCATAAATATAAAGTGTGAGTGTCCTCGTCAAATTACCCTTATACCCGAAGTGAAATATTCCAACTAGTTGGGGACTTAAACTGTAACAAGGTCTTAATACTTTGTTAATGATCACACCAGAATATCGAATGCGTGTAATCCAAGGTTTTAATACGTTGTTAACAATTACACCAAGTGTCCATGTATGTAATCCACCCCTATTTTAATGAGTCTATTGACTATTAATCCATCCCCGTGTCCGGTCAAATGAACGATTATTAGTATTTATAAATATCCCGCCCATCGTGTCCGATCGAGTGTATGTGGTTATTTATAATTACCTAAAATTATAAATCTCTATATTAAATTAACGAACTTTCATTTAGTTAAACAAATATAAAACCCATTAATAGCCCATAGTCCAATTTCCACAAGTGTCGGCCTTTTGTCCAAACCCCAATTATGGTCTAAAGCCCAATAACCCCGTCTTAATATTTAGTCCAACATCACGATTACTTCGGCTTAAATAAACATAATAATAACTTAGCTACGAGATATTAATTTAAAAAGGTTGAACTTAACTTACAATGAGTATTAATCGCGTAGTGTTACACGGACAGAATTTCGACTTACAAACTTAAAACATTCGCTACTATTAACTTATTATTAAAATTAAAATTATAATTAAAATATAAATATAAATATATTTGAGAGAGAGAGAGAGAGCAGAGAATTGTATGATGAAGGTGTAAATAACTCGTCTAATTCGTTCGCTATTTATAGCACTTGGCCTGTGATTTCTTCCCATGCGATCGCATGGATTTATAACTACCAGGCCATGTGATTGCATGGCCTCCTGTTACAGTGTAGTGACCCGGGAATTTCCTACCAAATTTAAACTTAATCTTTATATGTTTCCGACACGATAAGCAAAGTCTGTAATGGTGAGTCTCGAAAATGTTGGAACTATGTTTATAAAATCAATTACCCTTTGACTGTGCCCGACGATTCACGAACAAATAAATTATGTATATATCTATATATAAAAGATTTCTATTAATAACCATTATATTGAAACATTTATAAAATTTATAAATATTCAATATTCAATATAGAATACAACATAATATATATTATAAATATGATATAATTAATAATTGTAATATATTAAATTATAAGTTAAAATATAGTTAGTACATTAGTTGTTATTATAATTATTCTTTGTATCATTAAAAGTATAACATAAAATTTATTACATGTAATTTGTTATATGATTATTATGATTACCTTTATCAAGATTATTATTATTAATATCATATTATTAGCAATTATTATTAACAAGTATTATTATTATTAATTAGTATTATTAATATATTTATATTTATTAATTCTTATCTATATTATTAATTATATAAAGAATCATAAAGTCAGATAAGAATCAAATTTTGTATCACATCTCCATCGATTTTATTTAGTTTTTGTCCCTGTCTGATTCTTTGGTTATCTGTCGACTTCAAACTTCATTACAGAACAAAATTGCTGAGTTTTATAAATCGAATATAAATGTATTCTGTTAGCCATCATTTTTATTATTATTATATATTCTTTTTTTCTTCATCTTCTGTCCTTGATTTATATTACTGTTAACCAATGATCACTACAAAACAACCTTGGTCAATTATAAGAGCTACATCAACTCATCCAATTACTCATACAACCCTTTACTCATTTCAATTCGAATTAAAACAGTTAAAAAAAAAGGCGCCCCCTGTTCTTATTTTTTTTTTCTTTTCAAACTAATCGGTTTGTTAACATATTGCAAAATGTGTAAATGACATCTTGTTAGAAATATTTTACTTAAATTATCTGGAGCATTTCAAGTCTCAATTTTTAGTATCGAGTGAGAATTTCGAAGTCAAAGTTCGAGTTTTAAAAGTCAAACAATTCTTTAAAGAACGAATTCGGATTAGCTGTTATGATTCAAGCTGAATTTTTGATTTGAAAAGTTTCCGGAAGTGTTTTGCAACACATCTTATGATGTAACCTTTATGAAAAAAGTTCTAAAAATTGAAATCATGAATTAAGTTCAATTTTTTTCTCGCGACAGTTTACAGCTCCTCCAATCTGTTCTATTTATAGAGAATCACTTAGTCTAAACACGTTTTACTGCATTGACTGCATGAATAGTGTATAGACAAAATTCATATCTTAGTGTATCTACTACTTCATATCTTAGCGTATCTGTTACTGTAACTTTGCCTGAAAACTTCCGTAGATTCCTCCGTAACGTATGGGATTTTAGTATTATATATACATATGTAAATTATGTATTGCAGGGTACTAATCTACATCCTATAATCTATTTCTTATCGAAAATCCTTCATCTAATTGTACAAGATGAATCCTGCAACCAGTTCGAGTCCCTCAGATTCCGATAGCTATTCCGATAATTATTCCGACAGCTATTCCGACATAGATGTTCACCTAAGCTCCGAAAACAGCATCACCGGCATGAATCAACCAATCAGCCATTATCAATTCATCTGATGGGCTCGTAGTCGACTTAATTAATGGAAACGCGCAGAAGGCAATCCCTTCCACCAACCGAATTCACCTCTTGACAATGAACCTGAAACACTTACCGGTAAACCTGTTTGTAATACTATTTTCTCTCTCATTTCCCGAATATCTCGCCAAGATTATATTCTATCTAAAATTCTAAACCTTATTCATTCGCTCGTTCCAACCGACAATCACCCCGGAATAATAGAAGAAGTCCACAAACTTCGCGCTCGAAAAATAAATTTGGAGAATATGGTACAAAATGTACCAGCTTCAGCAACATCACCGGCACCAACAGTACCATCAGTAACAGCACCAGTACCATCAACAATCCATGCCTCAACATCTCATTCTGTACCTCAAGTATAATCATCGTTCTACGTATCGTTCTACATCAATTATCTTCGTTCGACATGACGATTATGTAATCTCTAATATCTTAGAGATTATGTATTCTAGTTCTAACGGTAAATCAAATGAGATTAATATTATATTAACTCATTAAATCTATGATTACATTTGAAGAAAATATATATGTAAGTATATTTTCATAAGGATTGTAATTAAAAATTCTTTTGTACAAACTGTTAATGGTGAAAATATTTTAACGGGTAGGTAATACCCGAGGAATATTTAGATTTCACCTTAATAAGTTACATTGTACATTCTTCGAATCTGATTCAACAGTCATTTACTATCCTACTTACAACCATCGATATACGTATCCGTTCACCGCAGAATAACCATTTTCATTCAATTTCATATTTGGATTTTGACCTATCAGAATCCAACAAGTGGCATAATGAAGAAAACATTTGACGAAAATTTGATAGAAACAAACAAATTAACTACGAAAAAAAAATTTGTTAAGAATTCACGCTAACTGTTCCTAGCTAACTGATTACATTTTATTTATCACACTTTATTTATCGCAATTTAATTATCGCAATTTATTTATCATCATTTAATTTCTGTTATTTACTTTACGCATTTAATTTATCGTCATTTAATTTCTGTTATTTATTTTACGCACTTTAAATATCGGGACACGTATACAAGGTTTTGACATATCATATCAACGCATCTATATATATTATTTGGAATCACCATAGACACTCTATATGCAGTAATGATCGAGTTCTTTATACAGGGTTGAGGTTGATTCTATAATAATATATATACTTTGAGTTGTGATCGAGTCTGAGACATGTACACGGGTCACGATACGTATTAATTAATTCGAATATTATATATTAAATTATATATGAATTATTGGACTGTCAACTGTGGACTATCGACTGTGGACTAATAACATTGGACAATTAAAATGAATTAAAATATTGATTATAACATATGAAACTAAATAATTCTTCAAGTTTGCCACTTGATTTCATCTTAAACCTCATTTGTATCTTGACGATTACAATCTGCGTTCAAACCTTTCATGATTCTTGAAAACACCTCAATCGATAGGATGAATCAACCGCACTTCATCTACGGAAGGAAAGATTTATGCATATAGTTATGCACCTGAGAAACTCTCGGCAACTGAGTAAAAGTTTAACACGTAGCCGCGTCAGATCCTTTGGCATTTATTAGCAAAAATAACATTGCGATCCCTTTTCAAAGTAGCCAATTTTATCACAGCTCCAGCAAGTCAACTTCAACTTTTCATTCGAAGTAGCCTTACTATAATCTTGATATATACGTTTACCGTTTTGATACCGGAGAATTCTTTTATATTTCGCCATATTACCAGCAGACGTACCAGCAACCTCGTTGCTTCTTGGCTTATACCTCTCTGATAAATCATTATATTTATTCATTGAAACCCTATCATATACTCATCCGCATCTTGTAACGAGAACTGCCATACCAATTACCGGGAATCAGCAATCAGTACTTTGAAAACGCACAGCATATCTACATCAACAGTTATATGTATAACATTTATCTTTTAGAATTATGGTATTTTATTTCAAAAATTCTAAACAGCACTCAGTCTACAAATCAATACTCTGAATATTGAAAAAGCTGAATGAAGCATCAGAAACCATAGACAACCGTAAACGACCTTAATCATCGAAAGTTTGATGATAAAGAATAGTATGTTAGAAAAGCTCAGAAAAGTTGGAACTGGAAAACGGATTGAGCTAACCACGAGGGAGACCAAGGACAAATACAAGGACCATACCATATATTCAAAGAATCCAGGTAATTTTGGATCCGATGAAACCTTCAACGAATATTTTGCTCCGTACTCATGTTAAAATCTTGCGGAAAATCTTCCTCATCAACCATCGAACTTAGAAATTCCAAAATATCATCTTCAATATCTTCGATATTTCTGAGGATATTTTCATAAATATTCTTGTCCAAAATTATATACCTCTTCGTGCTTCCTGTGTATCATTATATTGGAAACATTCAATAGAAAATTTAGTACCGAAAAGCAAATTATGCGAAACTATGAAGGAAGCCATGGACAAATCACAAGGAATAATTTTGACTTCAAAGAATCCAAATGATTCTGTTTCTGATGAAATCTTTAGCGAATACGTTGCTTCCGAATCTAAACCCTTACGGATAAATCTTCTTCATCATCCATCGATATTAGAAATTCTAAAATATCATCGTATATCCATTTATAAATATCCTCCATATTTTTGAAGATATTTTCATAACTGTTCTTATATGAGATCATTAATCTCTTCGTGCTATCAGTGTTACATCATATAAAAACTGTTAGTTTCTATATTCTGTAAACTTTCGAGCTTAAAATATGAATGTTATTGAAGTAATGTTGGGAACTGATGCATGAGTTAGTATAATATAATGACACTTGATCAACGTGATTATATTACAGTAAGTCATGTTGAGTTTCTAAATGGAATGTGATGATTCACAGATCATAACGTCATCATGTGCTATGTTACACGACTCTTACGTTCTGTTTAAATCTATAAACATATCAAGAACATATTTTTCTTGATAGTCCTATCTTTCCTTGAATTCTGGTAATTTGACAAGTCAAATTGTGCTATTACCATTTCTTTCTTAGAAAATTAACAATGTTCACTCTAAAACTTATATCTGCGAATTCTGGACCATTACAAGAGATGCCCAATCGCAAGAAGAAGAAACGAAGGGAAAAAGCTCCGAAATAGAAATTGGATTATAAATCGCAGCAAATAGGGGGGAGTATTAACTGGAGATGACAATGATTATAAGAAACAGAAGCAAGGACATTGAAATATAAGGGAAGATATAAAATCTAACAACAATACCGAAATTACAAACTGTGGATATCAGTGCGTATAGCAATATAAAGACACGGGAGGATTATTAATACAATAATCCCTAGAGCATAGTAGAAATAAACAGATTCTTTCGGGGGGAGTTGGAAGAGAAGAACGATCATTGCGATAGTAAGGATAAGGACAAGGATCAGAACTGGATTAAGCATTTTCACAATCTTTTGGATGTATGAACTAAGAAAAAGAAGTATAGGAATGGTGAGAATAATGGAACGGAAGAGCTTAATTTATAGTGGAAATATCAGACAGAGTAATCGAGGCAGATCACCGTATTTAATTATAGAGATCTTATTTTCCTTACTCGCCAAAGAATCAAATCTTTTAGATTTCGAAGATTTTCTCTTAATCCCTTGAATTCCGAAATTCAACCCTGACTCTGCCAAAAGTTAAGATGAATCTTTATTTTCTTATTTCACTCTTTGGTGATAGCTTCATTCGTACTCTTCGAATAATCGAATTATTTTATCCATATTCCTCAATGATGATAAAACTCAATTTATCAACTCATGTTCATCATGAAAACATTTTTATTGTTAGCCATGACCACCTCACTCAAATTTCGGGACGAAATTTCTTTAACGGGTAGGTACTGTAGTGGCATAATGAAGTGGCATAATGAAGAAAACATTTGACGAAAATTTGATAGAAACAAACAAATTAACTACGGAAAAAAAATTTGTTAAGAATTCACGCTAACTGTTCCTAGCTAACTGATTACATTTTATTTATCACACTTTATTTATCGCAATTTAATTATCGCAATTTATTTATCATCATTTAATTTCTGTTATTTACTTTACGCATTTAATTTATCGTCATTTAATTTCTGTTATTTATTTTACGCACTTTAAATATCGGGACACGTATACAAGGTTTTGACATATCATATCAACGCATCTATATATATTATTTGGAATCACCATAGACACTCTATATGCAGTAATGATCTAGTTCTTTATACAGGGTTGAGGTTGATTCTATAATAATATATATACTTTGAGTTGTGATCGAGTCTGAGACATGTACACGGGTCACGATACGTATTAATTAATTCAAATATTATATATTAAATTATATATGAATTATTGGACTGTCAACTGTGGACTATCGACTGTGGACTAATAACATTGGACAATTAAAATGAATTAAAATATTGATTATAACATATGAAACTAAATAATTCTTCAAGTTTGCCACTTGATTTCATCTTAAACCTCATTTGTATCTTGACGATTACAATCTGCGTTCAAACCTTTCATGATTCTTGAAAACACCTCAATCGATAGGATGAATCAACCGCACTTCATCTACGGAAGGAAAGATTTATGCATATAGTTATGCACCTGAGAAACTCTCGGCAACTGAGTAAAAGTTTAACACGTAGCCGCGTCAGATCCTTTGGCATTTATTAGCAAAAATAACATTGCGATCCCTTTTCAAAGTAGCCAATTTTGTCACAGCTCCAGCAAGTCAACTTCAACTTTTCATTCGAAGTAGCCTTACTATAATCTTGATATATACGTTTACCGTTTTGATACCGGAGAATTCTTTTATATTTCGCCATATTACCAGCAGACGTACCAGCAACCTCGTTGCTTCTTGGCTTATACCTCTCTGATAAATCATTATATTTATTCATTGAAACCCTATCATATACTCATCCGCATCTTGTAACGAGAACTGCCATACCAATTACCGGGAATCAGCAATCAGTACTTTGAAAACGCACAGCATATCTACATCAACAGTTATATGTATAACATTTATCTTTTAGAATTATGGTATTTTATTTCAAAAATTCTAAACAGCACTCAGTCTACAAATCAATACTCTGAATATTGAAAAAGCTGAATGAAGCAGCAGAAACCATAGACAACCGTAAACGACCTTAATCATCGAAAGTTTGATGATAAAGAATAGTATGTTAGAAAAGCTCAGAAAAGTTGGAACTGGAAAATGGATTGAGCTAACCACGAGGGAGACCAAGGACAAATACAAGGACCATACCATATATTCAAAGAATCCAGGTAATTTTGGATCCGATGAAACCTTCAACGAATATTTTGCTCCGTACTCATGTTAAAATCTTGCGGAAATCTTCCTCATCAACCATCGAACTTAGAAATTCCAAAATATCATCTTCAATATCTTCGATATTTCTGAGGATATTTTCATAAATATTCTTGTCCAAAATTATATACCTCTTCGTGCTTCCTGTGTATCATTATATTGGAAACATTCAATAGAAAATTTAGTACCGAAAAGCAGATTATGCGAAACTATGAAGGAAGCCATGGACAAATCACAAGGAATAATTTTGACTTCAAAGAATCCAAATGATTCTGTTTCTGATGAAATCTTTAGCGAATACGTTGCTTCCGAATCTAAACCCTTACGGATAAATCTTCTTCATCATCCATCGATGTTAGAAATTATAAAATATCATCGTATATCCATTTATAAATATCCTCCATATTTCTGAAGATATTTTCATAACTGTTCTTATATGAGATCATTAATCTCTTCGTGCTATCAGTGTTACATCATATAAAAACTGTTAGTTTCTATATTTTGTAAACTTTCGAGCTTAAAATACGAATGTTATTGAAGTAATGTTGGGAACTGATGCATGAGTTAGTATAATATAATGACACTTGATCAACGTGATTATATTACAGTAAGTCATGTTGAGTTTCTAAATGGAATGTGATGATTCACAGATCATAACGTCATCATGTGCTATGTTACACGACTCTTACGTTCTGTTTAAATCTATAAACATATCAAGAACATATTTTTCTTGATAGTCCTATCTTTCCTTGAATTCTGGTAATTTGACAAGTCAAATTGTGCTATTACCATTTCTTTCTTAGAACATTAACAATGTTCACTCTAAAACTTATATCTGCGAATTCTGGACCATTACAAGAGATGCCCAATCGCAAGAAGAAGAAACGAAGGGAAAAAGCTCCGAAATAGAAATTGGATTATAAATCGCAGCAAATAGGGGGGATTATTAACTGGAGATGACAATGATTATAAGAAACAGAAGCAAGGACATTGAAATATAAGGGAAGATATAAAATCTAACAACAATACCGAAATTACAAACTGTGGATATCAGTGCGTATAGCAATATAAAGACACGGGAGGATTATTAATACAATAATCCCTAGAGCATAGTAGAAATAAACAGATTCTTTCGGGGGGAGTTGGAAGAGAAGAACGATCATTGCGATAGTAAGGATAAAGACAAGGATCAGAACTGGATTAAGCATTTTCACAATCTTTTGGATGTATGAACTAAGAAAAAGAAGTATAGGAATGGTGAGAATAATGGAACGGAAGAGCTTAATTTATAGTGGAAATATCAGACAGAGTAATCGAGGCAGATCACCGTATTTAATTATAGAGATCTTATTTTCCTTACTCGCCAAAGAATCAAATCTTTTAGATTTTGAAGATTTTCTCTTAATCCCTTGAATTCTGAAATTCAACCCTGACTCTGCCAAAAGTTAAGATGAATCTTTATTTTCTTATTTCACTCTTTGGTGATAGCTTCATTCGTACTCTTCGAATAATCGAATTATTTTATCCATATTCCTCAATGATGATAAAACTCAATTTATCAACTCATGTTCATCATGAAAACATTTTTATTGCTAGCCATGACCACCTCACTCAAATTTCGGGACGAAATTTCTTTAACGGGTAGGTACTGTAGTGACCCGGGAATTTCCTACCAAATTTAAACTTAATCTTTATATGTTTCCGACACGATAAGCAAAGTCTGTAATGGTGAGTCTCGAAAATGTTGGAACTATGTTTTTAAAATCAATTACCCTTTGACTGTGCCCGACGATTCACGAACAAATAAATTATGTATGTATATATATATATATATATATATATATATATATATATATATATATATATATATATATATATATATATATATATAAGATTTCTATTAATAACCATTATATTGAAACATTTATAAAATTTATAAATATTCAATATTCAATATAGAATACAACATAATATATATTACAAATATGATATAATTAATAATTGTAATATATTAAATTATAAGTTAAAATATAGTTAGTACATTAGTTGTTATTATAATTATTCTTTGTATCATTAAAAGTATAACATAAAATTTATTACATGTAATTTGTTATATGATTATTATGATTACCTTTATCAAGATTATTATTATTAATATCATATTATTAGCAATTATTATTAACAAGTATTATTATTATTATTATTATTAATTAGTATTATTAATATATTTATAAGAATCAAATTTTGTATCACATCTCCATCGATTTTATTTAGTTTTTGTCCCTGTCCGATTCTTTGGTTATCTGTTGACTTCAAACTTCATTACAGAACAAAATTGCTGAGTTTTATAAATCGAATATAAATGTATTCTGTTAGCCATCATTTTTATTATTATTATATATTCTTTTTTTCTTCATCTTCTGTCCTTGATTTATATTACTGTCGACCAATGATCACTACAAAACAACCCTGGTCAATTATAAGAGCTACATCAACTCATCCAATTACTCATACAACCCTTTACTCATTTCAATTCGAATTAAAACAGTTAAAAAAAAGGCGCCCCCTGTTCTTATTTTTTTTTCTTTTCAAACTAATCGGTTTGTTAACATATTGCAAAATGTGTAAATGCCATCTTGTTAGAAATATTTTACTTAAATTATCTGGAGCATTTCAAGTCTCAATTTTTAGTATCGAGTGAGAATTTCGAAGTCAAAGTTTGAGTTTTAAAAGTCAAACAATTCTTTAAAGAACGAATTCGGATTAGCTGTTATGATTCAAGCTGAATTGTTGATTTGAAAAGTTTCCGGAAGTGTTTTGCAACACATCTTATGATGTAACCTTTATGAAAAAAGTTCTAAAAATCGAAATCATGAATTAAGTTCAATTTTTTTTATCTTGAGACAGTTTACAGCTCCTCCAATCTGTTCTTAATTTTTTTTTTTCAATTTATATCTGTTAATTACAATTACGATTCTTTCTATTTATATTTCATATATAAATCAAACTATATGTTGGAGTTGAGATTGGTCTCTGGTCTACTAGGGATGATGAAGAAGAAGAACGTTTAACAGTCGGGTTATAATAATTTTGTGGGGATAGAATTCCAGAAAAACAGTAATGGTTTGATGTTTTAGAGTGTTTACGGGGTGCGAGAGGTCACGGGTTCGAGTCCCGACTTGGGCAATTCTTTTTAACACGATTTTAAAAGGGTATATACTTTAAACTTTATTTCCATTATTATTTTTATGATTTTTTTATTGAAGTTATTATTATTATGATAAGTTATTATTAATATGATTATTATTGTTATTAGTGTTAAATTAATTATTGTTACTATCATTACTATGATTTATGTTATTATTATCCTTAGGAAGTATTATGAACATAAAAATTATTATCATTACATAACTAATATTGTTATTATTATCATCACTATTATTATTATGAAAATGATAATTGTTATTACTCATAATAATTATAAATATCCTTAGTTTAATCAAATTAAGAGTATTATCAATTCCGATAACATTAGTATAAGTATCATAATTATAATTAGGACTATTATTATTATTATTATTATTATTATTATTATTATTATTATTATTATTATTATTATTAATGATATTTATTAGTATTACAATTATTAGTACTACAAATATTATAATTATATAAGTATTAAAAACATTGATATTCATTAACATTTTTATATGTAAGATTATTATAAATTTTGTCATTTTAGTATTATTACTAATATGATTATGATTAATATTAATATTAATATCACTTTTATAACTATTAGTATTATAAATCTTATAATTAGATAAAAGTATCATTATTAACAATATCATTATTATTACTAAAATTATCATTTTAATAAAGTTAATATTAGTATTATTATTATTATTCTAAGTAAATCATCAATATCAAAACCATCATTTGTTTTCAAATAACTATTTTGTATATAAAACATACTTAATACATATACTATAATTATATAAATAGGCCAACTAACATTAGTTTAATAAAAACTTATATACAATAAATTAGGTATTTTCAGATATAGACATATTAATATAACTATATAAATAATAATCATTTACAAATATATATATACAGACTAAATATATAATACACAAAGTTATAAGATATGAAATTGTTCAATTACGAGTATATGTGTTAATATATATACTTGATATAGGTTCGTGAATCCAAGGCCAACCCTGCATTTGTTCAGTTGTTTAATGTCGTTATATGTATTTTTACTACAAAATACATTAGGTGCGTTTCATTTGCTCCCTTTTTAAATGCTTTTGCAATATATATTTTTTGGGACTGAGAATACATGCGCTGCTTTTATAAATGTTTGACGAAATAGACGCAAGTACTTAAAAGTACATTCTATGGCTGGATTATTAAACCGAATATGCCCCTTTTTATTAAGTCTGGTAATCTAAGAATTAGGGAACAGACACCCTAATTGACGCGAACTCTAAAGATAGATCTATCGGGCCCAACAAGCCCCATCCAAAGTACAGGATGCTTTAGTACTTCGAAATTTATATCATGTCTGAAGGAGGATCCCGGAATGATGGGGATATTCTTATATGCATATTGTGAATGTCGGTTACCAGGTGTTCAATCCATATGAATGATATTTTTATCTCTATGCATGGGACGTATGTTTACGAGAAATGGAAATATGAAATCTTGTGGTCTATTAAAATTATGAAATGATTATTTATGTTAAACTAATGAACTCACCAACCTTTTGGTTGACACTTGAAAGCATGTTTATTCTCAGGTATGAAAGAAGTCTTCCGCTGTGCAATTGCTCATTTTAAAGATATTACTTGGAGTCATTCATGACATATTTCAAAAGATGTTGCATTCGAGTCGTTGAGTTCATCAAGATTATTATTAAGTCAATTATAGTTAGATATATTATAAAATGGTATGCACGTCGTCAACTTTCGATGTAATGAAAGATTGTCTTTTCAAAAACGAATGCAATGTTTGTAAAATGTATCATATAGAGGTCAAGTACCTCGCGATGTAATCAACTGTTGTGGATCGTTCATAATCGATATGGACTTCATCCGGATGGATTAGGACGGGTCTCTACAGACAACTCACTTCATCTTGTTTTCTAGCTTGCCGATGATTTTTAATAATATAATATAATATATATAATTATATATATATATATATATATATATATATATATATATATATATATATATATATTATGTTATATTCATGTGCATAGTTGACTTGTAATATTAGGTCCGTTGCGTCGCGCGTTGAAAGTTGTTTCATGTCCTGTTTCCGGATTTTCGAACGTCCTTTCGTAAGATTTAATATCTTGTACTTTGCGTTTTGCGGCTTGTACTCTTGTAATTTCTAGACGTTTCTCATCAATAAATTGAACCACTTGGATTGTACTTTGTACTTTTTAGCTTTTTGGTCGTTTGCGTCTTCAAATTGTCAAATCTGTCTTTTGTCTTCACCTTTTATTATTTAAACGAATATCACTTGTAAATAGAACAATTGCAACTAAAAGCTTGTCTTTCTTAAAGGATAATGCTATGAAATATATGTTCGTTTTTAGCATTATCAAATATTTCCACACTTGAGCGTTGCTTATCCACAAGCAATATAGAACTTGAAATAAAAACATACTTGAATCACTTATTTATTCTTCACACTTTGTACATCAGTGATTTTGATACGGCGGTATGAACAATGATAGTAGCATTGTGGTTTACAGTCCCACATGACTATAAAAATTTAGATCCTTTAGGAAATTGGATCTTTATGAAAACATTTGATCTTTTGAAAATTCATTCTAGCTTTTACCCTAGATAAGTTTTCCGGAATAAACCTTCACCGGTGTTTGCAAATTGTTTTTGTGGGTTTTGTGGGTTTTGTGAGTTTCAGATTTGAAAATTTTAGCTCAAAACTTGTGGTTTTGTGTCACCTACTTGCTAACCTTTTATTAGAAAAGCAACACGTCCAGTATACTTGCTCCGTATATTACCTTTCGGTAAACTACCATCCGGTTGTAAAGGAAAGTGTTGAACAAGCAACTGTTAAGGCAATGTCTAATGACATGCTTTTGATTATGGTCTATATCGTGTTGGATGCAATTACTATCCTTTGTAGGAGCAATAGTAAAGATCACCCTATAGTTTTTCGGTCTGGCACAAGGTCCTGTCTTCGACCATGCTATGCAACCACCGTTCTTACGGTTGACACCTGATTTGGTTCAGGTGACCTAATGAATTCCAAGTGAATTCCTAGGATTTTACGTTCAATGGTAATGAACGTATTGAAAATAGGTTTTCAGAAAACAAATCGGTTTGTAATTTGATCAAAATATTTTCTCTTTCAAGCTCGAGTTTAGATATCATCGAATTCCATGAGTTTGAATTCTCAATCTTTAAGGTCAATCTCAAGGATTGAGTAATATCAGGCTTAAATGCTGATTTTTAATCTTTTAAGGAGATTATCCTTTCTGGGGATCTGATTTATTAGTCTTATAAGCTAATTTGCATGGTGCCCCCCATTGTACGAGACAGATCCTCTCATGGTTAGGATAAGTCTGACCACTTGGCGACCCTGTTTGATGCTGAGGTCCGTGAATTTTCAGCTGATTTTCGAGAAAACTTTTCAAGATTTTTCGTAGACTCTACAACTGGTATGGACGACAACTTCCTGACCTAAATCAATAAGCGCGTGTCTTTTTCTCGAAAGACTTTACTTCCTTTTAAATTCCATTTATATTACAATAAACTGGGTAAAACTGATTAATATCGTCCAAAACAAAAGTATCTTCAATTATTTGTACAAAAATATGTGATATATGTTATAAATAACTTGGTAAATTTTTCTCACACTTGGCTTTTATTTTTCTTTCTTTGCCTTTTTATTCTCTTCTATTCCATTTTAAATGAATTTAAGCATTTTGGGTTGTTTCTCAATTTATGTCCTTTCCGAGGTAACAATAATTTCGGTGTTAACACCTAGTTTTATCGTTCATAAATATGTATAAACATGATTTTGAGTTCATTTAATTGAAAAATTTTTTAAAATTTTTACTAGAAGTGGGTAGTCAGTATATAAGACTATGGTTGTTCTTTATTATCAGAGAGCACTAGATTCTAATACAACTACTGCGTTACTAGTAAAGTTTAACGGTGACTATTAAACCAAGTGTATAAGTCAATTTTTTTTAAACCGAAAGAATTTAATCCCTTCCCATACTTAAGATCTTGCAATGCCCTCATTTGCTAGAAATCAGTAACAATTTAAATTATTGAGGGTGATTAGCGTAGAAAAATGATTAAATTTTACCAAAGTTTCCAAACATATTGTTGTTTGTTTGAATGATAAATGGTGCACATCATTTGTTCATTCCTGCAGTTGTTATTTCACATATATTTTGCATCTTGTTGTCAAAATTAGTTGCTTTTGCTAAACTTAATGCCGGTCTTTGAAAATACGCTGTTTTACCCTATTGTGTACATGAGATAATATACATACAATACAAATATAAACATGCATGGTATTTTGAAATGAGACTTATATCCCACTTTCAAATTACAAAAATGAAATATTAGTAAAAAATTATAAAAATGTTAAACATTACATAAAAGTATCAAAATGTTAAATGTTTAACATAAATAGATAAAAATAATAAAAGATAAGAAATCACCAATGGAACACTATTGATTTGGATAGGGATTCCAGTTCATATCATCGCTCGGGTTCTATGGTTGGTGATAGGTGTCCTGGTAGGCTTGATTGAGGTCGTACAGGTCAAAGGTCGCATGTCGGGCTGATGTGGTGGATAAAAAGCAGGCTGAGTTGGGATGTAGTTATGTGGTACCTGATATGATAGCTGGCTCATGATTTGGTGCTGATAAACTTACCAGCTATCGTGTTGGCATCGCCTGGAGTGCTCATACTCATCCCTGGCTCTCCGCTACTCATACTGATGATGCCTAGTCTGGTTATTCATTTCCACCTCATCTACATGCTGGAAGACATCAGTATAACTGTAACGACAAAGATTTTTCCAATCATTTTATACTTATGAGATTAATATTTATATAAATTAAACCTTACCAACATGATAAGCAATCCAAAATGTTGAGACTTGTGTTTTTAAAAAGAGTTTTACACAACGTTTGACCGTCCAATTTGACCGATGATATCACGAACTATATAACATACGATAATTATATGTTTGTGTATATATATGTATTTATATATATTTAACATGATCTAAGGATGGTTTAACATCTCATTGTGTACTAATGACAATGAGTTATAAGTATATTTTGAAACTACTAACTTAAGTTTTCAAAACGATAACTATACGTAACATTCTTTGATATATATACTTATAACCTATAATGCTTATACATGTATTGTATATATAATGTATTTAATCACTTTTTAAGGACTTAAATACATAAAACAATATAAGTATATTCACAAAATATAGCTATATTTGAATTCTCATTCAATTTCCTCAAGATTTCTATACGTATATCTAGGGTATATATACCCGTATCATACCCAGCTTCTATATGTATTTACTATTGGTATATACACATCAAATCAACATCCTAATCAACATTATTACTGCCCTAGATATGAGGTAACTAGGATTTGTGATAGTGTTCCAAATGAACATATATTTAGTAGCAATATCGTTCCAATATGTAATGTTTTTAAATGTAATTTCCTTATTTTTAGTTGTAATAGTTAAATAAATAAGTGCGAAGACGAAAGACGCAAATCGCTCGAAAATGAAGATTTAAAGACAAAAACGAAGATTTGAAAGACCAAAACGTCCAAAAAGCTCAAATGTACAAGATACAATTCAAAAGGTTCAATTTATTGATGAAGAACGTCTAAAAATGACAAGAGTACAAGTTACAAAACGCAAAGTACAAGATATAAAATTGTACGAAAGGACGTTCGAAAATCCGGAACCGAGGCATGAACCAACTCTCAACGCTCGACGCAACGGTGTAAAAATTACAAGTCAACTATGCACAAGAATAAAATATAATATTTAAATAATTCATAATAAGAATAATATTAAATAATAAAAAGTTGTTAATTGAGCATAGTTCAGGGGTCGTAAATGAAAATTTGAATTCTAATTTGCCTATAAAACGAACGATATGTTCGATGAATTAGGAAGATATTTTTTTTCGATCTTTTTTTCTTTCTATCTTTTTTTCTTATTTTTCTATATCAAATATCAATATCTATATTTATAATTCTCTATCATAATGTTAATGTAATCAGATATAACAATAATCTTAATTTTAATTTTAAATTATGATAATAATAAGATTTATGATAGAGATCGTTTGAGTGTGTAAGTCGAAATTCTGTCCGTGTAACGCTACGCTATTTTTAATCATTGTAAGTTATGTTCAACCTTTTTACATTAATGTCTCGTAGCTAAGTCGTTATTATGCTTATTTAAAATGAAGTAATCATGATGTTGGGCTAATTACTAAAATTGGGTAATTGGGCTTTGTACCATAATTGGGGTTTGAACAAAAGAACGACACTTGTGGAAATTGAACTATGGGCTATTAATAGATGGGGGGTATTGTCTAATTGAGTGACAACTCATTGGAGTCTGTCGAACCTATCTTCAAATTAATTAACCTAATAATTAATAATGATTATGGTTGTCCTATTTAGTGATGTTCATATGGAATCTGTTATAATCATTTAATTAATCAATTGGGTTGGGTAATTGATTATTCATTCTGATCAAGTGGATGAATTAATATTCATAAACTAATTAAAACAGGGGTGGATTACATACAGTGATAACTGGTGTAATTGTTGACAGAAGTGATAACTGCGTCACAGTTTAAATCCTTAATCAGTTGGAATATTTGACTTCGGGTATAAGGGTAATTTGACGAGGATACTCGCACTTTATATTTATGACCGATGGAGTATTATGGACAAAAACCAGATAGATGTATCAAATAAACCAGGACAAAGGACAATTAACCCATGGTAATAAATTAAAATCAACACGTCAAACATCATGATTACGGAAGTTTAAATAAGCATAATTCTTTTATTATATTTCTCATCGTATCTTTATTTACTGTCATTTTATTACTCGCAATTTTATTTTCTGTCATTTTATTTATCGCAATTTATTTTACGCACTTTAATTTTTGTCATTATATTTACGCTTAAAATCGACAAACCGGTCATTAAACGGTAAAACCCCCATTTTATAATAATACTACTACTTATTTATATATATATTTTTACAAATAAACTTAATAATATAGCGTTAACTTCACCAGCTCCCTGTGGAACGAACCGGACTTACTAAAAACTACACTACTCTACGATTAGGTACACTGCCTATAGTGTTGTAGCAAGGTTTAGGTATATCCCATCCGTAAATTAATAAAACTTGTGTCATATTTTGTAGTATTTTGTATTAAAAATAATACTATTTCGTACCCTCACGCTACATCATCAAGTTTTTGGCGCCGCTGCCGGGGAGCGCTAAAACGCTATATTTTTAATTATAATAATATTGAAATAAAATATAATAATATAATAATATTGAAATAGAATATAATAATATAATAATATTGAAATAGAATATAATAATATAAAAATATTTAAGAATCTTTACGTAAATTTTAAAAAAAAAGTCGTATTTATTAAATACTTCAGGGGTATATTATGTAACTTATAATTAATAATTGCTATCATGTCGCTTTCATGTGAATAGTAAATTAATTAATTTATATTCATTTACTATTCATGAATAGTAAATGAATTAAAAAAAAAAAGAGTTTTAAAAAAAAAAATTATAATTATAAAAAAAATTATTAATTTGTAAAAAAAAAAATCGTTTTTAAAAAAAAAAAAAAAAAAATCGTTTTTTTTAAAAAAAAAAAAAAAAAAAAAAAAAAAAAAAAAAAAAAAAAAAAAAAAAAAAAATCGTTTTTTTTTAAAGAAAAAAAAAAAAGCGTTTTAAAAAAAAAAAAAAAAAATATAAAAAAGAAAAAAAAAAAAAAAAAAAAAAATTATTAAAAAAAAAATATATATATATTTTTAAAATTTTGTCTATAAAAAAAAATGTTTTTTTTAGTTTTATTACCTTTAGATTTTTAGACTATAGTCGCAACTTTTAGTATTAAGTTTAGTTTTGCCATAGTTATTTTTACTTCTAGAATTTTTAGGCTTTGCCGTAAAATCCCTTAAGTGCTTATTCCTTAGACTAAGTTTTAGGTGCTTTAGAATTTTACGACGCCGTATTTCGCACTACTTTCTTATTTTTATTTTTCGACGCCTATTTTTCGACCTTTTATTTTTCGACATTTTTCGACGCGCAATCTATTTCTTTCTTATTTCACGCCATTCTAGTTTTTAGGACTTAGAATTTTTTTCTACTTCTTCTCTAAATTTCTTAAAATTACGAAAATTTATTTTAAGTGGTTAAATTGATAGACATCAAAATTTTCTGGTTCGTAGTAATAGTTGGATTTGTACGTGGACCGGGTTATTGGAGCCAAACAGTCCTCAATTATATTGAGACCAAACGAATCCTGCCCCTCTGCTGCATCTTTTGGCTATTCGAAACGTGGGCAAAATCAGAAAAGTCTATTGGTTGGATAACTTATTATAATTTTTCTTTCCTTTTTAAAACTAATAGGATATTCAGTGAATGCACCGAGCAAGACGTTCACCACCTTTTGTACGTTCACCACCTGTAACTCGATCAAGACATCGTTTAACAAATATAGCTGCCGTTGATTTTTCTTTAGACTCGTCATCAAGTCGACCGAGTACTTCAACTCAAATTTCCGATAATCCAGTTTTTGAAACCAATATCACAATTGAGAATCCGGAGAATACTCAGGGACAATTCCGAGACCCTGATCCATTAATTATTCCTCCGGAACCACCAATCATTCAAACAGAGATTGTTGAGGAAGAAACCATTAAATCAGAAACCTCTAGTGATTCAGATACAACACTTCCAATCATGGAAAATCTAGAACCTCTAAGTATGGAAGAACGAATGAGAGCTAAGCGCACTGGCCAAGGTCACGCCATTATTAAGCCAGAAGTTAATGCGCCAGATTATGAAATCAAAGGACAAATTCTACACATGGTAACTAATCAGTGCCAATATAGTGGTACGCCGAATGAAGACCCAAACGAACACCTTCGTACGTTTAAAAGAATTTGTACACTATTCAAAATCCGAGAAGTGGAGGATGAACAGATCTATCTCATGTTGTTTCCCTGGACTTTAAAGGGAGAAGCCAAAGATTGGTTAGAATCGTTACCTGAAGGGGCGATTGACACATGGGATGTTTTAGTTGAGAAATTTCTTAAAAGATTCTTTCCGGCATCTAAAGCCGTGAGACTTCAAGGAGAAATTGTTACGTTCGCGCAAAATCCAAATGAAACATTATATGAGGCGTGGACAAGATTCGGAAGGATGTTGAGAGGATGTCCTCAACACGGATTAGATACTTTTCAAATAGTACAAATCTTCTATAAAGGCGTAGACATCGCCACACGAAAAGACATCGACATAACCGCTGGTGGTTCCATCATGAAGAAAACCGCAACTGAAGCTTACAAAATTATTGATAACACAGCCTCCCACTCGCATGAGTGGCACCAAGAAAAAGATATCTTTCGATCATCTAAAGCGGCTAGAGCCGATTCTAGCCCTGACTTTGATTCCGTTTCCGCAAAAATAGATGCTTTCGAAAGACGAATGGAAAAGATGAATAAAGATATTCACGCAATACGAATCAGTTGTGAGCAATGCGGTGGACCACACTTATTGAAAGATTGTCACATTGAACCAACGATGGAACAACGAGAGAATGTTTCCTATATGAACCAAAGGCCGGGAAATAATTATCAAAATAATTATCAACCGTCAAGGCTAAACTTAAATCGAAATCAAAACATTCTTTACAATCCAAAAGGACCCGAAAATAACTGGTATAACCAACAAGGTCCGAATAACCAACCAACTCAAAACAACACTTTCAATCAACAAAGACCTAGCTTGTATAAACCACCACAACAACCCGAAGAGAAAAAGCCAAATCTAGAAGAAATGATGGCAAAGCTGATTGAATCTCAAACACAATTCATTACATCTCAAACCCAAACGAACGAGAGGTTTGATCAGTCATTAAGAACTCAACAAGCTTCCATTTTGAATCTAGAAAAACACGTAGGTACTCTTGCTAGCATGATGAGTGAGAGGGAACAAGGAAAGCTACCGAGTAATACTGAAGTAAATCCTCGGAATGAGAATGTTAATATGGTGTCAACGAATTCTGAAAAACCAGCATCAGAAGATGGGAAGGTTTTAGATGAGAGTAACAATGAAGAAGTTACACCACCACCACCCGAGTATGTAAAGCCAGTGGTGGCACCATATAAACCACCCATCCCGTTTCCAAGAAAAAGAGTTGAGTATGAGCAAGTAATAGGTAATAAAGATTGTGATACCTCTGGAAAGAAGAAGAAGAAAAAGAATAAGAAAGTACAAGAAACAAAAGCCGTAGAAGTAAACCCGGTGAAGACAGTTCCACCAAAACCTCCTCCTAGAATAGGTGATCCGGGTGAATTTATTGTTCCTTGTCTACTTAGTGATTGTGTCATGTATGATGCACTAGCAGATTTAGGTGCAAGTGTAAGTGTTATGCCTCTTTCCTTATATAAGAGATTAGGTGTAGGTAAGTTAAGTCCAACGGATATGAGTGTTCGACTCTTTGATCAAACCATTAAACACCCAGTTGGAATTGTTGACAACCTACCCGTTCAAGTAGGCAATTTAACCTTTCTAGTCGAATTCATTGTCATTAACATAGAAGAGGACCCAAACATTCCTCTAATTTTAGGTCGACCATTCTTAGCGTCCACCAAGGCGTTATTTGATGTAGGAAATGGAAGAATGACACTTAAAAGTGGTGACAAATCGATCACCTTTATGATTCGAAAATCTAAACCTCCACCAACCAAAACCGTTGAACCAATAAAAACGATTGGTAAGAACCATGTTGTTTTACCAACTCCAACGGTAGTGCTTAATAATAATAAAACGCCTAAGTGTGGGGAAAATGAAGTAACACCTAATGA
Source organism: Rutidosis leptorrhynchoides (assembly GCF_046630445.1). Lineage (NCBI taxonomy): Eukaryota > Viridiplantae > Streptophyta > Magnoliopsida > Asterales > Asteraceae > Rutidosis > Rutidosis leptorrhynchoides. The sequence goes on from NC_092342.1 coordinate 74,171,873, forward strand.
CGACCCAATAACAAATAACCCCGTTGTTGATACGAAATTAAATGATCCCGTTATTAACAGTTCAATGAAGAAACTTTATAAACGGGCTATTGATGCTAAAAGTAAGGGGAACTTTAAGTTATGTAACCGGTTAGTATCCAATCTGTCGCCTAAAGAAAAGGCGAAGCTAGTTGAATTATGGGATATTACGGAAGAAGCCGGGCACTGGCTTAAAGAAAAAGTCACAGATATGCAAGTTGATTATGGACCAAGAGAAATTGACGATGAAGCTAATCACAATTTCGACACCACAGCTACCTAAGTGTGGGGAGATTCAAATGTTCTAAAAGGAAAATGTTGTCGAGAGTTAGTTGTTCTGTTCTCGTGTAGTTCCGAGAATGGAATCCGATTGGTCTTTTCCGCTAGCAGACACTAAAGAACTAGTTTTCTCCCCCCATTCTGAATTTTTATTTTTTTTTAGGTTTTATATGAAATTAATATGCTTTTAAGTTTTGTGTGATATTTAAAAACAAAATTTACTTTAATTCATTAAGTTGAAAAAATGATTTCTAAAATTCGTCGTGAGTTGAAGACTAGGTCATTAAGCCGAAATTGCTTTACCCGAGGGCGGGGCGGCAAATTTTGTTATCATTATTTTTAATTTTATTGATCTAAAGTATGCCAAAAAGATATTAGACTTTATAAATTTTTGAACGTGGGGTAATATACCCAACTTCAAAAATATGTATATATATGTTTGTATTTTATATTATGTACAAAACAGGGTAGAACAACGCATTTTCAAAGACTAACATTAAGTTCAGCAATAGCTACTGATTTTGACGACAAGAAGCAAAATATCAAATGTGATGTAAAATAATATGCTTACAAACTGGGTATTTTTAATCACTTTTCTACACTAACCACCCTCATGAATTTATAATTATAGTCTGATTTCATGCAAATGAGGGCATTGCATGATCTCAAGTGTGGGGAAGGGTTATAAATTCTCTCGGGTTTGCACTTAGTTTATTTGCCAAATTTTGTGAAAATTTGAAAAATTTTCAACTAAATGAATTTAAAATCATGTTTATACATATTTATGAACGGTGAAAACTAGGTGATAATACCGAAATTATCGTTACCTCGGAAAGGACATAAATTGAGAAACACCCTAAAACGCTTGAATTCATTTAAAATGAAATAAAAGAAAATAAAAAGGCAAAGAAAGAAACTAAGTGTGGGAAGAATGTACCAAGTTATTCAATTTAAAACAAATATCACATATTTTTGTACAAGATTATTGCAGGTACTTTTGCTTTGGACGATACTAATCAGTTTTACCCGGTTTACTGTAATACATTTGAAAGAAAGATGGATCTACACGATGAATCAATTCCATCATTAAAAGGAAGTAAAGTCTTCCGAAAAAGACACGCGCTTCTTGATTTAGGTCATGAAGTTGTCGTCCAGACCAGCTGTAGGTTGACGAAAAATCTAGAAAAGTCATCTCTAAAATCAGCAGGAAATCCACGGACCTCAGCATCAAACAGGGTCGCCAAGTGGTCAGATTTATCCTAACCATGAGAAGGATTTATCTCGTACAATGGGGAGGCACCGTGCAAATTAGCTTGATAAGACTAATGAATCAGATCCCCAGAAAGGATAATCTCCTTAAAGATTAAAAATCAGCTTTTAAGACTGATATTACTCAATCCTTGAGATTGACCTTAAAGATTGAGAATTCAAACTCATGGAATTCAATGATATCTAAACTCGAGCTTGAACGAGAAAATATTTTGATCAAATTACAAACCGATTTGTTTTCTGAAAATCCATTTTCAATGCGTTCATTACCATTGAACGTAAAATCCTGAGAATTCATCAGAATTCATTAGGTCACCTGAACCAAATCGGGTGTCAACCGTAAGAACGGTGGTTGCATAGCATGGTCGGAGACAGGACCTTGTGCCAGACCGAAAAATTATAGGATGATCTTTACTATCGCTCCTACCAAGGATAGTTCTAGCATCCGACACGTTAATAAGACCATAATCATCTGCATGTCACGGGACATTGCCTTAACAGTTTCTTGTTCATCGCTTTCCTTTACAACCGGACGGTAGTTTGCCGAAAGGTAATATACGGGACAAGTAAACTGGACGTGTTGCTTTCCTAATACAAGGTTAGCAAGTGGGTAACACAAAACCACAAGTGTTGAGCTAAAAGTTTCAAATCTGAAACCCACACAACCCACAAAAATATTTTGCAAACACCGGTGAAGGGTTATTCCGGAAAACTTATCTAGGGTAAAAGCTAGATTAAATTTTCAAAAAGATCAAATGTTTTCATAAAGATCCAATTTCCTTAAGGATCTACATTTTAATAGTCATGTGGGACTGTAAACCACCTTTCAAATGTGCACTTTGCTTTGGAAACCGAAAGTAAATCGGCTATTTGATTGCAAGTGTCGTTGACCTAAACCCGAGGCAACTGTGGATGACACACCCACCTTTAACCATCATTACTGTCATTGTTTATACCGCTATATCAAAATCACTGATGTACAAAATGTGATGAATAAAAAAGTGATTCATGTATGTTTTTATTTCAAGTTCTGTATTGCTTGAGGACAAGCAACGCTCAAGTGTGGGGATATTTGATAGTGTTCCAAATGAACATATATTTAGTAGCAATATCGTTCCAATATGTAATGTTTTTAAATGTAATTTCCTTATTTTTAGTTGTAATAGTTAAATAAATAAGTGCGAAGACGAAAGACGCAAATCGCTCGAAAATGAAGATTTAAAGACAAAAACGAAGATTTGAAAGACCAAAACGTCCAAAAAGCTCAAATGTACAAGATACAATTCAAAAGGTTCAATTTATTGATGAAGAACGTCTAAAAATGACAAGAGTACAAGTTACAAAACGCAAAGTACAAGATATAAAATTGTACGAAAGGACGTTCGAAAATCCGGAACCGAGGCATGAACCAACTCTCAACGCTCGACGCAACGGTGTAAAAATTACAAGTCAACTATGCACAAGAATAAAATATAATATTTAAATAATTCATAATAAGAATAATATTAAATAATAAAAAGTTGTTAATTGAGCATAGTTCAGGGGTCGTAAATGAAAATTTGAATTCTAATTTGCCTATAAAACGAACGATATGTTCGATGAATTAGGAAGATATTTTTTTCGATCTTTTTTTCTTTCTATCTTTTTTTCTTATTTTTCTATATCAAATATCAATATCTATATTTATAATTCTCTATCATAATGTTAATGTAATCAGATATAACAATAATCTTAATTTTAATTTTAAATTATGATAATAATAAGATTTATGATAGAGATCGTTTGAGTGTGTAAGTCGAAATTCTGTCCGTGTAACGCTACGCTATTTTTAATCATTGTAAGTTATGTTCAACCTTTTTACATTAATGTCTCGTAGCTAAGTCGTTATTATGCTTATTTAAAATGAAGTAATCATGATGTTGGGCTAATTACTAAAATTGGGTAATTGGGCTTTGTACCATAATTGGGGTTTGAACAAAAGAACGACACTTGTGGAAATTGAACTATGGGCTATTAATAGATGGGGGGTATTGTCTAATTGAGTGACAACTCATTGGAGTCTGTCGAACCTATCTTCAAATTAATTAACCTAATAATTAATAATGATTATGGTTGTCCTATTTAGTGATGTTCATATGGAATCTGTTATAATCATTTAATTAATCAATTGGGTTGGGTAATTGATTATTCATTCTGATCAAGTGGATGAATTAATATTCATAAACTAATTAAAACAGGGGTGGATTACATACAGTGATAACTGGTGTAATTGTTGACAGAAGTGATAACTGCGTCACAGTTTAAATCCTTAATCAGTTGGAATATTTGACTTCGGGTATAAGGGTAATTTGACGAGGATACTCGCACTTTATATTTATGACCGATGGAGTATTATGGACAAAAACCAGATAGATGTATCAAATAAACCAGGACAAAGGACAATTAACCCATGGTAATAAATTAAAATCAACACGTCAAACATCATGATTACGGAAGTTTAAATAAGCATAATTCTTTTATTATATTTCTCATCGTATCTTTATTTACTGTCATTTTATTACTCGCAATTTTATTTTCTGTCATTTTATTTATCGCAATTTATTTTACGCACTTTAATTTTTGTCATTATATTTACGCTTAAAATCGACAAACCGGTCATTAAACGGTAAAACCCCCATTTTATAATAATACTACTACTTATTTATATATATATTTTTACAAATAAACTTAATAATATAGCGTTAACTTCACCAGCTCCCTGTGGAACGAACCGGACTTACTAAAAACTACACTACTCTACGATTAGGTACACTGCCTATAGTGTTGTAGCAAGGTTTAGGTATATCCCATCCGTAAATTAATAAAACTTGTGTCATATTTTGTAGTATTTTGTATTAAAAATAATACTATTTCGTACCCTCACGCTACATCATCAATTTGTCAAGTAGCATGAATTATTAGTAAGAAAACAAAATTAGGAATCCTTTTATTTCTTTATAAACTAAAAACGTTTTTATGAATGAACACCATTTCTTCACTCCATTTTCTCATACCTACACCCTCATTTCTCTCTCAAAATACTCCTAACTTCATACTTGATCATCTCCAAGCATTTTTCCCATCATTTAGCTTCAATTACAAGCCTTAAACACCATAAGAAAACTCTTTCAAGAACATATCAAAATAACCACCCATTTGAAGAAGTATACTTCCAACCTTTTGATCTAACTCCACCACTCTTTGATTCCAAGATTTTTTCTTATCTCTTACAGTAACTTTGTCCAAGTAACTTGAGGTAGTAACCTTGTTCATAATCTTGTTCGATTCATAATTATATAGCTACCTTATTTTATGTTGTAAAATTTTAACAACAAGAACATAGTTTGAATGATTTCAAACTTGTTTGTAAACTAAATAGATCCTTCTAACTTAACTTTTAAAACACTTCAAGACCTGTAATATATCATAATTATATGCTAACTTAACAAGATATAACTTGGTTTTACAAAGAACATCTTAAAAACTGAATCTACGTCGTCGGAGTAAACCGGGGGCTGTTTTGGGTTGGATAATTAAAAACCATCTTGAACTTTGAATTGGAAGTTCATGTTCTGGAAAAATGATATTTCTTATGAATATGTTAACACATAAAAATTTCATGGTCTAACTCAAAGTGTAAGTATTTTTAGAAAAATGATCATTAAATGTTGTTTTTATGATGGAAAATGATCACTTTCATAAGTTTCACCAAAGTTTGACCTATAACCTATGATTTCGAATATAAACTAAGGTATTTTCAGTTCATACTCTTAAATTTTGACTCGATCCAAGGAAGTGTCAAGTTGAACCAACAAAAACGGAGTTGTAATGAAGAAACTACGACTAAAACAAGATTGGGTATCTGAAGCTAGTTTAGCTACGAAAATATTTGGAGAAAAAGTAAATTAATCATATTTTTTCTAATTAATATGATATTTTATATATAATTACTTATGATTTGATTTTATATATTTCAGGACCACCCGTAAACAACACGAGAAGATTAATCATAAGACCTCATGATTGTACGCAACACGTCATTTGAAAACACGGTACTTTATGTACGCAACACGTCATTTGACAACATGGTACCATGGGTCGAGATTAATTCTGATCAATACGAATACGATGGGGTCTTTATTTATTTTATTTAAGCAACTAATTGTAGGCCACTAACATCGGACTGCTAACTACGGACTAAGAAAATATTAAAAGTATTAAAAGTATATATATATATATATATATATATATATATATATATATATATATATATATATATATATATATATATATATATATATATGTAACGATTACTTAAAAAGAAAATATGTTGATATATTATATATATGGTTAGGTTCGTGATATCTATTGGAGACCAAGTCGAATTAAATACCTTCAAGGCAAAAGTGAGTTTCATTTGCTCCCTTTTTAATTGCTTTTGCAATACATATTTTTGGGCTGAGAATACATGCGCTGCTTTTATAAATGTTTATGAAATAGACACAAGTACTTAAAAATATATTCTACATTGAGTTGTACCACTGGCATACTTCCCTGTAGCTTGGTAACTACTATTTACATGTGGTATTGTAAACGCGAATCCTGTTGATAGATCTATCGGGCCTGACAACTCCAACCGGACTGGACGACCAGTATTCAACGGTTGCACAGTACTTCGTTTTGGTGACTACACTTGGTACGGTATAGTGAGATTTCATAATAAAGGGAATATGCGACGTTGATTAAATGTTAAGTATGGTTACCAAGTGCTCAACCACTTAGAATGCTTTACATACACTTGCGAGTGTATTATGTTTATGATTATGAAATCTTGTGGTCTATTAACATATTGAAATGATTGTTAAGATAAACCTATGAACTCACCAACCTTTTGGTTGACACTTTAAAGCATGTTTATTCTCAGGTACGAATTAAGTCTTCCGCTGTGCATTTGCTCAATATAAGGACATTACTTGGAGCCGATCATCGCAATGGGACCAAATGTTGATGACTTCGTCCAGGTGGATTAGGACGGGTCCTTTCAATAACTATCCCTAATGACATCCCTAATATCATCTGCTTCCTCCATCTCCTCATTCGAACCCCTCTCTACCTGTGGATGGGTGCCCTGATATGGTATTGGCATATTGTGCCTCTGTTTTAGTACCTTTGCACCTTGATAAACCTGCAAGCCTATGCTCTTGGCTTGTTCCTCAATCTCTACCATCAAACCCCCATGCTCTATATCTACACCTAAGTACTCACCAATGAGAGTAACAAAAATACCTCCCCCTATAATACTTCCTGCTTGCATACCCTCAACAACTTTAGACAAATAGTGGCCTACAAAATAAGGAATGTTAACAAAGCTCCTCGGGTCTCGAATACACTTAAGGTAAAATAAATCGTTTAGGGTCATTTTTTCCTTGTTTCTACCCCATTGTGTAATCGAGTTCGCTAAGAATCTATGTATTATTCGGAGCTCTACTCTATCAATATCTAAGTAGGAGTGTCTTCCACCCCGCATAAATTCCCTAAATCTTGACATACGCCTCCATATGGCGTTAGCGTCAAAATTCCTATCTACTCTTTCACCTTCAGTAATTAAACTATTACAATCAGGTGTAATAATCTCAGTGGGGGTGTAGATTAATAAAACTCTAGCCATGTCCAACATGGACATTCTGTATATTGTACCTCCTAAAAGAAATCTAATAAAACTTTTATTTCCTATCATAGTAACTTCATTATTTAACTCTATAGTGCTAAGCAATTCAACACACCATTCTCTATATAAAGTTCTACGTATAGTAAATAAGCGGATCCAATCGTTAAATGCAGAGTTACCATACCTCTGAACTAGTAAATCCCTAACCGGTTCGGCTAGGTGAACCGCTTCCAAAGGCTCCCAATCGATTACCCGAGGCATTTCAATATTTTTGTGGTAAAGAATGTGCATGTTCTTTTGAAATTTCGGGTATTCTATCCAACAACGATTGAATCTTAGGTTGGGATGTAACTGTTGGTCATCGATAAGTGGGTGCATAATCCTCGAGTGAGGCTGAAATTGACGATAATGAGTGTAAAAAATTGGTTCCGACTCATAATATAGCATGTGTTGATCATAATATTGTTGTTGTTCAGGTTGTGGTTCCGGTTGTGGTTCTTGATCAGGTTCTTGTTCAGGTTGTCTAGACGATGATGCACCGTCTGTATCTGTATTTCTCTGCAAAACACATTAAACACAAAATTTGTGCATCCAAATATGCATTAGTGTTATCAAAATAACAAATTAAAACAATTACAATAACATGTTTAATCCATATTAAACTTATACTCATTTTCATATTTTTATCAATTCTACAATTTTTCAAATAAGCATATATGAAAAGGTATACAAAGTTCATAAGCATTCAACTCAAATAACATGTTAAAATAACCATTACTAGTAATTAAATAAGTTTCAAATGGCATTTATATCAAAATAATCAAGTTCATGAATTTTAGACTTAAAAAGTTCACTTTGATGCTCAAAAATCATGTTTAGGATCATTTAGCAACCTAAACATGTTACACTACTTAATTTAGCAATAATTCATAACAAAAATCGGCCATAACCTGTTTATATCAAAAAGCCCCAAATTGCTCAAGAACACAAACCCAAGATTTCTAAAAAATTTGAAGTTTAAGGCTTCAAATCATGACAAATAGCATCAATCTAGGTTATATAAGCAAAATATACTAACAATTTAACTCTAATTACACTAGAAATCATCAAAATTAAACTAGGTAAAAAAAAATTAATTATCACAAAAATTAGGAAATTTAGGAGTTTAGGGGTGAAATTTCTACCTTTTTGCTTCCCCATCTGAAGAAAGGCATGATTGGAACGGATTATAGCACAAAATTTGGATGATTTTGGTGAAAAATTGAAGAGTTTAGAGGTGTTTTTGGGCGTGTATTCGTGTATGTGTGTGTGTGTGTATAAGTGTGATACAGAAGCAGCTCGTTGAGCTTTTTGTATCTGATCTGTTTTTAAGCTCCATGCGACCGCATGGAAAATAAGGGTAAACCCCATGCGATCGCATGGGGTCTATTTCTTTTTTTTTTTATAAAAATATTTTACTTATAAAACAATTAATTAATTAGTTTTAAAATTTCGTGTTCCTTGATATTTAGAATGAGGTAGTTTCGGTATGTTCACCTAGTTCGTCCCTCGCTAACATTTTAAAATTTTCCATTTTTAAAGCGTTGTTTTAAAAGCAAAGATTTTTGAGTTTTTTAAATGTTTTTGGCATACTTTAAATCAATAAGATTAAAATAATGATAACAAAATTTGTCGTCCCGCCCTTGGGTAAAGCAATTTCGGTTCCATAACCTAGTCTTCAACTCACGACGAATTTTAGAAATCAATTTTTAACTTGATGAAATAAAGTACTTTTTTGTTTTTAAATTCACACCAAACTTAAATAAAAAATGCATAAAATAAAATTTCATATAAATATCATTAATATTTATATATATTAGTTTATAATAATATAATTACATATTAAAATAATATTAATTTTAAAAACATGGTAAAAATAAAATTAAAATCTTTTTGGTCTTTTATCCCACTTTAATCAATCAAATATTTGCAAAAATATACGTCCCTCTTTTGGGTAAAGTAATTTCGGCTATATTACCTAATTTTACTCCTGATGAATTTTTGAAATATTTTTGATTGATTGATTAAAGATATTTATACCTTATGAATAAACGGTAAATTTCGCAGTGATGAATTAAATTTTTGTATGATATCAATAATTTCGGTTTCGCATACCTAATTTTATTGAATATCAATTTAATACTTTATAGCGAACGATTCAGCATTTATTATTAAAAGGTTAAAAGCAATAAATAAAAATAAATAAAAACTGTACATACTTACCTGTGAGATAGAATTCTCAAAGACCTGCTTTAGCCGACTCATAGGAGAGTCGTTCGATTTGGTTTTCCATAGCTACATAGGCGTAACCTCGATTTTCCAATAACTTTTCTTCTAAACATATGAACGGTCCTTCTCTGCATAGAGTAACGAATTCAGAATTGGAATGTGTTTGATTGTTCTAACATTTACCTTCGTGTGATCATTTTCTGCATTTATGACATCTTTCAAGGTATCGTGCTCTTCTTTTTGTTGCAGATTTTGATTTTCCTTTGCCAAAATGTGTCTTATGATGATCTTTCCTGAGTTCTTTCCTTACTTCGTCCATTTTGCCTCTTATGAATGATACTAGTTCACTCGGGAAGATGTTATTATTACGTTTAGTAATCATAGCGTGTAGTAGTAGACCATGGTTCAAATCAAAGGAATTCTTCATCTCGTAAAACCTAAAAGAAATAAAAATTTAGAATGGACGGAGAAGACTAGTTCTTTAGGGTCTGCTAGGGAAAGACCATGCGAATTCCATTTTCGAGAACTACACAAAAACAGAAAATCTATCTCTAACAGAAATTCATATTACCCTTAAAAGATTCAAATCTTCCCACACTTAGTTAGCTGTGGTGTTGAAATTGTGATTAACTTCATCTTCAACTTCCATTGGATTATCTATGTAATGTTTAACTCTATGACCATTAACCTTAAATTCAATCCCATTTGAATTTATTAATTCTACTGTTCCGTACGGGAAAACTCTTTTGACTATGAATGGTCCAGACCATCTTGATTTCAATTTTCCAGGAAATAGCTTCAATCGTGAATTAAAAAGAAGAACTCTGTCTCCTTCCTTAAATTCTTTTGAACTTCGGATTCTTTTATCATGCCATTTCTTCATTCTTTCCTTATAGATTAACGAATTTTCATATGCCTCATGTCTTAATTCTTTTAATTCATTTAGTTGACTTAACTGTAGACGTCCAGCTTCATGTAAATCAAGATTACATGTCTTCAAAGCACAAAATGCTTTGTGCTCAATTTCTATTGGAAGGTGACATGATTTTTCGTAAACGAGTTTAAAAGGTGTGGTGCCAATTGGAGTTTTATAGGCTGTTCTAAAAGCCCAGAGTGCATCCTCCAATTTCATGGACCATTCCTTCGGATTTGATCCTACGATTTTCTCTAGAATATGTTTTAAAGCTCGGTTGGTATTTTCAACTTGTCCACTTGTTTATGAATGATAAGTGGTTGAGATTTTATGAGTTACTCCATATCTTTTGAGAACTTTCTCAAGTTGATTAGTACAGAAATGAGTACCCAGATCACTTATTAAAGCTTTCGGTGTTCCGAACCTAGCAAATAGACGTTTTAAGAAGTTGACTACAACTCGTGCATCGTTAGTTGGGAGAGCTTGTGCTTCCGCCCATTTAGATACATAATCAATGGCAATGAGAATGTAGAGATTATTATGAGATTTTGGAAATGGACCCATAAATTCAATACCCCAAACGTCAAATATTTCACATACTTGAATGACATTTTGTGGCATTTCATCACGTTGACTTATTTTTCTGGCCCTTTGACATGCATCACATGATTTACAAAAAAGGTGTGCGTCTTTGAAAATTGTAGGCCAATAGAATCCAGCGTCATAGACTTTTCTTGCTGTGAGTTGAGGCCCATAATACCCTCATGTTGGTCCTGTGTGACAATGGTTTAAGATTTGACTAGCTTCATATCCGAATACACATCGAAGTATTATTCCATCGGGACAACTTTTAAACAAATGTGGATCTTCCCAAAAATGGTGTTTTATATCACTAAAGAATTTCTTTCGTTTTTTTGTACGACAACCCTTTTTCAAGGAATCCACATACTAAGTAGTTTGCATAGTCTGCAAACTATGGAATTTCATTATAATCGATTTTCAATAGATATTCATCAGAAAAGTTGTCTTGTATGGCCGATTCATTTAGAACTTCTAATTCAGGATTTTCAAGGCGAGAAAGATGATCAGCTGCGAGATTTTCTGCTCCCTTTTTATCTCGTATTTCAATATCAAACTCTTGTAAGAGCAATATCCAACGGATTAATCGTGCTTTGGCATCATGTTTCGAAAATAGGTATCTAAGAGCAGAATGATCGGTATAGACCACCGTTTTTGCTAGAATGAGATATGAACGAAATTTGTCAAAAGCAAAGACAATAGCAAGGAGTTCTTTTTCAGTAGTTGTGTAATTCGTTTGTGCTCCTTGTAACGTCTTACTAGCGTAATAGATAGGTTGAAATCATTTTTCAATCCTTTGTCCTAAAACGGCTCCCATTGCAAAATCACTTGCATCGCACAAGAGTTCAAATGGCAGATTCCAATTTGGAGTTATCATGATCGGCGCATTAGTGAGTTTTTCTTTAAGAATATTAAAAGATTTGATGCATTCATCCGAAAAGATGAATGGAGCATCTTTTTCTAGGAGTTTATTCATAGGAGTGGCAATTTTAGAAAAGTCTTTTATGAAACATCGGTAAAAACCGGCATGCCCTAGAAAACTCCTAACTCCTCTAACATTGGTGGGATGTGGAAGCTTAGCAATTACATCTACTTTAGCTATATCCACTTCAATTCCTTCCTTTGAAATTTTATGACCAAGAACGATGCCTTCTTTAACCATGAAATGGCATTTCTCCCAATTAAGAACTAGATTTGATTGTTCGCATCTAATAAGCATTCATTCAAGATTAACTAGACATGTTTCAAAAGTATCACCGAAGACTGAAAAGTCATCCATGAAAACTTCCATGCATTCTTCTATCATGTCGTGAAAAATCGCCATCATGCACCTTTGAAAGGTTGCAGGGGCGTTGCAAAGTCCAAATGGCATGCGTTTATAAGCAAAAGTACCATAAGGGCACGTGAAGGTGGTTTTCTCTTGGTCCTCGGGTGCGATTTAAATTTGAAAGTATCCGGAGAAACCGTCAAGAAAACAATAGTAACTGTTCCCAGCTAACCTTTCCAACATTTGATCAATGAAAGGTAAGGGAAAGTGATCTTTTCTGGTGGCGTCATTTAATTTTCTATAATCAATACAAACACGCCATCCTATTACAGTCCTAGTAGGAATAAGCTCATCATTTTCATTTGTGATAACAGTCATGCCACCCTTCTTAGGTACACATTGAACTGGGCTTACCCATGGACTATCAGAAATTGGATAAATTAAACCTGCATCTAGCAGTTTAATAATTTCTTTCTTAACAACATCTTGCATATTTGGATTTAGTCTTCGTTGGCATTGCACATATGTTTTATGATCTTCTTCCATAAGGATTTTATGTGTGCAATACGAAGGACTTATGCCTTTAATGTCATGAATCTTTTATGCAATAGCTGGTTTATGAGCTTTTAACACAGAAATGAGTTGAAATTTTTTATTTTCCGTAAGAGAAGACGATATTATTACAGGTAATTCAGATTCACCATGTAAATAAGCGTATTCCAAATGGTTTGGAAGTGGCTTTAACTCTAATATCGGTGGTTCTTCTATAGATGATTTATATCGATATCTGTCTTCCTCTTTTAACATTTGAAGTTCTTCTGTTATTGGTTCGTATTCATTAGCCATGAGTGTGGCTAACATTTCAGCTTCATCAATTGATTCAGTTCCTTCTCCTAAAGAACATTCTCCTGTTCCTTGTAATTCTGGAAATTCTTCTAACAATTCTGCATGTAAATCTATGGTTTGAATATAATAACATGTATCATCTGCAGATTGCGGTTGTTGCATGGCTCTATCCACAGAAAATGTAACACTCTCGTCCTCTATACTTAGGGTTAGTTTCTTACCAAACACGTCTATTATTGCTTTAGCCGTGTCTAAGAATGGTCTTCCTAATATGAGAGGAACTCGAGAATCTTCTTCCATGTCCAGAATAACAAAATCTACTGGAAATACTAAAGTACCAACTTTAACTAGCTGTTCTCTATTATCCCTCCAGGATATTTTACTGATCGATCGGCTAGTTGTATACTTATTCTTGTTGGTTTCAATTCTCTGAGGTCTAGTTTAGTGTATAATGAATACGGCATTAAACTTATACTAGCACCTAAGTCTGCCAATGCTTCTATTAAATTAAGACTACCCAGAAAACATGGAATTGTGAAACTTCCTGGATCAGAGAGTTTTTTCTGGTAGTTTATTCAACAGTACTGCAGAACAATTAGCATTCATTGTAACAGCCGAGAGTTCTTCCATTTTCTTTCTATTTGTGATTAGATCTTTCAGGAATTTAGCATATCTTGGCATTCCTGAAATCATATCAATGAAAGGAAGATTGACATTTATTTGTTTAAACATATCCAAGAATTTGGATTGCTCGGCTTCAAGTCTTTCTTTTCTCATTTTACTCGGGTAAGGAAGTGGTGGTTGGTATGGTTTAACATAAGGCTTTGCGTTAACTGTGTTATCTTCATTAACCTTTTCAACTACCGGTTCTGTTTCCTTATCTTGCTTAGGCTGCGGTGCCTGTGGAGTAGGAATAGAGTCATCAGAAATTACAGGTATTTCAGGTGGCTTAAGTGTAATACCACTTCTTGTGGTAATGGCTTTAGCTGTTTCATTTTGAGGGTTAGCATTTGTATCGCTAGGTAGACTCCCTGGTTTTCTTTCACCTATCAACCTTGCTAGGTTACTTACTTCTTGTTCCAGATTTTGAATAGAAGCTTGTTGATTTCTAAATACTTGAGCATTTTGTTCATTAGTTTGTTTCTAAGATGTGAAAAACTGCGTTTGAGATTCAACTAGCTTCGACATCATATCTTCTAAATTTGGCTTTTTATCATCGGTTTGTGGTGGTTTATTTGGAAAAATAGGTCTTTGCTGGTTGTAAGTATTATTAGATACTTGTTGATTGCTAGGACCTTGTTGGTTGTTGTAAGGAATATTTTGGTTATAATTCTGATTTTGATTGTAGTTTGGTCTTGGCGGTTGATAATTATTTTTATAATTATTTCCAGGCCTTTGGTTCATGTATAAAACATTCTCTCTTTGTTCCATTGTTTGTTCAATACTGAGACAATCCTTTGTCAAATGTGGTTCTCCACACTGCTCACAACTAATTCGTATTGCGTGAATATCCTTAGTCATCTTTTCCATTCGTCTCTCTAAAGCATCTAACTTTGCGGAAATGGAATCAAAGTCATGGCTAGAATCGGCTCTAGCCGCTTTAGATGATCTAACGATGTGTTTTTCTTGATGCCACTCATGTGAGTGGGAGGTTGTGTTATCAATAATTTTGTAAGCTTCAGTTGCGGTTTTCTTCATAATAGAACTACCAGCTGCTATGTCGATGTCTTTGCGTGTAGTAATGTCGCATCCTTGGTAGAATATTTGTACTATTTGATAAGTGTCTAAACCATGTTGAGGACATCCTCTCAACAACTTTCCAAATCTTGTCCATGCTTCATATAGAGTTTCATTTGGCTTCTGCGTGAACGTAACAATTTCTCCTTGAAGTCTCACGGCTTTAGATGCCGGAATGAATCTTTTAAGAAATTTCTCAACTAAAACATCTCATGTGTCAATCGCCCCTTCACGTAACGATTCTAACCAATCTTTGGCTTCTCCCTTTAGAGTCCAGGGAAATAACATGAGATAGATCTGTTCATCCTCAACTTCTCTAATTTTAAATAAAGTACAGATCCTATTAAAGGTGCGAAGATGTTCGTTTGGATCTTCTTTCAGCGTACCACTAAATTGGCATTGATTAGTTACCATGTGTAGGATTTGTCCTTTCATTTCATAATCTGGCGCATTAATATCCGATTGAGTAATTGCGTGACCTTGGCCCGTGCGTGTAGCCCTCATTCGGTCTTCCATACTTAGAGGTTCCTGATTTTCCATGATTGAATTTGTTGAATCTGAATCACTAAGGAATTCTGATTTAATGGTTTCTTCCTCGACAATCTCTGGATGAGTAATTTGTGGTTCAGGAGGAATGATTAGTGGTTCAGGATCTCTGAATTGTCCTTGAATATCCTCCGGATTCTCAATTGTGAGGTCGGGTTCAAAAAATGGATTATCAGAAATTTGAATTGGAGTACTTGGTCGACTAGATGATGTAATATTGGCTAGATGTCTTGATCGAGTTACAGGTGGTGAACGTATGAAAGGTGGTGAACGTTTTGCTCATTGCATTCACAGAATATCCTATTAGTTATAAAAATAAAAAATTATATAAGTTATCAAATTAATAGACTTTTTTGATTTTGCCCACGTTTCGAATAACCAATAGATGCAGCAGGTAGCCAGGACCCTTTAAATCGGAAGCCCACAACTCGCCACTAACAAATCCAACTATTACTACGAACCAGAAAATTTTGGATGTCTATCAATTTAACCGCTTAAAATAATTTTTGGTCGAAATTTTGAAGAAGATAAAAATCTATGTCCTAAAAACTTTACGCGTAGAAATGAGAAAGAAAAAGATCGCGTCAAAAAACAAGAGTCGAAAAACAAACGTCGAAAAACAAAAATAAAAAAGTAGAACGTCGGAACTTAAAAGTCTAAAAACTAAATATTAAAACTTGCGTCTAAAGGTATTAAAGCTTAAAGGAATTCTATATCCAAAACGGCAATAACTTAATAGGCACTAAAATCTATTAAATATTAAAGCGATAAGTGACGTCGTAAAATTCTAAAGCGCCTAAATCTTAATCTAAAGAAAAAGCACTTAAGGAATTTTATGGCAAAGCCTAAAAAAATCTAGGAATACATAATACTACGACAAAATACTAAGTTATGAACTAATTACGAACGAAAAATATACAATATACGAATAAATGATTAAAAAGATATAAATATAAAAAGAAACTAAATTGATAAAAAATACTATTTTATAAAAATATTAATTTTATCTTATTATTTTATAAAAGTATTAATTTATGTAGTTAATAAAACTAATTAAATCTTAAAACTTAAAATACAAATTTAATTAAAACTAAAACTAATTAATATTTAATTAAAACCCTAATTAACTAATTAATAATAATAATAATAAATCGTTACCCTAATCCGTACGTCAGAGGTACCAGGTCTGTCACATCACCTCATGCGATCGCATGAGGTTTCCTTCGTCTGTCCATGCGATCGCATGGCTTCGGGTACCAGGCCTTGTCTTGGGCTGCTATAGTACCAGGCCCGTATACTTTTAATTTTTTTTTGAGTTTTAAATTATAAAAATAATATATAAGTAATATTTATAATTATATTTTTAAGAACTAAAAAAAATACTTTTATACTTTTTATAAAATGTATATATTTTTTTTATTTAAACACTTAAAAATATAAATTTTTTTTATATTTTTGCTTTTAAAATTTAAAATATATTTTTACAAAAATAGATTAAAACTTAATAAAAATCTTTTTTATAGCGTTCTATGGCGTCCCCGGCAGCGGCGCCAAAAATACTTGATGTGTGCGAGGTGTAGTACGAAATACTATTAATTTTGTTACGAAATAATATTAAATATGATACAATTTACACAAGTTATTTATTTATTTATAGAATGGATATACCTAAACCTTGCTACAATACTTATAGGCAGTGTACCAAATCATAAAGTAGTGTAGGTTTTAGTAAGTCCGGTTCGTTCCACAGGGAGATACCTGAGTTTAATGCTATATATATTTTAAACTATATTTGTATATATATATATATATATATATATATATATATATATATATATATATATATATATATATATATAAGTAGTAGTATTATTATTATTATAAAAGGGAGTTTTTACCGTTTAGTGCCCGGTTTGTCGATTTTATGTCTTAAGTCACAATTAAAACCTAATGTAAAATATTAAATATAAATACAACATAATTTAAAGCGTAAAGTAAATGACGATAAACAAAAGTGCGATAATTAAAAGTGCGATAACTAAAAGTGCGATGAGATATAAAATAAAGGAATTATGCTTATTTAAACTTCCGTAATCATGATGTTCGACGTGTTGATTTTAATTTATTACCATGGGTTAATTGTCCTTTGTCCTGGATTATTCGATATGTCCATTTGGTTTTTTTCCATAACAGTCCATCGGTCATAAATATAAAGTGCGAGTGTCCTCGTCAAATTACCCTTATACCCGAAGTCAAATATTCTAACTAATTGGGGACTTAAACTGTAACAAGGTCTTAATACTTTGTTAATGATCACACCAGGATATCGATTGCATGTAATCCAAGGTTTTAATACGTTGTTAACAATTACACCAAGTGTACTTGTATGTAATCCACCCCTGTTTTAATGAGTCCATTGACTATTAATCCATCCCCGTGTCCGGTCAAATGAACGATTATTAGTATTTATAAATATCCCGCCCATCGTGTCCGATCGAGTGTATGTGGTTATTTATAATTACCTCAAATTGTAAATCTCTATATTAAATTAACGAACTATCATTCAGTTAAACAAATATAAAACTCATTAATAGCCCATAGTCTAATTTCCACAAGTGTCGGTCTTTTGTCCAAACCCCAATTATGGTCCAAAGCCCAATAACCCTGTCTTAATATTTAGTACAACATCACGATTACTTTGGCTTAAATAAACATAATAATAACTTAGCTACGAGACATTAATTTAAAAAGGTTGAACATAACTTACAATGAGTATTAATCGCGTAGTGTTACACGGACAGAATTTCGACTTACAAACTTAAAACATTTGCCACTATAACCTTATTATTTTTAACTTAATATTAAAATTATAATTATAATTAAAATATAAATATAAATATATTTGAGAGAGAGAATAGAGAATTGTATGATGAAGGTGTAAATAACTCGTCCAATTCGTTCGCTATTTATAGCACTTGGCTTGTGATTTCTTCCCATGCAATCGCATGGATTTATAACTACCAGGCCATGCGATCGCATGGCCTCCTGGGACAGCTCACTTCATCTTGTTTTCTAGCTTGCCGACGGTTTTTAATAATAAAATATAATATATATAATTTTATATATATTATATTATATTCATGTGCATAGTTGACTTGTAATTTTAGGTCCGTTGCGTCGTGCGTTGAAAGTTGGTTCATGTCCTGGTTCCGGATTTTCGAACGTCCTTTCGTACGATTTAATATCTTGTACTTTGCGTTTTGCGGCTTGTACTCTTGTAATTTCTAGACGTTTCTCATCAATAAATTGAACCACTTGGATTGTACTCTGTACTTTTTAGCTTTTTGGTCATTTGCGTCTTCAAATCGTCGAATCTGTCTTTTGTCTTCACCTTTTATTATTTAAACGAATATCACTTGTAAATAGAACAATTGCAACTAAAAGCTTGTCTTTCTTGAAGGATAATACTATGAAATATATGTTCATTTTTAGCATTATCAATCTCGCAAAGATCGAAGCCACACGTAATCGGGAAAACCTCACGGCACCGACTTATATTCGAAAAATCTTAGATCTCGCCGGTTATTACCGAAGATTCATTTCCAACTTTTTCCATATTACTCGTCCTTTAACCTCGTTAACTCACTAAGGGGAAGAATTAAACCTCTCTGTGCCCGAACCTTGGACGAGATTATCCACACCAACCTTACTAGCTAAATTCGTGTAGCACAAGATGGAATTCAAATATGGAAATATTTTCACGTGAACGCCTGAAAGGCATACTCTCTCGACTCGAAATCAAGGAAACTGAAATTCGTCATTTTGCACGAAAAATTTGAATACTTAATTATGGATCCGATCAATCTTCTCATCACCACATACCACGATACATAACTCTGTTATTTCACTATTACTGTCTGATATTACTGGGGCCCAAGATAACACACACTCCAAGGATACCTCTTTCTTCTTCAACTTATCGTCCTTATGCTTCTGATTTACGGCAAACTACTACTCAACTCCGAACTATACAACTATGAGTACTATCTTGTTCCCACCAAGTCTCAACATTTAGTCACAAGATGTGCGATATGGCTACATCAAGGTGAAAACTCAACCTGTTCTAAATCTTCATTTCACTCCTATCTTTTTTGCTCGTATTTCCGTATAAGGAAACCTTTTATCTAAATTCTCAATGGAGAGAGAGAGACTCTTCACGTATTACGAGTATTTGCCACGAGGGTGAGTAGCCCTGACGAACGTTTTCGAGCCCTAACTAACTTGTT
This sequence comes from Rutidosis leptorrhynchoides, assembly GCF_046630445.1. Taxonomy (NCBI): domain Eukaryota; kingdom Viridiplantae; phylum Streptophyta; class Magnoliopsida; order Asterales; family Asteraceae; genus Rutidosis; species Rutidosis leptorrhynchoides. The sequence continues at coordinate 74,191,588 of NC_092342.1, forward strand.
CAAACATATCTTAAATAATTCTATTCCAACACGGTGTACCATTGTCAATTATCTTGGATCGGAATACTCGTTTCACTTCTAAGTTTTTACAAGAAGCCTTGGAAACATGTTTAGACATGAGTACCGCGTATCATCCATAACCCGACGGACCAAGCAAACGTATGATTCAAATCTTGGAAAGACATGATACAAACTTGTATTGTCGCTTTTAGTCGATTCCTCTTACAACGATAGTTATCATTCAAGTATTAACGCCGCACCTGTTCGAAACCTTGTATGGCCGCAATTGTCATTCTCCTTTTCGTTTGGCCAAAGTAAGTGACAAGCAAATCACCGGATCCAAACTCATTCAAGAAATAATCGTTAAGATCGTTCAAGTCGGAGAAGGGCTCAAGACGACCCGTAGTCGCCAAAAGAGCTATGCCGATGTTAGACGTAAGCCTCTCAAACCTCAAGTGGGTAACCACGAAATGTTAAAAGCTGCACCTTGGAAGGGTGTAATCCGTTTGGGGAAAGCAAAGGAAGTTAAATCCGCGATATTGATCCTTTTGAAATCTTGAGGCGTATTGGACCCGCTACATACCGTTTAGATCTTCCGACTCAATTAAGTTTCCATTTATCCTACCTTCCAGATACCAAACTTTGAGAAGTATCCTACGGAACAGGGACTTGTTATTCTTTTAGATGAGCTTACTATCGACAACAAACCCCACTTCATAGGAGAACCGGTTGAAATTATGGATCGTAAAACCAAACCTTAAAACAACATAAAATCCTGACTGTCAAAGTTCGTTGGAATGCCCAAGGAAGTGCCTTCACTTACTAGTGGAAATTGACAACATAAGGTCTTGAGGGAGAGACATCAACCACTACTTCCAACTAAATTTCGGGACGAAATTTCTTTTAAGGTGTGGGTAATGTAACATCCCGCATTTTTCCGTTTAATTATTTTAACGCCTGTATTTTTATTTTATATAATATCTTCCGTATCTAGATTCGTATCCTCTGTTAGCTAACGTTCTTAATATTTTCGTTATTGGATTATAACATCTCCCGTTTACTCTCGTGTATTACAAAATAATTCGTTTGGTTAAGTCACGCACTCGCATCCGAATTTGAGGGACTAGTTTTGCCACTTGACTAAAGAGGTGACTAGTGGTAGACTAGTCAACCACTTCACCACCACTCATTCATTCATTCATCTTTTCTCTCTTCCTCCTACTTCCATTTTTGCTCTCAACTCACCAAATCACTCAATCATCATCTAATTCGGATCTAGGAAGCTCACAACAAATCCGACTACGTATTCGTGATCCTCTCTTCATCCTCTACATTTTGATACAAATTTCATCTCATTTGGGTAACTTTCTAAAAACACTAAATTTGTTGTTCTTGATCTTTTAAACTTAAAAGTGTGTTAATTAGTGTCTATGGCTCAAGTCTAACATGAATATATGATTTGTATGCTTCTTCTTGTCATTTTGATGTAACTAGCTTAAACTTGAAATGGGTGTGTTTGATCTTGAGATTTAGTTACTTAAATGTTGTTAGATGTTAAAAGTGCATGTATTAAATGTGTTACTAGCATCACTAGCTTCAATTTGGTATGTAGGTTGGCATGGTTTAGCCCCATAAACATAATTGTTAAATTTGTGATTTTGAGTTAGGGTTTGATAGAAGTAAAATGAACTTTTGATGCATTGAATTCTTTGCAATGTTGTTTGAAAGTGTTTAGTTGTATTATATGCGTAATTACCTACGAAACGGCGTATCGTATGTGTGCATTTAACTCCCGAATCATCAAAGTGCATTTATGAACTTGAAAGCATTTATGATGAACATTTAATGAACTTTCAATTTGGATATGATTATTATAAATGATGATTTTTGATTGATGAAATGTGTTTAGTTGTATTCCTCGTCAAACTACCTTTCCAACGATATAAGATACGTGTCTTGAGTGTTTACGGTTCGCTAGTTGTGTTAAAATGAGTTTTGGCTCGAGACTTGAACAATTGCACCAGACCAGGAATCAGACCCAGCAGAGGGCCGCGGCGCGACCCATAGATGTCGCGGCGCGACATTAGGCACATCCGGGGACTGATCAACTTTACAATTTTACAAAAAATTCTAACTATGCTACGCACCTCCGATTACCATGTAACTTGTTCTAACATGCTTATATATGATTAAAAACCTCAGAAAAATAGTTCGGGACCCGACCCGAACGTGTTGACTTTTTCGTTGACTTTCACTTGACCAAAGTTGACTTTTGTTCAAACTTAACCAATACTTGTTTGAACTGTTCTAATCTTCTTTTATACTTGATTCTTGCATGAAACTTGACAATTTGATTCACATGCTATATAATCGAGTCGTAATGAGCCATAGGACTAATTGAACAACTTTGACCATCCGTGTTTACCGTTATTGATACGACCTACTTGTTTACGTCAAGACTAGCACTCGTTCTTGTCCACGTTACCTTGTGAAGTGCTTTTACACTCTTGCATTCAAGGTGAGATCATAGTCCCATTTTTACTCTTTTAAACTTACATTTGGGATGAGAAAACATAAACGTTTCATTTTACAAAGTGAATACAAGTATGAAAACAAACATTCTACATATGAGTTAGAACAAAATCCACAATTCGATTATCATTAGTTACACTTGCTGGGTGTAAGCGAGAACTTATGTTGTATGGCCATATGGGTTTGACAAACCCTCATTCGGACGGTTCGCTACTGTTATTTCGGATGAAATATATTTTCGAGAAACAGTGTATGTTCTAACACTATTGTGATGGGGTTCTGGGAAAGTTAAGCCTTGATAATTGGGTGCTCGTGATATCAACTTTTAGAATGTATTACTATTACTTCAACGTTAAATCTTGTGGTTTAACTTACTTACTTACTCACTCACTTACTTACTAAACCTATGATTTCACCAACGTTTTCGTTGACAGATATCTATGTTTTTTTCTCAGGTCTTTGAACGATATGTGATACATGCTTCCGCTCACTATTTTGATACTTGCATTGGATGTCGAGTATATATGCATACGTGGAGCGTCTTTGACTTACTTTTAAATTGTGTCGCATAGATTTCATTTGTACTTTAAACGTTGTAATGTACTAGTCGTTGAACTACCTTTGTAAACTTGAAACATCTTTACATTTGAAATGAATGCGACATATTTTGGGTCAAACGTCTGTTTTAAAGACTTATGACCACTTAACGGGACCTAAGTAGACGGCGCCGTCAATGACGATTAAGACGGGTCGCTACAGATGGTATCAGAGCCAGGTCCCGGACCATACGTGCACAGCGAGGACGCTATGTCCCATTAGGGGGGAGGATTGTAACATTCGTGTTGCATCCGTCCCACATCGGTTGGAGAGGGGAACGAATCATGCCTTATAAGGGTGTGGAGACCTTTCCTAGCATGATGCGTTTTGGGACCACAAGCTCAGCAGATCCCATGAGAACTCTGCAGTTAAGCGTGCTCAGGTGAGAGCACTACCAGGATGGGTGACCTCCTGGGAAAGTGCTCGTCGTGTTTGGTCGCCAAGAAAAATTCGTGCGCCTACGGGCAAAACGGACAATATCATGCTACGGGAAACGTATTACCTGGGATGTTACATATAAATACTATATATAATCATATGATATAAAAATATCATAATAAAAATAATTTGGATTAAAAAATCTCAAAAGTCTGACAGTTGGTTTGAAAACCGAAATGATTTGCCGGATAGAAATACGCGACACGTAGAAACGTACAACTTTCAATATGAATACAAATATTCATATAACACATAATAAATAAAATATTATTACTAAAATAATAATATAAGTCATAGAAATGACGTGGCAAGAATAACAATTAACGGACATTAAATAATAAATGGTAAAAGATAACGGAAAAAGTAGGGTCGTGACACGGGCCGTATGGAAAGCCGTTTGGCTTGGATCGTCTTCCTCGTTCCCGGGATCGTAACTTGGTTTCTGGTGTCGTAACTTGTCTTTCACCGTTTTCGCTCTAGAATCTTCGTTTTAGCTCCGATTTACTTGATTCTTTTTGCATCATTTTCGTAATTACTAAATCTACAAAATTAACCGACAAAGTGATCATTTTTCCGATAAAGTTTGAAACTTTATTATTTTTGGGCCTTAATATCGAGGTAAAAATGTGATTTTTTAGCCGATATCGGGCATACATGCTCCACTTGTGTATTTTGCTTTATACAGTTATGCGTGAGCATGTTTATAGGTAGACAACATACATTGAAATGGGTGAAAAGGGTTTACGCGTGGACTGAAATCTTCTCAAGTATTTCCTCTCGGTCAGTTGTACCCGAAAAACCTTCTGGACAGTTTACATATCTGGGAGCATATTGTTGGGTAGGCAATTTACTCACTGGGTGAAAAGGGCTTACACGTAAACATGGTCTAGGGTCTTCAAGTGTTTCTTTGCGGAAACTTACACCCGGGTAATCTTTTGGTTGGCTTACACATCCGGATTATCTTCTGGACAGCTTATGTGTTCACATCCTCGTTGTTACCCGTCCAGTTTTCTTTTTGCCCGATCGCGTAACGTTTTATCTTTTTCTGATGGATACCCCATGGAGGGTTATCCGGTGGGTTGTGATATGTTGATAGTCTGCTTATTCATGTCTCGGACTTTGGTGCTGGTCTCGTTCGAGGGCCTTATTTGATATTTTGTTAATAAATCATATTAAGAGATAAGAATTATTTGGTACGGATTTGTATGCGTATCATCAATAGTTATAACATCATTAAACAAATCGAAAACAATTGAAGTACTCTCATTTGAAGAACATGTGACCGGAATACCCATAATCTCAATCCAAGCGTACCGATGAAATGTATTAGCCGAACCCGTAAACGGTGAAATTATCACAAAGTTGCTCAAATTAGAGTTGATGATATTATTGAAATTTTTGGTATCACCGCATATACAACTGCACCTATATGGCCCGAATTTACTAATATGAGTAACGTGAGCTTTATACACAATCAAAAACTAATGTGTAGAAACTTTCATTTCCAATAACAGGACCACATCAATCAAGTTATATGATTAAGTTATATGATTCATGACTAATGTGTTTTGTCTAACCTTAATAAATTAAAAGATGTATTTGCCACAAACTTCCCAAACCTTCATTCTTTCTACCCTTCAGCCATCCCATAAATATAGACCTTCCAAATATCTTAGAACCGTTCAAGTCCTTAACCTCATTCATAGCAGAAGTTTCATGTGATGACCCGGAAATTTTTGATCAAATTTAAACTTTATTCTTATATGATTACGACACGATAAGCAAAGTCTGTAACGTTGAATCTTAAAACTTTTGAACTGTTTCATGAAATCATTCGACCTTGACTATTCCCGACGAATCACGAACATCGGTGTGAAAATAAATAGGTAAATACATATGAAATCTATACATAAGTAATATAGTAATATATATATATATATATATATATATATATATATATATATATATATATATATATATATATATATATATATATATATATATATATATATATATATATGTATATATATATATATATATATATATATATAATTAATAAATATTAAAGATTCAGTAAATTATATAATTGTTAGATATTATATAATAAATGATAATATATTAAAATTAATTACAAGTTTAAATATAATTATTGTAATAATATAATTATCATTAATAGTATTATTGTTAAGTAGTATTATTATTAATAATATTAAAATAGATTGTTATTATTAGTATTATACTTATAATTAGTATTAACATTACTTTCATTATAATTATTATTGTTAATATTAATATTAATAATTGTTTTAGTAATATTATTATTTTTAATATAAAATATGTATATAAAATTTGATATATTTAAGTTGTATTATTATTATTATTACTATTAATATTATCATTAACAAAATTAAAATTTTTTATAACTAGTATTATTATTGGTATCATTAATAAGATTATTATTATTAACTAAATTATTAAAATTTTCATTATCATATTATTATTTATCATGTATTAGTCTATTAACAATAATATTATTAATATAGTAATATTATTTGTTAATTATCAAAAACTTATGAATTATATATATATATATATATATATATATATATATATATATATATATATATATATATATATATATATATATATATAATACATATATATAAATAGATAAATAAAAATCAGATATACATATAAAATATGATTTATACATATATATATAAATCAAAATAGCAAATTATATATATAATAAAATTATATATCGACATATAAGAGAAAAATACGTTTTTTCTATTTTTGCATCACCATCTAAACTGTGTTAATATTCCTTTCCTATCTAACGCGATATCAGATGCAAGTGAATCTTATATAAAACCAAAATCAGTTGAAGGTCCCTTTCTGTTTTTATTTTTTATTTATTTTTTGTACTGAACGAAATATTCCTGTCTAATTCTTGTCGATTACATTTTCATATAAATCGATTCAATACAGCTGTTAAAGAGAGCATTCAACTTTACCCATTATCAATTATCATTTATATTAACAATTAAATCGAGTTAATTTAAATAGAAAATGGAAGAAGCTAGCAGGTACTCTGTTACGTCAAAGTTTTTATCAAATGTCTGATTTCGAACCAATTTAAAAATTTATAAGTACTGATTTGTTAGGAATCGTCTAGGTAATCTTTCTGTAAAGTTTCAGAATCCAATTTCATCTAATGAGGTTTAATTTTGAGGTCAAAGTTTATAAATAAAAAGTCAACTCTGTGTTCTTCGATCAAATTAAAGTTTTATAGAACGATTCTGTTAAAAGTAATGATTGAGAAAGATTTTAATGGTCATTTTAAACGTACTTCGTTTTATAATCATTATCTAAAAACCTCTGAAAAGCAAAATCAATATTTAGTTTGTGAGTGTTCTTCGCTAGTCAACAGATACGTATACGTATATATTTTTTTAGTATGATGAACAACAATATCTAATACAGGTCATTTACAAATAGATTTCAAACTTTAACTCAAACCTTAAACTGTTATTGGATAATGAATACGTACCCTGGTCGATTTAATCTTGAATGAGGAAGAAGAAAGAGGGAAAAGGAAAAAACGGGTTAATATATTTAGTATTGGATATGAATCAGAAAAATGGGATAGCTTGGATGGTTAGGGTGTTGGGTCGATTAGCGAGAGGTCACGGGTTCGAGCCCGGGCAGGGGCACCATATTTCCTTTAGCCTATTTTTTTTTTTTGTGAGGTATAATCTTTTTATTATTATTATTTCATTATTATTATTATTATCATTATTATAAATTATTATTGTTATTGTTATTATTATCATTATTATTATTATTATTAGTAACTTAGGAAAATAAATATGTTTATGATTATTAAAAGAAATATAAAAGTATTATGGTTATATATCATGAAGGTTATTATGATAAAAGATTAAATATAACAATTTTGATCATAAACTTAATGATAATATAAGGTGCAAAATTAATTTATGGTTAAAATTATAAATTCTAGAACTTAGAAAAGATTTTACATTATCGATAACGAGAGGAACGAATAAAAGATAACGAACCGTAAAGCAAAGTATTGATTAAAAGTATACTGTAATGAAAATAATGTAAAAATGATATTATGAGTAATACTATAAATTTATGAATATTGTGATTATTATCATTATTAACATTTTTTATTATTACTAAGTCTCATTATATTTAAAATCAACTTCTTTTTTTATTATTATCAAAATTATCATTTTCATTAGTATTAGTTTATGTATACTATTATTATTATAACTAATATTATTATTAATATGATTATTATTATCTTTACAAAAATTATCATTTTTATATATTATTATTATTATTATTATTATTATTATTATTATTATTATTATTATTATTATTATTATTATTATTATTATTATTATTATTATTATTATTATTATTATTACCTTTCTTTTACTATTAGTATCATTATTACGATTATTATTATAATTATCATTACTATCAATATTGTTATTGCTAATATTATCATTATAATCAAATACAACTTTTAATTACTATTATTAATTAGTTTACTGATTAAATATTATGTATATAAAAATATATTTATAAGTAATGTTACATATAAGTATGAATTAATTATATTAACAATCTATATATAAATATTTATATATATAACAATTAGGTGTTTTTAAAATAATAAGTTATATATATTAATAAAATCATATAAATATTAATCTTTTTGAATATATACACAAATTAAATATATATATATATATAATATATGAAATTGTTCGATTACAAGTATATGTATTAATATATAAACAAATGATATAGGTTCGTGAATCCGAGGCCAACCCTGCATTTGTTCAGTTGTTCAATGTCGTCATATGTATTTTTACTACAAAATACAATATCGTGAGTTTCATTACTCCCTTTTTAAATGCTTTTGCAATATATATTTTTGGGACTGAGAATACATGCGCTTTTATAACTGTTTTACGAAATAGACACAAGTAATCGAAACTACATTATATGGTTGAATGATCGAAGCCAAATATGCCCCTTTTTGCTTGGTAGCCTAAGAATTAGTAAACCGATCTACTAATTGACGCGAATCCTAAAGATAGATCTATTGGGCCTAACGTACCCCATCCAAAGTACCGGATGCTTTAGTACTTCGATGTTGTTTTTATCATGTCCGATGGATGTCCCGGAATGATAGGGGATATTCTTATATGCATCTTGTGAATTTTGGTTACCAGGTGTTCAATCCATATGAATGATTTTTGTCTCTATGCATGGGATGTATATTTATGAGAAATGGAAATGAAAATCTTGTGGTCTATTAAAATGATGAAAATGATCGATTATGATAAACTAATGAACTCACCAACCTTTTGGTTGACACTTTAGAGCATGTTTATTCTCAGGTATTAAAGAAATCTTCCGCTGTGCATTTGCTCATTTTAGAGATACTACTTGGAGTCATTCATGACATATTTCAAAAGACGTTGCATTCGAGTCGTTGAGTTCATCAAGATTATTATTAAGTCAATTATAGTTGGATATATTATGAAATGGAATGCATGCCTGTCAACTTTTGATGTGAAGAAAGTTTTTCTTTTAAAAACGAATGCAATGTTTGTAAAATGTATCATATAAAGGTCAAGTACCTCGCGATGAAATCAACTATTGTGAATTGTTTATATTGTATATGAACGGGTCCTTTCATTTCATGACAAAATGTAACAAATAATTACCTCCATGATAGCCAAAACTTTATCTCGGTTGAAGTTTCGAATTTTTTAAAGGTAGATTCAACCATGTTTCAGGTTTCCAACTTATCTAGTCTTCCAATGAAACCATGTTAGTAACAGATTCCTTAGACTCACTGATGTGCGTAGAGGTGTATACAAAATAGTTATATTTTTGTTACGAAATATTATTAAATACGATACAATTTTACACAAGTTATTTATTTATTTATAGAGTGGATATACCTAAACCTTGCTACAACACTTATAGGCAGTGCACCTAATCGTACAGTAGTTTAGTTTTTAGTAAGTCCGGTTCGTTCCACATGGATCTAGCTAAGTTTAATGCTATATTTTTTAAACTATATTTGTAAATATATAAATATATATAAGTAGTATTATTATTATAAAAGGGGGTTTTTTACCGTTTAATGACCGGTTTGTCGATTTTAAAACTTTAGTCGCAGTTAAAACCTAATGTAAAATATTAAAAATAAATATAACTTAATTTAAAGCGTAAAGTAAATGACAATAATTAAAGTGTGATAAATTAAAATGTGATAAATAAAATGACAATAAATAAAATTGCGATAATTAAAAAGTACGATAATTAAAAGTGCAATTAAATAAAATGACAGTAAATAAAAGTGCGATAAAATATGAAATAAAGGAATTATGCTTATTTAAACTTCCATAATCATGATGTTTGACGTGTTGATTTTAGTTTATTACCATGGGTTAATTGTTCTTTGTCCTGGATTATTTAATATGTCCATCTGGTTTTTGTCCATAACAGTCCATCAGTCATAAATATAAAGTGCGAGTGTCCTCGTCAAATTATCCTTATATCCGAAGTCAAATATTCTAACTAATTGGGGACTTAAACTATAATTACACCAATTTTTCTTGTATGTAATTCACTCCGGTTTTAATAAGTCCATTGACTATTAATCCATTCCCGTGTCCGGTTAAATGAACGATTATTAGTACTTATAAATATCCCGCCCATCGTGTCCGATCGAGTGTATGTGGTTATTTATAGGTATATCCAATTGTAAATCTTTATATTAAATTAACAAACTATTATTTAATTAAACAAATATAAAGCCCATTAATAGCCCATAGTCTAATTTCCACAAGTGTCGTTCTTTTGTCCAAACCTCAATTATGGTACAAAGCCCAATTACCCCGTATTTAATATTTAGCCCAACATCACGATTACTTCGGCTTAAATAAGCATAATAATAACTTAGCTATGAGACATTAATTTAAAAAAGTTGAACATAACTTACAATGATTAATAATAGCGTAGCGTTACACGGACAGAATTAAAACTTACACACTTACAACATTCGCTAACATACCCTTATTATTATTAAATTAAAATTAAAATTAAAATTAAATATATATATATATATATATATATATATATATATATATATATATATATATATATATATATATATATATATATTTGTGAGAGAGAGATTGAATAAAAAAGTGTGTAAAATTCGGCCAAAACTCGCGAAATTTATAGACCTGGCCAAACTTTTTGCTCCATGCGATCTCATGGCATTTGTGCCTTCTGGCCATGCGATCGCATGGCCTGGGAATCCAGCTCACATTTGTTTGTCTCCTAGTTTGCCGACGGTTTTATTAAATAATATAATATTAATATATATATATATATATATATATATATATATATATATATATATATATATATATATATATATATATATATATATATATATATATATATATATAATTTTAAGAATTAATTATATATTATATTATATTCATGTGCATAGTTGACTTATAATTTTAAGTCCGTTGTGTCGAGCGTTGAGAGTTGACTCTAGTCCCGGTTCCGGATTTTCGAACGTCCTTGCGTACAATTTAATATCTTGTACTTTCCGTTTCGCGTCTTGTACTCTTGTAATTTTGAGACGTTTCTCATCAATAATTTGAACCTCTTGGATTGTACTTTGTACTTTTAAGCTTTTTGGTCGTCTGCGTCTTCAATTCGTCGAATCTGTCTTTTGTCTTCACTTTTTATTATTTAAACGAATATCACTTGTAAATAGAACAATTGCAACTAAAAGCTTGTCTTTCTTGAGGGATAATGCTATGAAATATATGTTCGTTTTTAGCATTATCAAATATTCCCACACTTGAGCATTGGTTGTCCTCAAGCAATATAGTCTTGAAATAATAATACTAGAATCACTTCTTTATTCTTCACACTTTGTACATCAGTTATTTTAATACGGCGGTATGAACAATGATAGTAATGTTGTGGTTTACAGTCCCACATGACTATGAAAATTTAGATCCTTAAGGAAATTGGATCTTTATGAAAACATTTGATCTTTTGAAAATTCAATCTAGCTTTTACCCTAGATAAGTTTTCTGAAATAACCCTTCACCGGTGTTTGCAAATTGTTTTTGTGGGTTGTGTGGATTTCAGATTTGAAAATTTTAGCTCAAAACTTGTGGTTTTGTGTCACCCACTTGCTAACCTTGTATTAAAAAAGCAACACGTCCAGTATACTTGCTCCGTATATTACCTTTCGGTAAACTACCGTCCGGTTGTAAAGGAAAGTGTCGAACAAGCAACTGTTGACGCAATGTCCCGTGACATGCTTTTAATTATGGTCTATATCATGTCGGATGCAATAACTATCCTTTGTAGGAGTAATAGTAAAGATCACCCTATAGTTTTTCGGTCTAGTACAAGGTCCTGTCTTTGACCATGCTATGCAACCACCGTTCTTACGGTTGACACCCAATTTGGTTCAGGTGAGCTAATGAATTCCAGGTGAATTTCTAGGATTTTACGTTCAATGGTAATGAACGCATTGAAAATGGGTTTTCAGAAAACAAATCAGTTTGTAATTTGATCAAAATATTTTCTCGTTCAAGCTCGAGTTTAGATATCATCGAATTCCATGAGTTTGTAATTCTCAATCTTTAAAAGTCAATCTCAAAGATTGAGTATTATCAGTCTTAAAAGCTGATTTTTGATCTTTAAGGAGATTATTCTTTCTGGGATCTGATTCATTAGTCTTATAAGCTAATTTACATGGTGCCCCCCATTGTACGAGACAGATCCTCTCATGGTTAGGATAAGTCTGACCACTTGGCGACCCTGTTTGATGCTGAGGTCTGTGGATTTCCAGTTGATTTTCGAGAAAACTATTCAAGGTTTTTCGTAGACTCTACAACTGGTCTGGACGACAACTTCCTGACCTAAATCAAGAAGCGCATTTTTTTTTTCTTTCGGAAGACTTTACTTCCTTTTAAATTTCATTTATATTACAATAAACTGGGTAAAACTTATTAAAATTGTCCAAAACAAAAGTATCTTCAATTATTTGTACAAAAATATGTGACATATGTTCTAAATAACTTGATAAATTTTTTCCACACTTGGCTTTTATTTTTCTTTCTTTGCCTTTTTATTGTCCTCTATTCCATTTTAAATGAATTCTAACATTTTGGGTTTTTTTCTCAATTTATGTCCTTTCCGAGGTAACAATAATTTCGGTGTTAACACCTAGTTTTATCGTTTATAAATTTGTATAAACATGATTTTGAGTTCATTTAATTGAAAATTTTGAAAAATTTTACTAGATTTGGGTAGTCAGTATATAAGACTAGGGCTGTTCTTTATTATCAGATAGCACTAGATTCTAATACAACTACTGCGTTACTAGTATTTTTAATGGTAACTAAGTGTATAAGTTAAAAATTTTAAAAATCTGAAAGAATTTAACCCTTTCCCACACTTAAGATCCTGCAATGCCCTCATTTGCAAGAAATCAGTAACAATTTAAATTATTGAGGGAAATTAGTGTAGAAACATGATTAAATTTTACCAAAGTTTCCAAACATATTGGCGTTTGTTTGTTGAATGATAAATAGTGCACATCATTTGTTCATTCCATCTTGTTGTTACATCACATTTGTTTTTCGTTTTGTCGTCAAAATTAGTAGTTTTTGCTGAACTTAATGCCAGTCTTTGAAAATGCGTTGTTTTACCCTGTTGTGTACATGACAATATACATACATACAAATAATAACATGCATGGTAATTTGAAATGGGACTTAACATTCCACTTTCAAATTAAATATGAAATATTAGTGCAACATAATAAAAATATTAAACATTACATTAAAAGTATCACAATTTTATATGTTTAAACATAAATAAATAAAAATAATAAAAAGATAAAAATCATAGAAATCACCAACGGAACTATATCAATCTGGATAGGGGTTCCAGTTCATGTCATCGGGCGGGTTACACGGTTGGTTATAGGTGTACTGATAGGCCTGGTTAGGGTCGTAGAGAGTAAATGGTGGTCGCATATCGGGCTGGTGTGGAGGATAGTAAGCAGGTCGGGTTGGTACGTAGTTATTTGGTACCTGAGGTGATAGCTGGCTCATGATTTGATGCTGATGATAGTGACATCTATCATGCTGTCGTTGCCTGGAATGCTCGTACACATTCTCGGCTTGCCACTGCTCGTACTGACTATGTCTATCCTGGTTTGTCATTTCTACCTCATCTATACGCTGGTAGACATCAGTCATAGCCTCCCTAATGACATCCCTAATGTCATCCGCTTCCTCCATTTCCTCATCTGAACCTCTCTCTACCTGTGGATGACGACCATCATATGGTATTGCCTGATTGCGTCTGCTCTTTAATATCTTAGCACCCTGATAGACCTTCAATCCTAAAGTGTCCACCTGTTCGCTACACACCATCAGTGGACCCCCTTGATCCCTATCTACACCCAAATACTCTCCAATAAGAGTAACAAAAATACCTCCTCCTATTATTCCCCCGTCCTGTATTCCTGCCACTATTTTGGATAGATAAAAACTAACACAGTAGGGGATATTAACAAAGCTTCTAGGGTTTCGAATACACTTAAGGTAAAATAAGTCGTGTAAGGTCATCTTCTCCTTGTTTTTACCTCTTTGTGTAATTGAATTAGCTAAAAATCTATGTATAATACGTAGCTCTGCTTTGTTAATATCTAAATAGGAGTGTCTTCCTCTCAGCGTAAAAACATTATAATCTGACATACGCCTCCAGACAGCGTCCGCGTCAAAATTCCTATCTACCTGTTCCCCATGATAAATCAAATTTGTATAATCGGGTAGTAGTAATTCACCAGGAGTGTAAATCTGTAAAGCCCTGGCCATGTCCAGCATGGACATCCTGTACATCCTACGGCCAAGTAAAAATCTAAGAAAACTTCTATCATCTAACCTAACTACATCCGCATTAAGTGAAACAGTACTCATAAGTTCAACGCACCACTCTTTATATACAGGCCTACGAATGGTGAATAAACGTTCCCAATCAGGAAAAGAAGAGCTGCCATACCTTTGGATTAGATGCTGCCTAATTGATTTAACTAGTTGGACCCTTTCCAAAGGCTCCCAATCAATTACCCTCGGTACTTCTACACTTTTCGTTACCAATTTAAATTTGTTACTTTGATACGTCGGGTAATCTCTCCAGCTTTGATCAAATCTCAAATTAGGATGCAACTGTTCTTCATGAATCGTTGGGTGTTCTACTATCGGATGAATCGGAAAAATTACGTAGGCATTAACATATTCTTGCTGCGGATCATAATATGGTACGTGTTGATCAGGTTGTTGTTGTTCCTGTTGTTGCTCCGGTTCATATTGCATTTTTGGTTTAGGTTCTGGAGCAGGTTGTCTAGATGATGATGATGCACCATCAGTATCGGTAAATCTCTGCAAAACACATTAAACACAAAATTTGTGCATCCAAATATGCATTAGTGTTAGCAAAATAACAACTTGAAACAATTACAATAACATGTTTAATCAAAATTAAACTTATACACATTTTCACAATTTTAACAATTCTACACTTTTTCAAATAAGCATATATGAAAATGTTTACAAAGTTCATAAGCATTCAACTCAAATAACATGTTAAAATAACCATTACTAGCAATTAAATAAGTTTCAAATGGCATTTATATCAATTTAATCAAGTTCATGAATTTTAGACCTAAAAATCCACTTTAATTCTCAAAAATCATGTTTAGGATCAAAGTTTGGATCATTTAGCAACCTAAACATGTTACACTACTTAATTTAGCAATAATTCATGACAAAAATCGGCCAACACCTGTTTATATCAAAAAGCCCCAAATTGCTCAAGAACACAAACGCTAGATTTCTAAAATTTTTGAAGTTTTTGGCTTCAAATCATGTTAAATAGCATCAATCTAGGTTATACATGCATAATATACTAACAATTTAACTCTAATTACACTAGAAATTAACAAAATCAAATTAGGTAAATTATAGCTCAAGAACACTAAAAATCAAATTTAAAGAGGTTTAGGGGCGTAATTGTTACCTTTCTTGAAAAACTTCTTAACAAATTCATGATTAGAGCAGATTATAGCAAGAGATTTGGCGAATTTAGGGGTGTTTTTGGGAGATGTTCGTGTGTTTGTGTGTGTGTTATTGTGAAGAGCAGAAGCAGCTCGTCTGCTTTTATTCCTGACCTGTTTTTCTTGGCCATGCAACCGCATGGAAATGAAAAGGAAACCCCATGCGATCACATGGGGTCTGTTATTATTATTATTATTTTTTTATAAAAACCTTATATTTTTAAAACAAATAATTAATTTTATTTAAAATTTTGTTTCTTTTAGAATGAGGGCATTTCGGATCGTTGTCCTAGTCCGTCCCTCGACAAAATTTTAAAATTTGTCACTTTTTAAGCGCGGTTTTAAAAGCAAAGATTTTTGGGGTTTTTAAATATTTTTGGCATACTTTAATTCAAATAAGATTAAAAATAATGATAATAAAATTTCTCGTCCCTCCCTTGGGTAAAGCAATTTCGGTTCAACGACCTAGTTTTTAACTCACGACGAATTTTTAGAAATCACATTTTTAACTTAGTAAAATAAAGTAAATTTTTGTTTTTAAATTCACACCAAACTTAAATTTAAAATGCATAAAATTAAAAATTCATATTATTAAAATTAAAAATTCACACCAAATTTATATTTTATTTTTATTTTTATACATACAAACTTATATTAAAAATATTAATTTTTCAAATATTTACAAACTTAAATATATTGATTTAAAAAGTTTACACTATTAATTTAATATTTATATATTAATTTTAAAAATAAGGTAAAAATTAAAATAAAATAAAAATTTTGGTCTTTTTATCCCACTTTAATCAATCAAATATTATCAAAAATATACGCCCCTCTTTTCGGTAAAGTAATTTCGGTTCCGTAACCTAGTTTTACTCCTGATGAATTTCTGAAATATTTTGGGTTGATTGATTAAAGATATTTATACCTTAAGAATAAACGGTAAATTTCGTAGTGATGTAATAAATTTTTGTATGATATCAATAATTTCGGTTACGCATACCTAATTTTATTGAATACCAATTTAATACTTTATAGCGAACGATTCAGCGTTTATTATCAAAAGGTTAAAAGCAATAAAAATAAAAATAAAAACTGTACATACTTACCTATGAGAAAGAATTCTCAGAGACTTGCTTTAGCCGACTCATAAGAGAGTCGTGTGATTTGATTTTCCATAGCTACATAAGCGTACCCTCGATTCTTCAATATCTTTTCTTCTAAACATATAAACGGTCCTTCTCTGCATATAGTAACAAATTCGGTATTTGAATATGTTTGATTATTTGAACATTTACCTTCGTGTGACCATTTTTCGCATTTATAACATCTTTCAAGGTGTCGTGCTCTTCTCTTTGTTGCGGATTTTGATTTTCCTTTACCAAAATGTATCTTATGATGATCTTTCCTGAGTTCTTTTCTTACTCCGTCCATTTTTTCTCTTATGAATGATACCAGTTCACTCGGAAGTGTGTCATTATTACGTTTAGTAATCATAGCGTGTAGCATTAGACCATGGTTCAAATCAAAGGAATTCTTAATCTCGTAAAACTTAAAAAAAAAAAAATTCAGAATGGGATGAGAAGACTAGTTCTTTAGGGTCTGCTAGGGAAAGACCATTCGGATTCCATTCTCGAGAACTACACGAAAACAGAGTATCTAACTCTAACAGAAATATATATTACCCTAAAAAAGAATCGAACTTTCCCACACTTAGTTAGCTGTGGTGTCGAAATTGTGATTAACTTCATCTTCAACTTCCATTGGACTATCTATGTAATGTTTAACTCTGTGACCATTAACCTTAAATTCAACCCCATTTGAATTTATTAATTCTACTGTTCCATATGGGAAAACTCTTTTGACTATGAATGGTCCAGACCATCTTGATTTCAATTTTCCAGAAAATAGCTTGAATTGTGAATTGAAAAGAAGAACTCTGTCTCCTTCTTTAAATTCTTTTGAACTTCTGATTCTTTTATCATGCCATTTCTTCGTTCTTTCTTTATAGATTAACGAATTTTCGTATGCTTCATGTCTTAATTCTTCTAATTCATTTAATTGACTTATCCGTAGACGTCTGGCTTCATGTAAATCAAGAATACACGTCTTCAAAGCCCAAAATGCTTTATGCTCAATTTCTACTGGAAGGTGACATGCTTTTTCGTAAATGAGTTTAAAAGGTGTGGTTCCAATTGGAGTTTTGTAGGCTGTTCTAAAAGCCCAGAGTGCATCCTCCAATTTCATGGACCATTCCTTAGGATTTGATCCTACAGTTTTCTCTAGAATAGGTTTTAGTGCTCGGTTGGTATTTTCAACTTGTCCACTTGTTTGTGGATGATAAGCGGTTGAGATTTTATGAGTTACTCCATATCTTTTGAGAACTTTCTCAAGTTGATTATTACAAAAATGAGTACCCCGATCACTTATTAAAGCTTTCGGTGTTCCAAACCTTGCAAAAAGATTTTTTAAGAAGTTGACTACAACTCGTGCATCGTTAGTCGAGAGAGCTTGTGCTTCCGCCCATTTAGATACATAATCAATGGCAACGAGAATGTAGAGATTATTATGAGATTTTGAAAATGGACCAATAAAGTCAATACCCCAAATGTCAAATACTTCACATACTTGAATGACATTTTGTGGCATTTCATCACGTTGACTTATTTTTCCGGCCCTTTGACAAGCATCACAGGATTTGCAAAGAAGGTGTGCGTCTTTGAAAATTGTAGGCCAATAGAATCCAGCGTCATAGACTTTTTTTGCTGTTAGTTGAGGCCCATAATGCCCTCCTGTTGGTCCTGTGTGACAATGGTTTAAGATTTGACTAGCTTCATCTTCAAATACACATCGGCGTATTATTCCATCGGGACAACTTTTAAACAAATGTGGATCTTCCCAGAAATAGTGTTTTATATCACTAAAGAATTTCTTTCGTTTTTGGTACGACAACCCTTTTTCAAGGAATCCACATACTAAGTAATTTACATAGTCTGCAAACCATGGAATTTCATTATAATCGATCTTCAATAGATATTCATCAGGAAAGTTATCTTGTATGGCCGATTCATTCAGAACTTCTAATTCAGGATTTTCAAGACGAGAAAGATGATCAGCGTTGAGATTCTCTGCTCCCTTTTTATCTCGGATTTCAATATCGAACTCTTGTAAGAGTAAGATCCAACGGATTAATCGTGGTTTGGCATCTTGTTTCGAAAATAGGTATCTAAGAGCAGAATGATCGGTATAGACCATTATTTTAGCTAGAACGAAATATGAACGAAATTTGCCAAAAGCAAAGACAATAGCAAGGAGTTCTTTTTCAGTAGTTGTGTAGTTCGTTTGTGCTCCTTGTAACGTTTTACTAGCGTAATAAATAGGTTGAAATCGTTTTTCAATCTTTTGTCCTAAAACGGCTCCCATTGCAAAATCACTTGCATCGCACATGAGTTCAAACGGTAGATTCTAATTTGGAGTTATCATGATCGGCGCATTAGTGAGTTTTTCTTTAAGAATATTAAAAGATTTGATTCATTCATTTAAAAAGATGAATGGAGTATCCTTTTCTAGGAGTTTATTCATAGGAGTGGCAATTTTAGAAAAATCTTTTATGAAACATCGGTAAAAACCGACATGCCCAAGAACGATGCCTTCTTTAACCATGAAATGACATTTCTCCCAATTAAGTATAGATTTGATTGTTCGCATCTAATAATTATTCGTTCAAGATTAACTAGACATGATTCAAATGTATCACCGAAGACTGAAATGTCATCCATGAATACTTCCATGCATTCTTCTATCATGTCGTGAAAAATCGCCATCATGCACCTTTGAAAGGTTACAGGGACATTGTAAAGTCCAAATGGCATGCGTTTGTAAGCAAAAGTACCATAAGGGCACGTGAACGTGGTTTTCCCTTGATCTTCGGGTGCTATTGGAATTTGAAAGTATCTGGAGAAACTGTCAAGAAAACAATAGTAACTATTTCCGGCTAACCTTTCCAACATTTGATCAATGAAAGGTAAGGGAAAGTGATCTTTTCTGGTGGCGTCATTTAATTTTCTATAATCTATTGATGTTTCGCGAGGGGTATATAAAAGTGTTATTAATTTTTTGCAGGAAATACTATTAAATACGATACAATTTTACACAAGATATTTATTTATTTAGAGAACGGATATACTTAAACCTTGCTACAACACTTATAGGCAGTGTACCTAATCGTACAGTAGTGTAGTTTTTAGTAAGTCCGGTTCGTTCCACAGGGAATCTTTTTAAACAAAGCTTAAAGCTATATTAGTTTACTTTTATAGAAATACAAATATATATATAAGTAATATTATTATTATAAAGGGGGGTTTTACAGTTTAATGACCAGTTTGTCGATTTTAAAACTTTAGTCGCAGTTAAAACCAAATGTAAAATAATAAATAAATACAAGACTTAATTTAAAGCGTAAAGTAAATAACGATAATGAAATTGCGAATAATAAAAGTGCGATAAAATAAACTTGCGATAATTAAAAAGTACGATAATTAAAAGTGCAATTAAATACAATAACAATAAAAATGCGATAATTAGAAGTGCAATTAAATATAAAATAAAGGAAATTAAATATGAAATAAAAGAATTATGCTTATTTAAACTTCCGTAATCATGATGTTTGACGTGTTGATTTTAGTTTTATGCCCATGGGTTAATTGTCCTTTGTCCTGGATTATTTAATATGTCCGTCTGGTTTTTGTCCATAACAGTCCATCAGTCATAAATATAAAGTGCGAGTGTCCTCGTCAAATTATCCTTATAACCAAAGTTAAATATTCCAAATAATTGGTGACTTAAACTGTAACAAGATTTTAATACTTTGTTTAATAATTACACCAGGATGTCGACTGAGTGTAACCCAAGGTTTTAATATTTTGTTATCAATTATACCAAGTGTCCTTGTACATAATTTCACCCCTGTTTTAATTATTCTAATGGCTATTAATCCATTCCCGTGTCCGGTTAAATGAACGATTATTCGTACATATAAATACCCCGCCCATCGTGTCTGATCGAGTGTATATGGTAATTTATAGGGACGCCCAATTATAAATCTTTATATTAACATTAAAAAACTATCATTTAGTTAAACAAATATAAAGCCCATTAATAGCTCATAGTCTAATTTCCACTAGTGTCGTTCTTTTGTCCAAACCCCAATTATGGTACAAAGCCCAATTACCCAATTTTAGTAATTAGCCCAACATCATGATTACTTCGGATTAAATAAGCATAATAATAACTTAGCTACGAGACATTAATGTAAAAAGGTTGAACATAACTTACAATGATTAAAAATAGCGTAGCGTTACACGGACAGAATTTCGACTTACACCCTTACAACATTCGCTAACATACCCTTATTATTAGAATTATAATTAAAATTAAAATATAAATTATAAATATATATATATATATTTTACGTATGAATGAGGAGAAGAAAGATGGTTTTTGCGATCAGAATTCGGATGCTTTTATAGGGAGTTTCAGAGATTGGGGCTCCGCGACTCGCGGCCCTTTTGGCCTTCAAACTCCGCGAGTCGCGGAGTTTGAAATTACAGCTCAGATACTTTGGAGTCTTTCTTGCAGACGGATTTATAAATATATATAATATATTAAATAATTATAAGAATTATTTAAATATTATATTATATTTATGTGCATAGTTGATTTGTAATTTTTAGTCCGTTGCGTCGAGCGTTGAGAGTTGACTCATGTCCCGGTTCCGGATTTTCGAACGTCCTTGCGTACAATTTAATATCTTGTACTTTGCGTTTTGAATCTTGTACTCTTGTAATTTCGAGACATTTCTTATCAATAATTGGAACCTCTTTAATTGTCTTTTGTACTTTTGAGCTTTTTGGTCGTTTGCGTCTTCAATTCGTCGAATCTGTCTTTTGTCTTCACCTTTTATTATTTAAACGAATATCACTTTTAAATAGAACAATTGCAACTAAAAGCTTGTCTTTCTTGAGGAATAATGCTATGAAATATATGTTCGTTTTTAGCATTATCAAATATTCCCACACTTGAGCGTTGCTTGTCCTCAAGCAATATCGTCTTGAAATACTAGAATCACTTCTTTATTCTTCACACTTTGTACATCAGTGATTTTTATACGGTGGTTTAAACAATGGTAGTAACGATATGGTTTACAGTCCCACATGACTATAAAAATTTAGATCCATTAAGGAAATTGGATCTTTATGAAAACATTTGATCTTTTGAAAATTAAATCTAGTTTTTACCCTAGATAAGTTTTCCGGAATAACCCTTTACCGGTGTTTGCAAAATATTTTTGTGGGTTTGGTGGGTTTCAGATTTGAAAATTTTAGCTCAAAACTTATGGTTTTGTGTCACCCACTTGCTAACCTTGTATTTTGAAAGCAACACGTCTAGTTTACTTGTCCCGTATATTACCTTTCGGTAAACTACCGTCCGGTTGTAAAGGAAAGCGTTGAACAAGCAACTGTTAAGGCAATGTCCCCTGACATGCTTTTAATTATGGTCTATAACGTGTCGGACGCAATTACTATCCTTGATAGGAGCAATAGTAAAGCTCACCCTTATGATTTTTTCGATCTGGCACAAGGTCCTGTCTTTGACCATGCTATGCAACCACCGTTCTTAAGGTTGACACCCGATTTAGTTCAGGTGACCTAATGAATTCCAGGTGAATTCCTAGGATTTTACGTTCAATGGTAATGAACGCATTGAAAATAGGGTTTTCAGAAAACAAATCGGTTTATAATTTGATCAAAATATTTTCTCGTTCAAGCTCGAGTTTAGATATCATTGAATTCCATGAGTTTGTAATTCTCAATCTTTAAGGTCAATCTCTAGGATTGAGTAATATCAGTCTTAAAAGCTTATTTTTAATCTTTAAGGAGATTATCCTTTCTGGGAATCTGATTCATTAGTCTTATCAAGCTAATTTGCATGGTGCCCCCCATTTTACGAGATAAATCCTTCTCATGGTTAGGATAAATCTGACCACTTGGCGACCCTGTTTAATGCTGAGGTCCGTGGATTTCCTGCTGATTTTAGTGATGACTTTTCTAGATTTTTCGTCAACCTACAGCTGGTCTGGACGACAACTTCATGACCTAAATCAAGAAGCGCGTGTCTTTTTCGGAAGACTTTACTTCCTTTTAATGATGGAATTGATTCATCGTGTTGATCCATCTTTTCTTTTCTTTCATCGGGTAAAACAGTTTAGTTTAGTCCAAAGCAAAAGTATTTTCAGTTATTTGTTACAGATATATGTGACATATGTTTAAGATAACTTGGTAAATTTTCCCACACTTGGCTTTTATTTTCCTTTTTATCGTCCTCTATTCCATTTTAAATGAATTTTAACATTTTGGTTTGTTTCTCAATTTATGTCCTTTCCGAGGTAACAATAATTTCGGTGTTAAAATCTAGTTTTATCGTTCATAAATATGTATAAACATGATTTTGAGTTCATTTAATTGAAAATTTTGAAAAATTTTACTAGAATTGGGTAGTCAGTATATAAGACTAGGGCTGTTCTTTTTTATCAGAGAGCACTAGATTCTAATACAACTACTGCTTTACTAGTATTTTTAATGGTAATCAAGTGTATAAAGTAAAAAATTTTAAAATCCGAAAGAATTTAACCCCTTCCCACACTTAAGATCTTGCAATGCCCTCATTTGCAAGAAATCAGTAATAATTTAAATTATTGAGGGTGATTTGTGTGAAATGATTAAATTTTTACCAAAGTTTCCAAATATATTGGCGTTTGTTTGCTGAATGATAAATGGTGCACATCATTTGTTCATTTCGTCTTGTTGTTATTTCACATATATTTTGCATCTTGTCGTCAAAATTAGTTGCTTTTGCTGAACTTAATGCCAGTCTTTGAAAATGCGTTGTTTTACCCTGTTGTGTACATAAGATAAACTGCAAACATATATACATATTTTTGAAGTTTGGTATATTACCCCACATTCAAAAATTATTAAAATCTAAGAATAAAAGTTAGACAATTATAAAAACTATTACAATATTAACAAAAGTATTAAACGTATCAATCATTACAAATTACAAAATAAATAAAACTAAGTATACTAGGGATGATACTGATACCAATAGGGGTTCCAGGCATAACCATAGGTGCTATAGAATGCTTCGGCAGGGTTATACGTAGGATACGGTGGCTGCATCTCTATAGACCAGGGAGGGAAGATGGGTTTCGGTGTAGGAATATAGTTTCTACCTATATGTTGGCAATGAGCTATGATTTGGTTCTGATGAACTTGCCAATCTTCAAATGCTCTCTGTCTAGCATTTTCGTACTCCTGAGAAGCTATAAACCTTTTGCATTTCTTGCATCTCATTCCCCCCTCCTACATTACCTTGCTGTTGGTTTCTCTCAACCTGTGGATGTCTACCATGGTATGGTACTGCGGCGTTATTTCGCCTCTTCAAAACTTTCACACCATGGTATACATTTAAACCTATAATATCGCGGGGTTCTGGTTCTTCTACTAATAATCCCCCCCGACTTATATCCACACAGAGATATTCACCAATCAAAGTAATAAAAATACCACCTCCTATTATGCTATGCGGTCGCATCCCCCGAACCATAGCTGATAAATAATAACCCACACAATACGGTATACTTACAGCGCTTTGTGGGTCTCGAATACACATATGGTAAAACAAATCCTGTTCATTTACTTTTTCCTTGTTCTTACCCCTTTGTGTAATCGAATTAGCTAAAAACCTATGAATCACTCTTAATTCGGCTCTATCTATATCCAAATAAGAGTAATTTCCCCCTTTGAAACGGTGATGGCTTGTCATTTGACTCCACACACCGTGTGTATCAAAATTTTCATCTATCTTTCTACCGTTTAGTATCAACCCTCTACAATCAACGGATGCTAACTCCTCAGGCGTATATATACGTAAAGCCTGAGCCATGTCTAGTAAAGACATGTGGCGCATCGAACCGCCTAACAAAAATCTAATAAAAGAACGATCGGTTAAACTAGCTACCCGGTCATTCAACTCTATACTACACAACAATTCTTCACACCATACTTTATATACAGGTCTACGCATGGTGAATAAATGTACCCAGTCATTAAAAGTAGAATTACCATACCTCTGTACAAGTAATTCCCTAATTGGCCCAGCCAATTCTACAGCTTCTAAGGGTCCCCATTCTATGACCCTCGGTACCTCAACAACCTTAGAATGAAGAGTATGCAAACCCTTTTGATATTTTGGATAATCTATCCAAAGTCTGTCAAATCTCAGGTTCGGGTGCAACTCTTCCAAGTGCATATCAGAAAAGGTCATGACTGGATGAGGTATATCCTGCTTGTAGTAGTTATCCACCTCCTGTTGTTCCGCATTCTCAGCAGGAGCATTGCGGGCTTGGGATGAAGATTTACCCCTTTCAGTCTGCAAAACACATCAAACACAATTTTTGTGCATCCAAATATGCATTAGTGTCAGCAAAATCATCAATCAAAATAATTACAATGACATGATCAATTTATATCAAACTTAAGCTCATTTTCACATTTTTATCAAATCTACACTTTTTCAAATAAGCATATACGAAAATGTTCGCCTAGTTCATAAGCATTCAACTCAAATAACATGTCAAAATAATCATTACTAGCAATTAAACAAGTCTCAAATGGCATTATCTTTCAAAAATCAAGTTCATGAATTTTTAGACTTGAAAAAGTCCACTTTAATTCTCAAAATCATGTTTAGGCTCAAAGTTTGCATCATTTAACTACCTAAACATGTTACACTACTTAATTTAGCAACAATTCATGACAAAAATTGGCCATAACCTGTTTATATCAAAAAGCCCCAAATTTGCTCAAGAACACAAACCCTAGATTACTCAAATTTTGAAGTTTAAGGCTTCTAATCATGTTAAACAGCATCAATCTAGGTTATACAAGCATAATACATAAACAATTTAAGCCTAATTACACTAAAAAGCATCAAAATCAAATTGGGGAAAAAATTGGCTCAAGAACACTAATTTCGGATTAAATGGTGTTTAGGTGTAGAAATTTACCGTTTTTCTTGAGTAATTCCTAGATAGCATCCTTCTCAACATGATTTTAGTAAAAAATTTGGTGATTAACGGTTAAAAATTGTGATTTTGGGGTGTATTTTTCGGTTTTTTTCGAGCAGTTTTCGCAGTGTTTGTGTGTTTTGTGGGTTGAAACTGATCTGTTTCAGCTATATATTTTTTTCTGTAATCCGACCCCTCCGCGAGTCGCGGCATTTAAGCCTTCAAACTCCGCGACTCGCGGAGTTTGCTTTTTTTTTTTTTTTTTAAATTATCATTAACTTATAAAACAATTAAGTAAATAATTTTTTAAAATTTTGTTTCCCTTATTATTGAGGACGAGGTCGTTTTGGATCGATGTCCTAGTCCGTCCCTCGACAAAATTTTAATATTTGTCTTTTTGTAGCGATTGTTTTAAAAGCTAAGATTTTTGGGTTTTTTAATGTTTTTGGCATACTTTAATTCAATAAGATTAAAAATAATGATAATAAAAGTTCTCGTCCCTCCCTTGGGTAAAGCAATTTCGGTTCAAAGACCTAGTCTTCAACTTACGACGAATTTTAAAAATCATATTTTTAACTTAATGAGATAAAGTAAATTTTTGTTTTTAAATTCACACAACTTAAATATGAAATTCAAAATTAATATTAAAAATTCACACTAAACTTAAAATTTGAAATGCATAAAATTAAAAATTCATATTTTAAAAATTAAAAATTCACACCAAACTTAATTTTAAAAATTCATATTATAAATTCACACCAAACTTATATTAATTTTTCAAATATTTACAATTTTAAAAATATTGTTTTTACAAAGTTTACAATATTAATTTAAGATTTAAATATTAATTTTAAAAACATGGTAAAAATAAAATTAAAAATCTTTTTGGCTTTTTATCCCACTTTAATCAATCAAATATTATCAAAAATATGCGCCCCTCTTTTCGGTAAAGTAATTTCGGTTCCAAGACCTAATTTAACTCATGACGAATTTTTGAAATATTTTGTGTTGATTGTTTAAAGATATTTATACCTTAAGAATAAACGTTAAATTTCGCAGTGATGTAATAAATTTTTGAATGATATCAATAATTTCGGTCGCCAAACCTAATTTTATTTAATACCAATTTAATACTTTTTAGCGAACAAATTAGCGTTTATTATCAAAAGGTTAAAAATAAAAAAAATAAAAATAAAAACTGTACAAACATACCTGTGAAATAGATTTCTTAGTTATATGATCTATCCCATTCATAAGATAGTCGGTTTAATTGGTTTTCCATAGCTACATAGGCGTAACCTCGAGCATTCAGTGTCTTTTCTTCTAAACATATGAACGGTCCGTCTCTGCATAAAGTAACAAATTCGGTATTTGAATAGGTTTGATTATTTGAACATTTACCTCCATGTGACCATTTTCCGCATTTGTGACATCTTTCTAGGTGTCGTGCTCTTCTTTTTGCTGCGGATTTTGATTTTCCTTTACCAAATTGTAACTTATTATCTTCGCATCTGGATTCTTTTCTAACTCCGTCCATTCTTTCTCTGATTACTGATACTAATTCACTCGGGAGTATGTCATTATTTCGTTTAGTGATCAAAGCGTGTAGCATTAGACCATGGTTTAGTTCACAGGCAGTCTTCATTTTGTAAAAACCTAAAAAAAAATAAAAATTCAGAATGGGGGGAGAAGACTAGTTCTTTAGGGTCTGCTAGGGAAAGACCATTCGGATTCCATTTTCGAGAACTACACGAAAACAGACAATCTAACTCTAACAGAAATACATATTATCCTTTAAAGACTTGATTCTCCCCACACTTAGTTAGCTGTGGTGTCGAAATTGTGATTAACTTCGTTGTCGACTTCCATCGGACCATGTATGTAATGTTTAACTCTGTGACCATTAACTTTAAATTCAATCCCATTTGAATTTATTAATTCTATCGTTCCGTATGGGAAAACTCTTTTGACTATGAATGGTCCAGACCATCTTGATTTCAATTTTCCAGGAAATAGCTTGAATCGTGAATTGAAAAGAAGAACTCTGTCTCCTTCTTTAAATTCTTTTGAACTTCTGATTCTTTTATCATGCCATTTCTTCGTTCTTTCTTTATAGATTAATGAATTATCGTATGCTTCATGTCTTAATTCTTCTAATTCGTTTAGTTGACTTAATCGTAGACGTCCAGCTTTATGTAAATCAAGATTACATGTCTTCAAAGCCCAAAATGCTTTGTGTTCAATTTCTACTGGAAGATGACATGCTTTTCCATAAACAAGTCTAAAAGGTGTGGTTCCAATTGGAGTTTTGTAGGCTGTTCTAAAAGCCCAGAGTGCATCCTCCAATTTAATGGACCATTCTTTCGGATTTGATCCTACGGTTTTCTCTAGAATACGTTTTAAAGCTCGGTTGGTATTTTCAACTTGTCCACTTGTTTGTGGATGATATGCGGTGGAGATTTTATGAGTTACTCCATATCTTTTAAGAACTTTCTCAAGTTGATTATTACAGAAATGAGTACCCCGATCACTTATTAAAGCTTTCGGTGTTCCAAACCTTGCAAAAAGATGTTTTAAAAAGTTGACTATAACTCGTGCATCGTTAGTTGGGAGAGCTTGTGCTTCCGCCCATTTAGATACATAATCAATGGCTACGAGTATATATAGATTATTATGAGATTTTGGAAATGGACCCATAAAGTCAATACCCCAAATGTCAAATACTTCACATACTTGGATGACATTTTGTGGCATTTC
Organism: Rutidosis leptorrhynchoides; assembly: GCF_046630445.1. Taxonomy (NCBI): domain Eukaryota; kingdom Viridiplantae; phylum Streptophyta; class Magnoliopsida; order Asterales; family Asteraceae; genus Rutidosis; species Rutidosis leptorrhynchoides. Next base: position 74,220,264 of record NC_092342.1, read on the forward strand.
ATCACGTTGACTTATTTTTTCGGCCCTTTGACAAGCATCACAGGATTTGCAAAGAAGGTGTGCGTCTTTGTAAATTGTAGGCCAATAGAATCCAGCATCATAAACTTTTCTTGCTGTTAGTTGAGGCCCATAATGCCCTCCTGTTGGTCCTGTGTGACAATGGTTTAATATTTTACTAGCTTCATCTCCAAATACACATCGGCGTATTATTCCATCGGGACAACTTTTAAACAGATGTGGATCTTCCCAAAAATAGTGTTTTATATCACTGAAGAATTTCTTTCGTTTTTGGTACGATAATCCTTTTTCAAGGAATCCACAAACTAAGTAGTTTGCATAGTCTGCAAACCATGGGATTTCTTTATAATCTATCTTCAATAGATATCCATCAGCAAAGTTGTCTTGTATGGCCGATTCATTTAGAACTTCTAATTCAGGATTTTCAAGACGAGAAAGATGATCAGCGGCGAGATTTTATGCTCCTCTTTTATCTCGGATTTCAATATCAAACTCTTGTAAGAGTAAGATCCAACAGATTAATCTTGGTTTAGCATCTTGTTTTGAAAATAGGTATCTAAGAGCAGAATGGTCGGTATAGACCACCGTTTTTGCTAGAACGAGATATGATCGAAATTTGTCAAAAGCAAAGACAATAGCAAGGAGTTCTTTTTCAGTAGTTGTATAGTTCGTTTGTGCTCCTTGTAACGTCTTACTAGCATAATATATAGGTTGAAATCGTTTTTCAATCCTTTGTCCTAAAACGGCTCCCATTGCAAAATCACTTGCATCGCACATTAGTTCAAATGGTAGATTCGAATTTGGTGTTATCATGATCGGTGCATTAGTGAGTTTTTCTTTAAGAATATTAAAAGATTTGATACACTCATCTGAAAAGATGAATGGAGCATCCTTTTCTAGGAGTTTATTCATAAGAGTGGCAATTTTAGAAAAATCTTTTATGAAACGTCGGTAAAAACCGGCATGCCCTAGAAAACTCCTAATTCCTCTAACATTGGTGGGATGTGGAAGTTTAGCAATTACATCTACTTTAGCTCTATCCACTTCAATTCCTTCTTTTGAAATTTTATGACCAAGAACGATGCCTTCTTTAACCATGAAATGGCATTTTTCCCAATTAAGTACTAGATTTGATCGTTCGCATCTAATAAGCATTCGTTCCAGATTAACTATACATGATTCAAATGTATCACCGAAGATTGAAAAGTCATCCATGAAAACTTCCATGCATTCTTCTATCATGTCGTGAAAAATCGCCATCATACACCTTTGAAAGGTTGCAGGGGCGTTGCAAAGTCCAAATGGCATGCGTTTGTAAGCAAAAGTACCATAAGGGCACGTGAATGTGGTTTTCTCTTGATCTTCGGGTGCTATTGGAATTTGAAAATATCCGGAAAATCCATCTAGAAAACAATAATAACTATTTCCGGCTAATCTTTCCAACATTTGATCTATGAAAGGTAAGGGAAAGTGATCTTTTCTGGTGGCGTCATTTAATTTTCTATAATCAATACATACACGCCATCCTGTTACAGTCCTATTAGGAATAAGCTCATTTTTCTCATTTGTAATGACAGTCATGCCACCCTTCTTAGGTACACATTGAACTGGGCTTACCCATGGACTATCAGAGATTGGATAAATTAGACCTGCATCTAGCAGTTTAATAATCTCTTTCTTAACTACATCTTGCATATTAGGTTTTAGTCTTCGTTGGCGTTGCACATACGTTTTATGACCTTCTTCCATAAGGATTTTATGTGTGCAATACGAAGGACTTATTCCTTTAATATCATGAATCTTCCATGCAATGGCTGGTTTATGAGCTTTTAACACAGAAATGAGTTGTGATTTCTCATTTTCAGTAAGAGAAGACGATATTATTACAGGTAATTCAGATTCACCATGTAAATAAGCGTATTCCAAATGGTTTGGAAGTGGCTTTAACTCTAATTTCAGAGGTTCTTCTATCGATGATTTGTATCGATATCTGTCTTCTTCTTTTAGCATTTGAATTTCTTCTGTTGTTGGTTCATATCCATTAGCTATTAGTGTAGCTAACATTTCAGCTTCATCAATTGGTTCATTACCTTCTCCTAAAGAACATTCTCCTGTTCCTTGTAATTCTGGAAATTCTTCTAATAATTCTGCATGTGCATCTATAGTTTGAATATAATAACATGTATCATCTGCAGATTGCGGTTGTTGCATTGCTCTATCAACTGAAAAGGTAACACTCTCATCCTCTATACTTAGGGTCAATTTCTTACCGAACACGTCTATCATTGCTTTAGCCGTGTTTAAGAATGGTCTTCCTAATATGAGAGGAACTTGAGAATCTTCTTCCATGTCCAAAACAACAAAATCTACTGGAAATACTAAAGTACCAACTTTTACTAGCATGTTCTCCATTATCCCTCTAGGATATTTTATTGATCTATCGGCTAGTTGTATGCTTATTCTGGTTGGTTTCAATTCTCCAAGGTCTAGTTTAGTGTATAGTGAATACGGCATTAGATTTATACTAGCACCTAAGTCTGCCAATGCTTCTATTGAACTAAGACTTCCCAGAAAACATGGAATTGTGAAACTTCCTGGATCAGATAATTTTTCTGGTATCTTATTCAACAGCACTGCTGAACAATTAGCATTCATAGTAACAGCCGAGAGTTCTTCCATTTTCTTTCTATTTGAAATTAGATCTTTCAAGAATTTAGCATATCTAGGCATTCCTGAAATCACATCAATGAAAGGAAGATTTACATTTATCTGTTTAAACATATCCAAAAATTTGGATTGCTCGGCTTCAAGTTTCTCTTTCTTCATTTTACTCGGGTAAGGAAGTGGTGGTTGGTATGGTTTAACATAAGGTTTAGCCTTAACTGTGTTATCTTCATTAACCTTTTAAACTACCGGTTCTTTTTCCTTATCTTGATCAGGTTGTGGTTCTTGTGGAGTAGGAATAGTTTCATCAGAAATTACAGGTATTTCAGGTGGTTTAAGTGTTGTACCACTTCTTGTGGTAATGGCTTTAGCTGTTTCATTCCGGGGGTTAGCATTTGTATCACTAGGTAAACTTCCCGGTTTTCTTTCACCTATTAACCTTGCTAGGTTACTTACTTCTTGTTCCAGATTTTGAATAGAAGCTTGTTGATTTCTAAATGCTTGAGCATTTTGTTCATTGGTTTGTTTCTGAGATGTGAAAAACTGCGTTTGAGTTTCAACTAGCTTCGTCATCATATCTTCTAAATTCGGCTTTTTATCATCGGTTTGTTGTGGTGGCTTGTTTTGAAAATTAGGTCTTTGCTGATTGTAAGTATTATTGGATACTTGTTGATTGCTAGGACCTTGTTGGTTGTTGTATGGAATATTTCTGTTATAATTCTGGTTTTGATTGTAAATCAGTCTTGGCGGTTGATAATTATTCTGATAATTATTTCCAGGCCTTTGGTTTATGTATGAAATATTCTCTCTTTGTTCCATTGTTAATTCAATACTGAGACAATCTTTTGTCAAATGTGGTCCTCCACACTGCTCACAACTAATTCGTATTGAGTGAATATCTTTAGTCATCTTTTCCATTCGTCTCTCCACAGCATCTATCTTTGCGGAAATGGAATCTAAGTCATGGCTAGAATCGGCTCTAGCTGCTTTAGATGATCTAACGATGTCTTTTTCTTGGTGCCACTCATGTGAGTGGGAAGCAGTGTTATCAATAATTTTGTAAGCATCAGTTTCGGTTTTCTTCATAATAGAACCACCAGCTGCTATATCTATGTCTTTCCTTGTAGTGATGTCGCATCCTTGGTAGAATATTTGTACTATTTGACAGGTGTCTAAACCATGTTGTGGACATCCTCTTAACAACTTTCCATATCTTGTCCACGCCTCATATAGAGTTTCATTCGGTTTCTGTGTGAACGTAACAATTTCTGCTTGAAGTCTTACGGCTTTAGATGCCGGAAAAAATTGTTTAAGAAATTTTTCAACTAATACGTCCCATGTATCGATCGCCCCTTCAGGTAACGATTCCAACCAATCTTTGGCTTCTCCCTTTAAAGTCCATGGAAATAACATGAGATATATCTGTTCATCCTCCACTTCTCGGATTTTAAATAGTGTGCAGATCCTATTAAAGGTACGTAGATGTTCATTTGGATCTTCCTTCGGCGCACCACTAAATTGGCATTGATTAGTCACCATGTGTAGAATTTGTCCTTTGATTTCATAATCTGGCGCATTAATGTCTGGATGAGTAATTGCGTGACCTTGGCCAGTGCGTTTAGCTATCATTCGGTCTTCCATACTTAAAGGTTCCAGATTCTCCATAATTGAATTTGTTGAATCGGTATCACTAGATGATTCTGATTTAATGGTTCGTTCCTCAACAATCTCTGTTTGAATGATTGGTGGTTCCGGAGGAAAGTTTAGTGGTTTAGGATCTACGAACCGTTCCTGAATATTCTCCGGATTCTCAATTGTGAGGTCGGATTCAAAAAATGGATTATCGGAAATTTGAACTGAAGTACTTGGTCGACTGGATGACGATTCTAAAGAGAAATCAACGGCAGTAATATTTGCTAAATGTCTTGATCTAGTTACAGGTGGTGAACGTACAAAAGGTGGTGAACGTCTTGCTCGGTGCATTCACTGAATATCCTATTAGTTTTTTTTTTTTTTAAAGGAAAGAAAACTTATAATAAGTTATCCAATCAATAGACTTTTCTGATTTTGCCCACGTTTCGAATAGCCAAAAGATGCAGCAGAGGGGCAGGATTCGTTTGGTCTCAATATAATTGAGGACTGTTTGGCTCCAATAACCCGGTCCACGTACAAATCCAACTATTTCTACGAACCAGAAAATTTTGATGTCTATCAATTTAACCACTTAAAACAAATTTTCTTAATTTTAAGAAATTTAGATAAGAAGTAGAATAAAAATCTATGTCCTAAAACTAGAATAGCGAGAAATAAGAAAGGAAAAGAGTTCGTCGAAAAAGGTCGAAAAAGAAAAATGGTTGAAAAATAAAAGGTGACGGAAAAATAAAAGAAACTTATAAAACTTATAAATACTTGACTAACCTAACCTTATTACTACAAGTAACTTAAAATTATAATCGCAAATTGAGATTACTAATTGGAATGATAATTGGTACATAGTAAAAGGTGTCTAAAAATATTAAAGCTTACAGGAAAAACTATATCCCAAATGGAAATAACTTAAAAAGAAACTAAAACTTAGTCTAAATAAAAAGCACTTAAGGGATTTTACGGCAAAGCCTAAAAATCTAGAAGTAAAAATAACTTATGGCAAAAACTAAGTTTAAAACTAAATATGAGCTAAAAATACAAATATTACGCTAAAACGATTAAAAAGGGACAAAATATAAAAATATACAAAAAGTTGTAAAAGTACAATTTTTATAAAAATATTTTTTTTATATTATTTATTTATTAAAACTACTAATTTTATAAATTAATTAAACTTAATAAACTAAAATATATAAATTAAATAAAAAGTAAAAGTAATTATAATAATAATAAAAACTAGGGTTAATAATAATAATAATTAATAATCACCCGTAATTAATGCTAATTTAGGGTTTTGTCGCCTGTCAGAAAATCTCCGCGAGTCGCGATATTTAAAACACCAAACCCCGCGAGTCGCGGGGTTCAAAAATTCAACTCTGGTACAGTTTGAATTTGACGCGTTTTTCTTTATTTTTTTTTCTGTTTTTAATTTTTTCTGTTTATATAAAAAAAATATGTGTATAATAAAAACTTATATTTAAAACTTAAATAAAAATAGAATTACTTTATAATTTTATAAATAAAAATCTTAAAACTAGATTTATATATATATTTTTATATGTTTTTAAATAAAACAAAATACTTAAATAAAACTTATATAAAAATAAAGAAACTTTATAAAACTTAAATATTTAACAAAATCTTAAAAATACATAAATTTTTTTTTTATGTAGCGTTGCGCTTCCGACTTTTAAGAGATTCCCCGGCAGCGGCGCCAAAAATACTTGATGTTTCGCGAGGGGTATATAAAATAGTTATTAATTTTTTGCAGGAAATACTATTAAATACGATACAATTTTACACAAGATATTTATTTATTTAGAGAACGGATATACTTAAACCTTGCTACAACACTTATAGGCAGTGTACCTAATCGTACAGTAGTGTAGTTTTTAGTAAGTCCGGTTCGTTCCACAGGGAATCTTTTTAAACAAAGCTTAACGCTATATTAGTTTACTTTTATAGAAATACAAATATATATATAAGTAATATTATTATTATAAAGGGGGGTTTTTACCGTTTAATGACCGGTTTGTCGATTTTAAAACTTTAGTCGCAGTTAAAACCAAATGTAAAATAATAAATAAATACAAGACTTAATTTAAAGCGTAAAGTAAATAACGATAATGAAATTGCGAATAATAAAAGTGCGATAAAATAAACTTGCGATAATTAAAAAGTACGATAATTAAAAGTGCAATTAAATACAATAACAATAAAAATGCGATAATTAGAAGTGCAATTAAATATAAAATAAAGGAAATTAAATATGAAATAAAAGAATTATGCTTATTTAAACTTCCGTAATCATGATGTTTGACGTGTTGATTTTAGTTTTATGCCCATGGGTTAATTGTCCTTTGTCCTGGATTATTTAATATGTCCGTCTGGTTTTTGTCCATAACAGTCCATCAGTCATAAATATAAAGTGCGAGTGTCCTCGTCAAATTATCCTTATACCCAAAGTTAAATATTCCAACTAATTGGGGACTTAAACTGTAACAAGATTTTAATACTTTGTTTAATAATTACACCAGGATGTCGACTGAGTGTAACCCAAGGTTTTAATATTTTGTTATCAATTATACCAAGTGTCCTTGTACATAATTTCACCCCTGTTTTAATTATTCTAATGGCTATTAATCCATTCCCGTGTCCAGTTAAATGAACGATTATTCGTACATATAAATACCCCGCCCATCGTGTCCGATCGAGTGTATATGGTAATTTATAGGGACGCCCAATTGTAAATCTTTATATTAACATTAACAAACTATCATTTAGTTAAACAAATATAAAGCCCAATAATAGCTCATAGTCTAATTTCCACAAGTGTCGTTCTTTTGTCCAAACCCCAATTATGGTACAAAGCCCAATTACCCAATTTTAGTAATTAGCCCAACATCATGATTACTTCGGATTAAATAAGCATAATAATAACTTAGCTACGAGACATAAATGTAAAAAGGTTGAACATAACTTACAATGATTAAAAATAGCGTAGCTTTACACGGACAGAATTTCGAATTACACCCTTACAACATTCGCTAACATACCCTTATTATTAGAATTATAATTAAAATTAAAATATAAATTATAAATATATATATATATATATATATATATATATATATATATATATATATTTTACGTATGAATGAGGAGAAGAAAGATGGTTTTTGCGATCAGAATTCGGATGCTTTTATAGGGAGTTTCAGAGATTGGGGCTCCGTGACTCGCGGCCCTTTTGGCCTTCAAACTCCGCGAGTCGCGGAGTTTGAAATTACAGCTCAGATACTTTGGAGTCTTTCTTGCCGACGGATTTATAAATATATATAATATATTAAATAATTATAAGAATTATTTAAATATTATATTATATTTATGTGCATAGTTGATTTGTAATTTTTAGTCCGTTGCGTCGAGCGTTGAGAGTTGACTCATGTCCCGGTTCCGGATTTTCGAACGTCCTTGCGTACAATTTAATATCTTGTACTTTGCGTTTTGAATCTTGTACTCTTGTAATTTCGAGACGTTTCTTATCAATAATTGGAACCTCTTTGATTGTCTTTTGTACTTTTGAGCTTTTTGGTCGTTTGCGTCTTCAATTCGTCGAATCTGTCTTTTGTCTCCACCTTTTATTATTTAAACAAATATCACTTTTAAATAGAACAATTGCAACTAAAAGCTTGTCTTTCTTGAGGAATAATGCTATGAAATATATGTTCGTTTTTAGCATTATCATCTATGCAAACACGCCATCCTGTTACAGTCCTAGTAGGAATAAGCTCGTTTTTTTTCATTTGTGATGACATTCATGCGACCCTTCTTAGGTACGTATTGAACTGGGCTTACCCATGGACAATCAGAGATTGGATAAATTAAACCTACATCTAGCAGTTTAATAATTTCTTTCTTAACAACATCTTGCATATTAGGATTTAGTCTTCGTTGGCGTTGCACATACGTTTTATGACCTTCTTTCATAAGGATTTTATGTGTGCAATACGAAGGACTTATGCCTTTAATATCATGAATCTTCTATGCAATAGCTGGTTTATGAGCTTTTAGCACAGAAATGAGTTGAGATTTTTTATTTTCCGTAAGAGAAGACGATATTATTACAGGTAATTCAGATTCACCATGTAAATAAGCATATTTCAAATGGTTTGGAAGTGGCTTTAACTCTAATGTCAGTGGTTCTTCTATCGATGATTTGTATCGATTTCTGTCTTCCTCTTTTAGCAATTGAATTTCTTCTGTTGTTGGTTCATATCCATTAGCCATGAGTGCGGCTAACATTTCAGCTTCATCAATTGGTTCAGTTCCTTCTCCTAAAGAACATTCTCCTGTTCCTTGTAATTTTGAAAATTCTTCTAACAATTCTGCATGTGAATCTATATTTTGAATATAATAATATGTATCATCTGCAGATTGCAGTTGTTGCATGGCTCTATCCACAGAAAAGGTAACACTCTCGTCCTCTATACTTAGGGTTAGTTTCTTACCAAACACGTCTATTATTGCTTTAGCCATGTTTAAGAATGGTCTTCCTAATATGAGAGGAACTCGAGAATCTTCTTCCATGTCCAGAATAACAAAATCTACTGGAAATACTAAAGTACCAACTTTAACTAGCATGTTCTCCATTATCCCTCTAGGATATTTTACTGATCGATCGGCTAGTTGTATGCTTATTTGTGTTGGTTTCAATTCTCCAAGGTCTAGTTTAGCGTATAGTGAATACGGCATTAGATTTATACTAGCACCTAAGTCTGCCAATGCTTCTATTGAACTAAAATTACCCAGAAAACATGGAATTGTGAAACTTCCTGGATCTGATAATTTTTCTGGTATTTTATTCAATAGCACTGCAGAACAATTAGCATTCATAGTAACAGCCAAGAGTTCTTCCATTTTCTTTCAATTTGTGATCAGATCTTTCAGAAATTTAGCATATCTAGGCATTCCTGAAATCACATCAATGAAAGGAAGATTTACATTTATTTGTTTAAACATATCCAAGAATTTGGATTGCTCGGCTTCAAGTCTTTCTTTTCTCATTTTACTCGGGTAAGGAAGTGGTGGTTGGTATGGTTTAACATAAGGTTTAGCCTTAACTTAGTTATCTTCATTAACCTTTTCAACTACCGGTTATGTTTCCTTATCTTGCTCAGGTTGTGGTTGTTGTGGAGTAGGAATAGAGTCATTAGAAATTACAGGTATTTCAGGTGGTTTAAGTGTAATACCACTTCTCGTGGTAATGGCTTTAGCTGTTTCATTCCGGGGGTTAGCATTTGTATTGCTAGGTAGACTTCCCGGTTTTCTTTCACCTATCAAACTTGCTAGGTTGCTTACTTATTGTTCCAGATTTTGAATAGAAGCTTGTTGATTTCTAAATGCTTGAGCATTTTGTTCATTGGTTTATTTCTGAGATGTGAAAAACTGCGTTTGAGATTCAACTAGCTTTGACATCATATCTTCTAAATTTGGCTTTTTATCATCGGTTTGTGGTGGTTTGTTTTGAAAAATAGGTCTTTGCTGGTTGTAAGTATTATTAGGTACTTGTTGATTGCTAGGACCTTGTTGGTTGTTGTATGGAACATTTCGGTTATAATTCTGGTTTTGATTGTAGATTGGTCTTGGCGGTTGATAATTATTCTGATAATTATTTCCAAGCCTTTGGTTCATGTATGAAACATTCTCTCTTTGTTCCATTGTTTGTTCAATACTGAGACAATCTTTTGTCAAATGTGGTCCTCCACACTGCTCACAACTAATTCGTATTGAGTGAATATCTTTAGTCATCTTTTCCATTCGTCTCTCGACAGTATCTATCTTTGCAGAAATGGAATCAAAGTCATGGCTAGAATCGGCTCTAGCCACTTTAGATGATCTAACGATATCTTTTTCTTGATGCCACTCATGTGAGTGGGAAGCAGTGTTATCAATAATTTTGTAAGCCTCAGTTGCGGTTTTCTTCATAATGGAACCACCAGCTGCTATATCGATGTCTTTTCTTGTAGTGATGTCCATCCTTGGTAGAATATTTGTACTATTTGATAAGTGTCTAAACCATGTTGCGGACATCCTCTCAATAACTTTCCAAATCTTGTCTACGCCTCATATAGAGTTTCATTTGGCTTTTGTGTGAATGTAACAATTTCTCCTTGAAGTCTCACGGCTTTAGATGCCGGAAAGAACTGTTTAAGAAATTTTTCAACTAAAACGTCCCATGTATCAATCGCCCCTTCAGGTAACGATTCTAACCAATCTTTGGCTTCTCCCTTTAAAGTACAGGGAAATAACATGAGATAGATCTGTTCATCCTCAACTTCTCTTATTTTAAATAGAGTGCAGATCCTATTAAAGGTACGAAGATGTTCATTTGGATCTTCCTTCGGCGCACCACTAAATTGGCATTGATTAGTTACCATGTGTAGGATTTGTCCTTTGATTTCATAATCTGGCGCATTAATGTCTGGTTGAGTAATTGCATGACCTTGGCCAGTGCGTTTAGCTCTCATTTGGTCTTCCATACTTAGAGGTTTCAGATTTTCCATGATTGAATTTGTTGAATCTGAATCACTAGAGGATTCTGATTTAATGGTTTGTTCCTCGACAATCTCTGTTTGAATGATTGGTGGTTCCGGAGGAAAGATTATTGGTTCAGGATCTCTGAATTGTCCCTGAATATCCTCCGGATTCTCCATTGTGAGGTCGGGTTCAAAAAATGGATTATCGAAAATTTGAATTGGAGTACTTGGTCGACTGGATGACGATTCTAAAGAAAAATCAACGACGATAATATTGGCTAGATGTCTTGATCGAGTTACAGGTGGTGAACGTATTGCTCGGTGCATTCATTGAATATCCTATTAGTTATAAAAATAAAAATTATATAAGTTATCAACTTAATAGACTTTTCTGATTTTGCCCACGTTTCGAATATCCAATAGATGCAGCAGGTAGCCAGGACCCTTTAAATCAGAAGCCCACAACTCGCCACTAACAAATCCAACTATTACTACGAACCAGAAAATTTTGGATGTCTATCAATTTAACCACTTAAAATAATTTTTTGTCGAAATTTAAAGAAATTTTAGAGAAGAAATAGAAAATTCTATGTCCTAAAAACTAGAGCGTCGAAATGAAAAAGAAAAAGAGTGCGTCGAAAAACGTCGAAAAATAAAAGGTCGAAAAATAATAAAAAGAACGTAGCGCGTCGAAACTTAAAAGTCTAAAATCTAAGAATTAAAAGTTGCGTCTAAAAGTATTAAAGCTTAAAAGGAATACTATATTCAAAACGGAAATAACTTAAAAAGTACTAAAATTTATTAAATATTAAAGCGATAAGTGACGTCGTAAAATTCTAGAGCATCTAAATCTTAGTCTAAAGAAAAAGCACTTAAGAGATTTTAGGGCAAAGCCTAAAAATCTAGAAATATAAAATACTACGGCAAATACTATATTTAAAAACTAATTACGAACGATAAAAATATATAAATTACGATTAAACAACTAAAAGATACAAAATTTAAAATAAAAAAATAAAACTAAAGTTATAAAAATACAATTTTTACAAAAATATTATTTTTATATTATTATTTTATAAATGTATTAATTTATATAATTAATAAAACTAATTAAAACTAAATATTACAAATTAAATAAAACTAAACTAAATATTAAAATAAACTAAACCTAATTAGGGTTTATAATAATAATAATTAAATTATACCCGTAATTAATGCAGAAGTAGGTCAAATCTGGCGTGTCAGATCAGGCCATGCGATCGCATGGATATGGTGTTATATTTTCATGCGGTCGCATGGGTTAGGGTTCCAGGCCAGATTATGGGCTGCTACAGTACCAGGCCCGAAAATTTTTAATTAATTTTTTATTTTTTTTATTTTATGTTTTATATTAATATAAAGTATTTATATAAAATAAATAAAAACTTAATTTTAAAAAAAAAACTACCTATTAGTTTTTGTAACTAAAAGAAAATACAAACTTTTAATTTTTTTTATATTTTGAACAACTCTTAAAAATATATATATATATATATTTTTTTATATTTTTTTATTTTTAAAATTTAAAACGTATTTTTACAAAAGCGTATTTTTACAAAAGTAAACTAAGACTTAATAAAAATCTTTTTTTATATATATATAGCGTTTCGCTTCCGACGTTTAAGCAGTTCCCCAGCAGCGGCGCCAAAAATACTTGATGTGCGTAGAGGTGTATACAAAATAGTTATATTTTTGTTACGAAATATTATTAAATACGATACAATTTTACACAAGTTATTTATTTATTTATAGAGTGGATATACCTAAACCTTGCTACAACACTTATAGGTAGTGTACCTAATCGTACAGTAGTGTAGTTTTTAGTAAGTCCGGTTCGTTCCACAGAGATCTAGCCATGTTTAACGCTATATTTTTAAAACTATATTTGTAAATATATAAATATATATAAGTAGTATTATTATAATAAAAGGGGTTTTTTTTACCGTTTAATGACCGGTTTGTCGATTTTAAAACTTTAGTCGCAGTTAAAACCTAATGTAAAATATTAAAAATAAATATAACTTAATTTAAAGCGTAAAGTAAATGACAATAATTAAAGTGCGATAAATTAAAATGCGATAAATAAAATGACAATAAATAAAATTGCGATAATTAAAAAGTACGATAATTAAAAGTGCAATTAAATAAAATGACAGCAAATAAAAGTGCGATAAAATATGAAATAAAGGAATTATGCTTATTTAAACTTCCGTAATCATGATGTTTGACGTGTTGATTTTAGTTTATTACCATGGGTTAATTGTTCTTTGTCCTGGATTATTTAATATGTCCATCTGGTTTTTGTCCATAACAGTCCATCAGTCATAAATATAAAGTGCGAATGTCCTCGTCAAATTATCCTTATATTCGAAGTCAAATATTCTAACTAATTGGGGACTTAAACTATAATTACACCAATTTTCCTTGTATGTAATTCACCCCTGTTTTAATAAGTCCATTGACTATTTATCCATTCCCGTGTCCGGTTAAATGAACGATTATTAGTACTTATAAATATCCCGCCCATCGTGTCCGATCGAGTGTATGTGGTTATTTATAGGTACATCCAATTGTAAATCTTTATATTAAATTAACAAACTATTATTTAATTAAACAAATATAAAGCCCATTAATAGCCCATAGTCTAATTTCCACAAGTGTCGTTCTTTTGTCCAAACCCCAATTATGGTACAAAGCCCAATTACCCCGTATTTAATATTTAGCCCAACATCACGATTACTTCGGCTTAAATAAGCATAATAATAACTTAGCTACGAGACATTAATTTAAAAAGGTTGAACATAACTTACAATGATTAATAATAGCGTAGCGTTACACGGACAGAATTTCGACTTACACACTTACAACATTCGCTAACATACCCTTATTATTATTAAATTAAAATTAAAATTAAAATTAAAATTAATATATATATATATATATATATATATATATATATATATATATATATATATATATATATATATATATATATATATATATATATATATATATATATATATATATATATATATATATATATATATATATGTATATATTTGTGATAGAGAGATTGAATAAAAAAGTGTGTAAAATTCGGCCAAAACTCGCGAAATTTATAGACCTGGCCAAACTTTTTGCTCCATGCGATCGCATGGCATTTGTGCCTTCTGGCCATGCGATCGCATGGCCTGGGAATCCAGCTCACATTCGTTTGTCTCCTAGTTTGCCGACGGTTTTATTAAATAATATAATATATATATAATTTTAAGAATTAATTATATATTATATTATATTCATGTTCATAGTTGACTTGTAATTTTTAGTCCGTTGCATCGAGCGTTGAGAGTTGACTCTGGTCCCGGTTCCGGATTTTCGAACGTCCTTGCGTATAATTTAATATCTTGTACTTTGCGTTTCGCGTCTTGTACTCTTGTAATTTTGAGACGTTTCTCATCAATAATTTGAACCTCTTAGATTGTACTTTGTACTTTTGAGCTTTTTGGTCGTCTGCGTCTTCAATTCGTCGAATCTGTCTTTTGTCTTCACCTTTTATTATTTAAACGAATATCACTTGTAAATAAAACAATTGCAACTAAAAGCTTGTCTTTCTTGAGGGATAATGCTATGAAATATATGTTCGTTTTTAGCATTATCACTCAACCCCAAATGTAGTGTCACCCTCTGTTGCTAGAATAAAATAGTGACCCTATTTCGCTGGAAATTTCTTGCTGGATCTTGAGTAACCAGGTGGTGAATCATCGTCCGACTTCAGAGGTAAATTAGATGGAAGAATGAAGCCCCCGAAAGTTATAGTTGGACGAAATGAAGGGGTTGTTGTGGACGGATGACATTTAATATTCGGACAAATTGGTGATGAATGTTGAATGCGGTATATATCAACAATCGAAGCTATATACATGAAAGGAATTGAATTTCTGTGAAAGGAATTAACGTGTAATGGTTGGGGTAGTAATTGCAAAGAAAACGATGGCGATTAGGGTTGGATTAAAGGTGAAAAGAATTATTTCCGTAGAAGGAGTTAATTTGTGCTAGTTGGGTAGTAAATGCAAAGAGACCGTTGACAATTAAGGCTGGAGTTGAAAGGACCCGTTCATATACATTATAAACGATTCACAATAGTTGATTAAATTGCGAGGTATTTGACCTCTATATGATACATTTTACAAACATTGCATTCGTTTTTAAAAGACAATCTTTCTTTACATCGAAAATTGACAGGCATGCATACCATTTCATAATATCCACTATCCAACTATAAATTGATTTAATAATAATCTTTGATGAATTCAATGACTTGAATGCAACGTTCTTCGAAATATGCTATGAAAGACTCCAAGTAATATCTCTAAAATGAGCAAATGCACAGCGGAAGATTTCTTTAACACCTGAGAATAAACATGCTTTAAAGTGTCAACCAAAAGGTTGGTGAGTTTATTAGTTTATCATAATCATTTATTTCCATCATTTTAATAGACCACAAGAATTTCATTTCCAGTTCTCATAAATATACGTCCCATGCATAGAGACAAAAATAATCATTCATATGGTGAACACCTGGTAACCGACATTAACTAGATACATATAAGAATATCCCCTATCATTCCGGGATCCTCCTTCGGACATGATATAAATTTCGAAGTACTAAAGCATCCGGTACTTTGGATGGGGTTTGTTAGGCCCAATAGATCTATCTTTAGGATTCGCATCAATTAGGGTGTCTGTTCCCTAATTCTTAGATTACTAGACTTTAATAAAAAGGGGCATATTCGATTTCGATAATTCAACCATAGAATGTAGTTTCAATTACTTGTGTCTATTTCGTCAAACATTTATAAAAGCGCATGTATTCTCAGTCCCAAAAATATAAAGGGTAAAAAGGCAAATGAAACTCACCATACTGTATTTCGTAGTAAAAATACATATAACATCATTGAACAAGTGCAAGGTTGGCCTCGAATTCACGAACCTAAATTAATTATATATATTTATGTGTTGGTCAATATTTGTCTAACCAATTAGGTCAAGTCATAGTGTACCACAATCCTAATGCTCGAGACTAATATGCAAAAGTCAACAAAAGTAAATTTGACTCAAAATAATTTCCAAAAATCTATACATGATTAATATATAGTTTAAATATCGTTGTTTTATATTTTTAAATATTTTTAAAAGATTTATTAGAGTAAATAATATAATTTATTTATTAATAAATAAAATTTTATATTAAATTTATATAATAAAATATACTTTTATATATATTAAGTAATAAAATTTATAGGGTTCATTTAATATCATAAAGATAATATGATAGGTATTATTAAAGTAAGTTATTACACGTAGTAAAATATGTTTGTATCACATATTTATTTGATAAAATAATATCTATAATGATAGTAAGTAAAAGTTGTATTATTTTGTAATAATAATTATTATTATAAAAATATCAATATTTATAATTACTAAGATGACATTAGATAAAATGATAATTCTAATTATGATAACTTTAATATTTACGATAATTTTTAATATTATCTTTAAAATAATAATTCTATTTAAAATAATAATAATAATGTTATTTTATAGTAACAATGACATTTCTATTAAAATGATAATTTTTGTTAAAATGATAGTTTTAATACTAACGATACTTTTAATAATAATAGTAATGATAAAAATAATAAGAACGATAATTTTATCTAAATCAATATCTTATAATATTTTAATTTCATCATGATACTCTTACCCATTATTTCCTAATCGTTTCGTTTAATAGCTTTTAATCGTCTTTTATATCGTGTTCATAATAATGATAATAATAGTAATCAAAATAATTAGGTGTTACAAATATTTGTTTTAATTACACTAATATTAATAATGATAGTTACTATAACATTATTAACAATAATACTAATAATTATCTTAATGATAATATAGTAATAATAATAATAACAATAACAATAACCATTTTTAAATAATGATATATATATTAATAATGATAATAATAATAATAATAATAATACCAATAATAATAATAATAATTGGATAATAATAATAATACTAATTATAACTTTAACGATAATAACGATAGTAATAATAAAAAAAATAACAATTTTTAATGATAAATCCCTTTTATTGATAAAGATAATAATAATGATAATAATAAGATAAAACTAGAACGACGATAAAAACGACGATAATAATAATCATTTTTAATAAAAATATCGAAAATTCAATTGATTATAACTTCTAATCCGTTCATCGAAACCATTCGATATCTAAAGGAAAAGTTCTTAATTTTTTGCTAGCTTTCCAAGGACATGCATATCTTATACCTTATCTCAACCGCAAGTGTAACTAATTCAACATTCAACTTAACCTGTCTAAGGGCAATATCAAAAGTACAAGCATGCATAATCCTAAATACTCGAGCACTAGTCAGGGATACACTATTAGTATGTAAAAGTTAAATTATGAGTACTCAAGCATCAATATTGAGATTCAATAATGCAGGAAAGGTACGTAGACGCAACGGAAATGATAAACACTATATTGACCTCACGAGCATACCCATGAACCATACTCAATCACCTCCATAGCTATAACCCATAATTTCCTTAATCCTATCCCACTCGAAAAACAATTTCGAAATCACTCGGACAGCACTCCGTCGTAATATTTTATGTATACTAATAATATCTTGAAATAATACGGAGTAAATATATATATGTAAATCGATTGAGAGAGTTTAGAGAAAAATATTTTCAAGTTTCTATGAAATAATGAAACATATTGAATTCTATTTATAATAGATTTTTGAATTATTAAAGTAAATTATTAAAGTATGAATTATTAAAGTGAATTATTAAAGTATGAATTATTAAAGTGAATTATTAAAGTATGAATTATTAAAGTGAATTATTAAAGTATGAATTATTAAAGTGAATTATTAAAGTTAAAGTAAAGTAAAAATAAAGTAAAGGTAAAGTTTAGGTATAGTAAAAGTATAAAACTATGTACGTATAATACGCGTATAAATATATATAATATTAATTTAAATCGTTATATATATAAAATAAAATATAAATATCGTTATCTTTATCATACTAGTTAAGCAATGAGTTGTCAAAAGTGGTTCTAGATATTTATAAAAGTTATATACGTTTTAATAATAAAGTTCTTTTTAAACTGAAAACGTTTTTGTACGTTTAAAACTAAATAGATCGATCGAGTCTTTATGAGATTCAATCTTCCACTATCCTTTGTCTAGTTCTCAATGATTGACAATTTGTTCTTATTTATAAATCACTTTACCATTTTCCGAATATTGTTAAAATGGAAAGATTTCTCAAATCAACGTGGGCCTTTCAACAGAGACTTGTAATCATAATTCAATATATCTGATAATTTAATCATTTGATCTTATCTTCTAATTCCATTGATAAACATTTTGAAACAGATACAATCATATAAAGTATTTAATCTTATATTTTGTTTACGTTTCAAGTTATAATATATATACACATATACATATATAATCATATTCATTTAATGGTTCGTGAATCGTTGGAACTTGGTCGAGGTTGAATGAATGTATGAACATAGTTTAAAATTCTTGAAATTTAACTTAACAAATATTGCTTATCGTGTCAGAAACATATAAAGATTAAAGTTTAAATTTGGTTGGAAATTTCCGGGTTGTCACAGTACCTACCCGTTAAAGAAATTTCGTCCCGAAATTTGAGTGAAAAGGTCGTGAATGATAATAAGTATGTTTTCATGATGCATACGGGCTAAAAATTAGAGTTTTATCATCATCGAATAATTTGGATAAACAATCCATTTATATGAAGAGTACGAATGAAGCTAACATAGAAGAGTGAAATGAGTAAGTGTAGATTCATCTTATCATTTGACGTAGATATGATTGAATCCCAGATTTCAAGGGATTTGAAGAAAATCTTCTTAATAAGATTTGACTCTCCGGTAATCAAGGGAATTAGGATCCGCTTTAAATGCGATCATCCATTTTAATTGTTCTGTCGGAGATTTTCTTATAAATTCACCTCCTTCGTTTCCTTAAAACTCACACCTTCTGTTGATGCATTTTATGCAAGTCCCTAGACATCTACCCACGTCCATTGCAGGTATAACAGTTTACAGGCCACCATGATTGCTCGTTATTATCCTATCCGTGTTTGTATGTGGTTACAGGAACTACAGGAACGAGATTTAGATGTTTGACTATGTTAGACTTAGTTAGACGTACGAGTGAAGCCTCACTAGTACGGCTGACAGGCTCATACGCACGGTTGATGCTGAGCTAAGTCACAATTACAACCTAAATGAGAAGACACGAGTGAGTGATCACCCGTACGGCTGATGAAGCCAACTCGTACGTGTGATGAATGAATAGTATGGGTGAGTCAACATCAGGGGTATATAAAGTCTTATGTTCTTCATTTTAGGTTAAGCCTCTCATTTGTTACACACACTCAGATCTAGTGAGCTCCTCTAATTTTCTCTCAGTCCAAATCACCCAGGTGGTGAATAATAGCTCTAGGTGTTGATCTAATCACACTTGATTTAGTTGTGGTTTGACTAAATTAATCAAAAAAAATTAACCTATTCACTAGAGGGTTTGATTCATTTATTCCGCCATTGTGTGAGTTAAATCTGTTGATTTCTAAGTTCCTAGTCATGTTTCATCACCGTCTATTCTTTCCCCCTCAACTCATATTTTAAAGTATTCATCAATATGCTCCATCCAGTTCTGATTCTCGATATACTTCTAACTTTCATATCGGTCATTCTTCTTTTTCATCTACCGCCGGAAGAATCTATTTACTTCTACTATACTCTTGGGTTTATAGTGTTTCTAGTTCTCCCGTGTCTTTATATTGCTATATGCATCGATATATATGGTTTATAATTTCTGGTTTATCGTTGGGCTTTATATGTTCCCTTATATTTCAAAGTCTCTGCTTCTATCTTCTATAATCATTATTATTCACAGTTAATGCTCTCTTTTATTTGCTGCAATTTATACCCCAATTTTTATTTCGGAGTTTTGTCCTTTTATTTCTTCTTCTTGCGATTAAGCACCACTTGTAATGGTTCAGAATTCACAGATATGAATTTCGGAATTAACATTGTTAATGTTCTAGGAAGGAAATTGTGATGGCACGATCTTAACTTGTCAAATTACTAGAATACCTTGGAAAAGGCCGAATCATCAAGAAATATTTTCTTGATATTTTAGAGGTTAAATAGAATACAAGAGTCGTATAACATGGCACATGATGATATTATGATCTGTGAATCATCACGTTCCATTTAGAAACTCAGCATGACTTACTGTAATATAATCACGTTGATCAAGTGTCATTATATTATACTAATTCATGCTTCAGTTCCCAACACTACTTCAAAATATTCCTATTTTAAACTTGAATGTTTCAGAATTTAGAAACTAAAATAGTTTCTTTTATGATGTAATACAGATAGTGCGAAGAGGTAAATGATTTCAAATAAGAAAAATTAAGAAAATATCTTCAGAAATATGGAGGATATTTATAATGAAAGATATGATGATATTTTAGAATTTCTAATATCAGAGGATGATGAAGAATATTGTCCGCAGGGGTTTAGAGTCAGGAGCAAGGTATTCGTTAATGACTTCAGCAGGTACTGAATCATTTGGATCCTTTGAAGTCAGGTTCAGTCTTTGTAATTTGTCCAAAGCCTCCTTCCTACTTTGCTCAATCCGTTTTCCAGTTCCAAAACTTCTCTTTTTCTGCGCTTTGCCAGCACACTTCATCATTATCATTCAGCTTTTACCGTTTAAAGTCGTTTTTAGTTTTTGCTGCTTCATCAGCATTTTTCCCATTTTCGGGTGTTTTTCAGAAACTTCACATTCAAATTAAGTCCAGAAGATAGACGTTATATATACACATATAACTGTTGGCGTAGACATGCTGCGAGATTTCAAAATACTGATTGCTAATTTTCAATGATTCGTATGGAAATTCTCATTACAAGATGCGAATGAGTAAATGATGGGGTTTCAATAAATAATTATAATGACTTTTTGGAGAGGCTAAAGTCAAAGGGTAATGAAGTTGTTGGTACATCTGCTAATAATGTGGTGGAATGTAAAAGGTTCCCTGGTAACGATGGTGTATATCTCAAGGTTATAATAAGGTTAGTCTGACTGAAAAGTCGAAGTTGACTTGCTGGAGCTGTGACAAAACTGGCTACTTTGAATAGGAGTCGCAAAGTTATTTTTGCTAATAAATGCCAAAGAATCTGACGCGGATACGTTGTTTAAACTTTTACTTTGGTTTCAAGAGTTTTTCGAGTACATAACTGTGGGTAACATGTGGTTGGATCATCATCTCGATTGCTCATCATTCGAAGTGTCTTCAGAAATTTTCAAAGGGTTTGAACACAGATTGTAATCGTTAACATACATTTGATGTTCTAACACAGTTTTGAAGTCAAAATATAGCTTGTGAAAGATGTAAGGATCTAAGAGTGATGATTTTGGTCATATCTCGAGTTGAATTTTGAGATTTCAAAATCAGAATATGTAATTAAATTTTGAATGAGTATGGTTATTTTGAATTCTATAAAAGAATGTATATTGTTGTGAAAGTAGGGAGTATAATGGATAATTTGCTGAATCAGATTCGAAGAATGTAATATATTATTTGTGAATTTATATATCTCTCGGGTATTACCTACCCGTTAAAAAAAAAATTCACAATTAATATTTTGTACAAAAGAATTTTATTACAGTCTTTATGAATATATATATGTATATTTTCTTCAGATGTAACATAGATTTAATGAGTTAATGTTAAATTAAACTCATTTGATTTACGGTTGAAACTAGAATTTAATAATCCCTAAAGGCTTTAAAAAGTATATAACTTTTACGCAGTATTTCTTTAATGACATTGAAATTATGAATCAATACTTCGTTATTTGTTGATGTATGATGTTCGGTTCGTGGAATTCTTGTGAATTTCGCAAAGCACGAATGATGTTATCTGAAAAGTTTCGGGTACATCGATGATGAAAGTGTAAAATCAAATATATACTTGATTGATTATGAATTGGAATTTGTTGAATTGCGACAGAGATTGTAGTTAACGCTGGTTAAGTTGCGGCCGAAGGACGTACATTATTGCATATTTGTAATATGAATTAACCGAGTAGTTAAGATTCACACACAATAGTTTAGCACGGAAAGATTTATTTCAAAATATATATATATATATATATATATATATATATATATATATAATATACATATAATTTCTTGAGAGGGAATGAGTTAATTCTTCATAACTCGTTGATACAATATACACGTTATTGATTCGTAATGATGTCCACAGTGATTCTTGAACTGACGGAGTTTGTGATGTTATCAGTGTTGTTGATTCGGATGTTGACTGTACTGACGATGCTGGTAACTCTGACGGTACTGCTGATGCTGTTGGTAAAGCAAGTTTAGCTTGTTAATCACACAACATTTTTGTCAGGGTTTCTACTCTTCCTTCTATCATTTTTGGTTCGCTTAACTGATTTATGGTTAGGGCTAGATTAGATAATCTCTAAGACTTTAGAGATTACATAATCGCCGCAGAATGTTTCTCCAATGAAGTTATGAATTAATACTTCATCAGTTATTGTTGTTGGTACTCCTTGGTATCTATGGTGCGTATGACGTCGATGCTCGTGGGACAGATTGTGAAGTTGAGGTTTACGACGCGGTTGTGGTTGGAGGTGGTAATGGTACTGTTGGCATTGATGATGGTGGTACTGGTTATGCTGCTGATGCTGCTGCTGGTGTTTGTAATCTCTGCACCATATTCTCCAAAGACACTACCCGAGCGCGAAGCTCGTTGACTTCTTCTATTACACCGGGGTGATTGTCGGTTCGGACGAGCGGATAAATAAAATCTAAAATTTGATGTAATATATAATCGTGACGAGATACTCTGGAAATGAGCGAGAACATGGTGTTTCGGACAAGTTCGCCGGTAAGTGCTTCAGGTTCTTCGTCAAGAGGGCAATGTGGTGGATGGAAGGGATCACCTTCTTCTTGTCTCCAATGATTGAGGAGGCTACGAACCCATCCCCAATTCATCCAGAATAGGTGATGACTGATTGGTTGATCTATTCCGGTCACACTGCTTTCGGAGCTTGAATGGGATTCCATTTCGGAATCTGAGTGACTTGAACTGATGACGAATTCCATTTCGTACGATTGGATAAAGGAATTTTTTTTTTGATATGAAATGATTTTGGCTAACGGATGGTATTCTAATTACATAGAATATATATATATATATATATATATATATATATATATATATATATATATATATATATATATATATATATATATATATATATATATATATATATATAGATCAAAAGATTTCGTAGATTACGGAGGACTTTGCGGGATATGTCAGGCAAAGTTTAAAGTAACAGATACGATAAGATATGATTTAGCAGATATGCTAAGATATGAATTTTTGTCTATACACTATTCATGCAATCAATGCAGCAAGACGTGTCTTATACTAAAAATGATAAGCAGGTAATTTCCTGAGGATGATAAGTAGTTAATTTTCGACACAAAATGATATGCAAAACTTTTGACATGCAGACACGGTCGAAGTCCAGACTCACTAATGCATCCTATCGACTTATCAGTTAGACACACTAATGCAGACCTGGTTCGCTAAGACCACCGCTCTGATACCAACTGAAAGGACCCGTTCATATACATTATAAACGATTCATAATAGTTGATTACATTGCGAGGTATTTGACCTATATATGATACATTTTACAAACATTGCATTCGTTTTTAAAAGACAATCTTTCTTTACATCGAAAATTGACAGGCATGCATATCATTTCATAATATCCACTATCCAACTATAAATTGATTTAATAATAATCTTTGATGAACTCAATGACTCGAATGCAACGTTCTTCGAAATATGCTATGAAAGACTCCAAGTAATATCTTTAAAATGAGCAAATGCACAACGAAAGATTTCTTTAACACCTGAGAATAAACATGCTTTAAAGTGTCAACCAAAAGGTTGGTGAGTTCATTAGTTTATCATAATCATTTATTTCCATCATTTTAATAGACCACAAGAATTTCATTTCCAGTTCTCATAAATATACGTCCCATGCATAGAGACAAAAATAATCATTCATATGGTGAACACCTGGTAACCGACATTAACTAGATACATATAAGAATATCCCCTATCATTCCGGGATCCTCCTTCGGACATGATATAAATTTCGAAGTACTAAAGCATCCGGTACTTTGGATGGGGTTTGTTAGGCCCAATAGATCTATCTTTAGGATTCGCGTCAATTAGGGTGTATGTTCCCTAATTCTTAGATTACCAGACTTTAATAAAAAGGGGCATATTCGATTTCGATAATTCAACCATAGAATGTAGTTTCAATTACTTGTGTCTATTTCGTCAAACATTTATAAAAGCGCATGTATTCTCAGTCCCAAAAATATAAAGGGTAAAAAGGCAAATGAAACTCACCATACTGTATTTCGTAGTAAAAAATACTGTATTTCGTAGTAAAAATACATATAACATCATTGAACAAGTGCAAGGTTGGCCTCGGATTCACGAACCTAAATTAATTATATATATTTATGTGTTGGTCAATATTTGTCTAACAAATTAGGTCAAGTCATAGTGTACCACAATCCTAATGCTCGAGACTAATATGCAAAAGTCAACAAAAGTAAATTTGACTCAAAATAATTTTCAAAAATCTATACATGATTAATATATAGTTTAAATATCGTTGTTTTATATTTTTAAATATTTTTAAAAGATTTATTAAAGTAAATAATATAATTTATTTATTAATAAATAAAATTTTATATTAAATTTATATAATAAAATATACTTTTATATATATTAAGTAATAAAATTTATAGGGTTCATTTAATATCATAAAGATAATATGATAGGTATTATTAAAGTAAGGTATTACACGTAGTAAAATATGTTTGTATCACATATTTATTTGATAAAATAATATCTATAATGATAGTAAGTAAAAGTTGTATTATTTTGTAATAATAATTATTATTATAAAAATATCAATATTTATAATTACTAAGATGACATTAGATAAAATGATAATTCTAATTATGATAACTTTAATATTTACGATAATTTTTAATATTATCTTTAAAATAATAATTCTATTTAAAATAATAATAATAATGATATTTTATAGTAACAATGACATTTCTATTAAAATGATAATTTTTGTTAAAATGATAGTTTTAATACTAACGATACTTTTAATAATAATAGTAATGATAAAAATAATAAGAACGATAATTTTATCTAAATCAATATCTTATAATATTTTAATTTCATCATGATACTCTTACCCATTATTTCCTAATCGTTTCGTTTAATAGCTTTTAATCGTCTTTTATATCGTGTTCATAATAATGATAATAATAGTAATCAAAATAATTAGGTGTTACAAATATTTGTTTTAATTACACTAATATTAATAATGATAGTTACTATAACATTATTAACGATAATACTAATAATTATCTTAATGATAATATAGTAATAATAATAATAACAATAACAATAACCATTTTTAAATAATGATATATATATTAATAATGATAATAATAATAATAATAATAATAATAATACCAATAATAATAATAATAATAATAATAATTGGATAATAATAATAATACTAATTATAACTTTAACGATAATAACGATAGTAATAATAAAAAAAATAACAATTTTTAATGATAAATCCCTTTTATTGATAAAGATAATAATAATGATAATAATAAGATAAAACTAGAACGACGATAAAAACGACGATAATAATAATCATTTTTAATAAAAATATCGAAAATTCAATTGATTATAACTTCTAATCCGTTCATCGAAACCATTCGATATCTAAAGGAAAAGTTCTTAATTTTTCGCTAGCTTTCCAAGGACATGCATATCTTATACCTTATCTCAACCGCAAGTGTAACTAATTCAACATTCAACCTAACCTGTCTAAGGGCAATATCAAAAGTACAAGCATGCATAATCCTAAGTACTCGAGCACTAGTCAGGGATACACTATTAGTATGTAAAAGTTAAATTATGAGTACTCACGTATCAATATTGAGATTCAATATTGCAGTAAAGGTACGTAGAAGCAACATAAATGATAAACACTATATTGATCTCACGAGCATACCCATGAACCATACTCAATTACCTCCATAGCTATAACCCATAATTTCCTTAATCCTATCCCACTCGAAAAACAATTTTGAAATCACTCGGACAGCACTCCGTCGTAATATTTTATGTATACTAATAATATCTTGAAATAATACGGAGTAAATATATATATGTAAATCGATTGAGAGAGTTTAGAGAAAAATATTTTCAAGTTTCTATGAAATAATGAAACCTATTGAATTCTATTTATAATAGATTTTTGAATTATTAAAGTGAATTATTAAAATATGAATTATTAAAGTGAATTATTAAAGTATGAATTATTAAAGTGAATTATTAAAGTATGAATTATTAAAGTGAATTATTAAAGTATGAATTATTAAAGTGAAAGTAAAGTAAAAATAAAGTAATGGTAAAGTTTAAGTATAGTAAAAGTATAAAACTATGTACGTATAATACGCGTATAAATATATATAATATTAATTTAAATCGTTATATATATAAAATAAAATATAAATATCGTTATCTTTATCATACTAGTTAAGCAATGAGTTGTCAAAAGTGGTTCTAGATATTTATAAAAGTTATATACGTTTTAATAATAAAGTTCTTTTTAAACTGAAAACGTTTTTGTACGTTTGAAACTAAATAGATCAATCGAGTCTTTATGAGATTCAATCTTCCACTATCCCTTGTCTAGTTCTCAATGATTGACAATTTGTTCTTATTTATAAATCACTTTACCATTTTCTGAATATTGTTAAAATGGAAAGATTTCTCAAATCAACGTGGGCCTTTCAACAGAGACTTGTAACCATAATTCAATATATCTGATAATTCAATCATTTGATCTTATCTTCTAATTCCATTGATAAACATTTTGAAACAGATACAATCATATAAAGTATTTAATCTAATATTTTGTTTACGTTTCAAGTTATAATATATATACACATAAACATATATAATCATATTCGTTTAATGGTTCGTGAATCGTTGGAACTTGGTCGAGGTTGAATGAATGTATGAACATAGTTTAAAATTCTTGAAATTTAACTTAACAAATATTGCTTATCGTGTCGAAAACATATAAAGATTAAAGTTTAAATTTGGTTGGAAATTTCCGGGTTGTCACAGGAGTATGGTGGATAAAGGCGGTGCAATGGTGGTGGTTAGGGTTCAAAAGTTTAATGTTCCGGCGAGGTTTGGTTCCCAAAGTTGAGAGAATCTAGCAGTAACATTTTAGGTTTCTATACACTTAATATATTCACATAAGAAAAAATACTCCCTCCGTCCCAGATTAATTGTCCCCAGACAAAAAATACACAGTTTTAGGAAATCCCACTAACTTTATTTCTCCACCAATGAAATATCTTCTCTCTCCAGATCCACCAATGAAATATCTCCTTTCCTTTCTATTTATGGAAGTAGACAATTAATTTGGGACATCCCAAAATGGAATACTGGACAATAATTTAGGGACGGAGGGAGTAATAAGATTAAAGGTAAAATCGTAAATTACACAAAAGGTACAGTGTAATAGTTATATTTTTAGATTACGTGTTACACGTATTTGTTTGGGACAATTAAATTGGTTCGGAAGAAACTTCTTATGAAAAGATAAATTAAATAATAAATAATAATTGTGTCCATGTTTTGTTGACTTTTTGATTACATGAGTTAAAGTTATTGTAATATTTTAATCCATCTTTAACCTAATAAATGGATAGTGTGATATACTTGTAAAATCAATTAGTAGTATAATATTATCAGATAACTACACTTTTGGTTGTGAACAAATATGAATTGTCTCAATGAACATGGCTTGGTGCATTAACTATGAATGGTTTCAATAAATGTTGGCAAATACATTTTGAATTAAAATGATTACATTTCCAGGTTCATAACTAATTTTCTAAAAAAAAAATGGTCCTTTGGCACTAATTATAAATGTTATTGGGGGCAATTGCCCCTTGTAGATATGTCTTTGTTATTGCAATGTTTTGATTATTATTTATAGATATGTCGAATTTTTTTTTGAAATAGTAATATTTTTTAATATGTTTACAAAACTAGAAATTTTGAAAAAAACTTTACAAAACTAGTAAAACCGGAGTTTCAAACTCCGGTTTGGCCAAATCAGTGTTCCAAAGTCCGGTTTCTATCTACTTTGTCCACATGACAGAGTGACATGGCAAACCGGACTTTGAAACACCGGTTTGCCACGTGACATTTTTTTTTTTTTTTTAGAATTATGGGATGAGCTCGTTTATTTGTTTAGAAAATTTTTTTAATTATTTTTGCTAGATTTAAGGGATGAATATTAATTATTAATAAGCTAATTTGAAACTTCTTTTAATATAGTTTGAGAAGTGAAAGTTCAGATAGTTATTACTCCGTAATTAATAAGCTAATTCTTTTAAGGGATGAATATCAATTATTAACAATTAAATTTTTTTTAAAACAAATAAACAAGCTCATCCCAGAATCCTAAAAAAAAAAAATGCCACGTGGCAAACCGGTGTTTCAAAGTCCGGTTTGCCATGTCACTCTACCATGTGGACAAAGTAGATAGAAACCGGACTTTGGAACACCGGTTTGGCCCAAACCGGAGTTTGAAACTCCGGTTTTACTAGTTTTGTAAAGATTTTTTCCAAATTTCTAGTTTTGTAAACATATTAAAAAATATTACTATTTCAAAAAAAAATTCTAGATATGTCTTGTTATTACAATGTTTTATTATTGATAATTATAATTATAATTATGATATCATTATTCATACATTAAAATTCTATTAACAGTTATTTGTTATTATATTAAGTATAAAATTGAAGTAATTTTTTCATTCAATTTTTATCTCCACCATATATATATATATATATATATATATATATATATACTCTCTCCGTCCCAAAATAATTGTCCTGTTTTGACTTTTTGAGTTTTTTTTCTTCAACTTTGACTTCAAAAATCTTTTTTGTGTTATATAATATTGAATGAAAGTTATACCAAATGAAAACACATTCAAAAATCAATTTATTCATATAAATTTCATCAAATATTCTATAGTAAAACCAACAAATGTTTAAAGTCAAAACTTAATCAATTGACTTTGAAAAGTCCAACAGGACAATTATTTTGGGACGGAGGGAGTATATATATATATATACCTACCTACAGGGTATTTGTTTACTGTTCAAGATTTGTCCTTTTGTGGTTCATGTTTTTTTTTTCTTTTTTACGATTGCAACAGGGGTAATTTACTGATCAACACATGTGCCAAGATTATTGGTGAATGGTGACCAGCTTTACTCTTCTCCATGGAACATTTTACCTTAGCAATTGACACCTCCAGCTTCTTATTTTAGGAACTGCCACCTCCTACTTTGTAGCAATCGCCAGCAGCTGCTTCCGCGCTTCACCCGTATCAACCTTACATCATGACACGTATTGTTTGCCAAAGAATTGTTGATACACATCGCTACAGCAAAAGAGATCTAATTTCTTAATTGCTCACTCCTTCGATATCCACTTGCAGCGGTGGTGGGATGCAGCGACCCCTTCAATCGACTTTTAGGGTTTTTTTATGCAACTCATTGTTTATGAAAGCTTTTTATGAACTAACAAGATGAATAAACAATTAACAATATTGTGTTTAATGCCATATTTATGTGACAGAGCTACTTTAATTGAATCCTGACTACTGCTCAAATCTCTAATTTCAGATCTTATATTTGATTTCTTTTCAGTTGCAAGGCGTACTTTTGAGTTGAACCTGGAATTTTGTTTTCAGTTGCAGTGATTTGGATCATAACCATTGAATCATAATATCGGAGTGGTATTTGGGTAAGATTTCTGAAAAACTGTTACATCACTCATCTTTTATACTTGTACCATCTAATCCTATTAACAGGCAAGTCAAACATGTGGATTGCTATACAATAACACTTCAAGAATTAGAATCTATTCCAACAACTTTTTAAATTCAAACTATGATGGGAGGTAAAATTTCTCTTTATGAAGAGCTTCATATGATCCATCGTTACAATGAAATAATTGAAGCCACAATTTTAATAATTAATCATTTGTCAACTAATTTCTGATTCTTGTTGATCTCAGCTTTTTTCCATGGGTTAGCATACTGGTTTGATGTCGAGTTTAGTGGACATGCTGCCTCATCCTCGGTTAAGGGTCCCCCAAAACAAACCCATCTTGGTAGTCATTGAAATAAGTGGACAACTCCTGATGAGTTACTTTATTTATTATTTTCTGAACAGTTATACTTTTAATTTGCTTTGGCTGATGATGATATACTTCTACGATCCAATAGATATTTAGCAGCATCAGGTTATGAAATATATACTCCGTTTTGAATATGAGTGAGTTAATACCAAGTATAAATAATTTCAATAGCCTCAAATGAAGGGTGGGTGTTTCGACCAATATACTAATGGATGATTATGTTTACATCTATTGTTTATGGGAACAATACAATGTTGCTTAAAAGAAACTAACAAATGGGTCAAAAGATCGTTTTAGAGGTTGACTTTTTGCACAAGTTGCATTCTTTTTGTCCAAATCGTCCGAGTGGCTTACTACTAGCTATTAAATTAGGCATCTACAAGAACCATCAAATCTATATTGACCTTCTAGATTTAGCATCATGTGTATCAAGTTTAAGGCCTGTTGTCCTTCACAACCCAATCTTATCAGTACTTAGAGTCATGTATTGGTTTGATACATACAAGGTTAATATTTTTCTAATAAATTTATAACTTAAAATTTAGCAGTAGAACAACTCTACCAATTCGTCTTTTTTTTTTCTTCCTTGTGATGCAGTTTATTGACGACACGTTGACACACCAGCTATCATGTTCAGGTTATTCACGTACGTACTCTTATCTAACACGCTATAACAATTATCTTACAGGCTGATATGAAACTTCTGGCGCAATTGTTTTGCGGTGAACTGATGATGATGCACTTGACCTGTGGTTTACTCTTTTGGTAAAACCTACTATAAAATTTTAATTATTTCATTTCAAAGTTTTTTTAAACTGTGTGATTTGAACACTAAGGTGGGATTCCAATAGCTGCTGCAGCTTGTTACCAAAAACTGGAACGCAATTGGTGTGAAGCTCTTACTATTTTTAGGTATTAACTTCGCATAAAGATTTCATTATTTCATCAAATTAGTTTTGACTGTTTGATTGGTTAATACCCACCATCTGCTGCCACTTAGGAATCCGATCACCTTGGAATGAATCAAGTCTTTTCTTCACTATGATGACTTATCATAAGATCTTATATAATATATAGACTTTCATTCCTTGAGTGTGATGCAGAAAGTGATCATCATTCATGGGGCTAGCTTATGCAAAGTTAACAATGTCATTGGCAATTCATGATGCGACTCACCTTGAAGTTTCACTTAATAAGGTTTACAAGGTTTTATGGACACTTTAACTTAGTACATATATACTCAATGTTTCCATTCAGCTTTATTTATGTATGTACGAGTGAAAATTATGAATTGTTAAAGAAGAAAAGGGATGTACATTCCTTAAATTACATGTTTGAATTTTACAGTAGCATGAACCCACTGTATTTCTAAAAGATTCTTTGATTACTATGCAACTTTTTTTTTTTTTTTTTTTAATAAATAAAACCGTACCTGGTCCTCAGGACTTGTAGCTCAAATTTAGAGTGCAGCAACCACCAGTTGAGATTTGGTTGAAGCAGTAGTAATTTTATATGCAAAGTATTTAGCAAGTTATATACATTTGCAGGCTGTTTTTCCTGGAATATATATTGTACTTTAGGTTATGGATTGTTAGTAATGTTTGGTCTATGTAGTCTTGGTTGATACATAGTACGTCTTAAATAGCAATCTGGGCCGTGCATATGCACGGCATAAGTCCACCTAGTATGTATATATATATATATATATATATATATATATATATACTAGGTTTTTGAGCCCGTGCGTTGCACGGGTGTGTAAAAAACTGTGCAAAAACATGTAATTTGCATTTTATATTGGTATTTAAATAGCGATATTAAAAAAATAGAAAAAGTATAATAATTATTTAATGCCTTGTTGTGTTTTTTAAAAATTATTTTAAGTTTAAGATTCCGTGTTATTGACAAATTTTAAAAGCTATGTTAGTAACTTAATGTCTACAATTTTTTGTCTCACAATTAATATCGTTTTAATTATTCATATGAGTGTAAGAGCCCGTAGTGTTGGTTTTAGAGCCCGTGCGTTGAACATGGTTAATATATTTTACAATTATTATGTACAATTATTTTTTGAATAAAAATATAACCCGCGAGTTTAATTTTAAAAAGGTTGTTAGTCATTTCAGCAATATAAGGGTACTCGGGGGAGTCGTCTTGTATAATTAATATTATAATAGTTATATTTGTATGTTCGTAAATATTTTAAGGACTTAAACTGTTAATTCAAATTACTTCCATATTTATTCTAAAAAGAAATGCTCCGCTGGTAATGCATCGAAGCTCCATGTCGAATACAATTCATTATGTTTAGTTCGTAAAATTATTTTGAGTTGAATGGTGATGGCTGTGGAACCTAACTCGCGGCGAACAGAAAAATAAACCCGTTCAAAAATTTTGGTGTATTTTGTTTAATAAGTTTATATTAAAGATGATTTAAATATAGAATATATATATATTTTACATCATCTACATGTACTCATGTTATTGCAATGATTATACATAATATTATATTATATATCACGGGTGTGTAAAAGTCGTGCAAATACTGTAACATATTATATCATTCAATATGTAAATAACGAAAGTAAATAAAACGTTGGAGCCCGTGCGTTGCACGAGTGGGCAAAATAATCTTACAAAATTAATTAAGTTTTACACAGTTATTATTTTAAGTTTAGGAGCCTGTGGTGTTGACAAATTTTAAAAATTGCCTAACAATTATTAAAGTCTAAAAATTTAATTTTGCATCGGCAAATCATGTTAAAAATCGTTTGAGACAAAATTTACATTCATATTAACCAATTAAATAATTTTAAAACTATATATACAAAAATTATCAATTGGAACAGCCCAAATCAATATAATTTTGTATCAATCCCAATCACACGCATATGAGTTCAAAAAATGTACCATTTTTTAACAAAAGCTAATCTTCTATCCAAATGTAGTACTCCGTATTGTATCATGTTTCATATTTCCAATATCAAAAAATAGTAACTGATATATGTTATAAAATAAAAATATATCAATTTTATTCATTTTATCCAAATGTTTTTGTTGCTCCGTGAATTATGTGTAGCAAATAAAAACTTGAGATATTTTCTCTCTGTATTTTTGATATATATATATATATATATATATATATATATATATATATATATATATATATATATATATATATATATATATATATATATATATACGGAGTACATTTTAAGCCTTTGGCTTTTTTAATTTGTAACTAATTTAATAATAATATATATAATATAATATAGATATAATATATAGATACAAACATTCTAAAATAACTTTCAACCACAATTCATAAAAAATTTTTAGTTTATATATATATATATATATATATATATATATATATATATATATATATATATATATATATATATATATATATATATATCATAAAGTTAGACTCAACAATTGGAAATGCCTATATTCACTCTTAGATAATTACTCCAATATTCCGGATACAATCAAATAGAGAGGACATATTTTCTTGTAGAAATTAGTTATCGTATGAATTATATGTTAGAAATTGAATATGAATTTGACTGTCATGATTGATTCTTGAATCGTGTAATCACTTTCTCTATAAAGTATTTTGACCCAACGATTGCCTTGGTATAACGAAATCTTTACAGGGATAAGACAAGAACGCCATTAGTGTTTTTGGCAATGAAATCACTAATCAATATCTTAGAAAGTTTGTGTGTATTCTGTTGTTATAAATGAATGCAATATGCCAGAAACCAAAAATAAGAAAACTGAAACGTTGGGCAGTTATATTTTAAAGGATGTAACTTTTCAAATTGGGCGGGAAAAACTGTCATACCTTTTGGTTTAACTCTTGACGCTGCCCCTTGGACCCCTTATGCGACAGTTAGTAGCCAACTCTTACGGGCGTGTACTCCACACTCTCCGAACCCGTTGGTAAGTATAACAAGCTAACTCTTGCATTCAAGTAAATCCCAATTAACTAAAATAAATGTTGGATGACACTAAAATCACAACAAATCCCCCCCCCCCTTCCCCCCCAATTTAGTGTAATCCTTGATTTACTAAAATAATCAAACTAACAGAACAAACTAATGCATAAATGGAAATGTTCGTGAAGAATTGAATTTCCACTTAGTATAATATTTACAAGAATTCGAAAATAAGGGTGTTCGTGAAGAATTGAACCCTTCACTTCATTTGAAAACTATAAAATATTATAAACATCAGTTTCTTACATATCCCTAAGATAAACTTGATACTATTATAAGCCATGTATCCCAATCCTTCAGTGAACATATCGGCAGCTAAGTCTAAAGCTCCTTGAAGCGGAAAAACTTCATGCTCAAATAAGTAGTTCTTTTACATCTTGCACCTTCACATGCAATTTTTCAAAAAACGTGCAGGTCTAAACACATACTTTGGGATCAAAATATTTTATGCGTTTCAATCATCAGAAAGTAAGCTTACCTCATTGAATTCAGCTCCTAGCGTTGTACTAGAAGGGAATTGGGCGTCTCACTTTGGAAGATCTATACGGACTTCAATCCCACTTCAATAGCTGACTTGTGCACTAAGTCTCGGGCTAATGCTTTCGTTATGTGATATGCCAAATTTTGTTGTGATCTAACAAAACTTACGGATATCACTCCATTTAAAATCAGCTCGCGAACTGATATCGGCTAAAAAGTCACATTTTTACCTCAATATTAAGGCTCAAAAATGATAAAGTTCCAAACTTTGTCGACAAAATAATCACTTTGTCGGTTGATTTTGTAGATTTAGTAATTATGAAGACGATGCAAAAAGAATCAAGTAAATAAGAGCTAAAACGAAGATTCTAGAACGAAAACGGTAAAAGATAAGTTACGACTCTGGAAACCAAGTTACAATCCCGTGAACGAGCAAGACGATCCAAGCCAAACGGCTTGCCATACGGCCTGCCACATCACAAACGGCCTGTCATGCAAACGGCCCAAGAAAATGGCTTGCCCTTGCAAACGGCCTGGCTATACAGCTTGCCATACGGCCTGCCAGCCATCTTACCTACCGTCCTGCCTGCCGTCTTACCTGTCGTCCTACCTGCCACGGGTTTTCAGCCCATTTATTTATAACTTTGCCATCATGCTTTCCTATAAATAGGTAGCACATCCCACCATTTCAACTCACGCCTTCTTCACTTCTCTCTCTAAAACATCTCTTTTGTCGCTCTCTACTGATCAGTAGGAGATTAGTTCTCTCTCTAGATTCTAGAGAGAGAAAAGTATAGAGATTAGGAAAATAATTATCTCTTTATTGTCGTTCTCTAGTAATCAATATGAG
Organism: Rutidosis leptorrhynchoides; assembly: GCF_046630445.1. Taxonomy (NCBI): domain Eukaryota; kingdom Viridiplantae; phylum Streptophyta; class Magnoliopsida; order Asterales; family Asteraceae; genus Rutidosis; species Rutidosis leptorrhynchoides. Next base: position 74,256,064 of record NC_092342.1, read on the forward strand.
ATTAGTATGTAGTTAGTAGAAGAAGCTTTCAAGCATTGTAACGCTATGGATATTATGAAGAAATACAAGTGTTATTCTACCAACATTATTCGGTAATATCTATCTTTTCTTTTATTAATTTATTATAATATTCTTGATCGATGTTTGTAATTTATTAATATTAGAAATGCTTGTTGCCATGATGTGTGAGTAATTGCTTGATTGTTTGTCATGATTTAATAATGTTAGTTGTAACATCCCGTATTTTTCCGTTAAATTATTTTAACGCCCGTTTTTTTTTTTTTGATAATATCTTCCGTTATCTAAATTCGTACCTTTCGTTGACTAACGTTCTAAATATTTCCGTTATTTGGTTATAACATCTACCGGTTACTCTAGCGTTTTTAAAATATTCGTTCGGTTAATTCACGCACCCGCTTTCAAACTCGAGGGACCGAAGTTGCCAAGGGGCCAAACTAGTTGACTAGGTCAACAAGTCAACCCCATATCATCCATTCATTCATACTTTCACCTCCCTCCTTCTTTTTCCTCTCTAGCTCAAGAACCCATTTTTAACATCTTCAAAGAATCATCATCTAAATCAATTCAAGCAAGCAAACATCAAAACAAATTACATATTCGTGATCATCTCATCATCCTCTACATTTTGGTACCAATTTCATCTCGTTTGGGTAACATTTCTAAAACTCTAGATTTCTCTAATTCGTGTTTTTGACTTGAAATGGTGTTAGTTAGTGTCTATGGCTCGTGTCTAGCATGAATATATGAATTATTTGCTCGATCTTATTGTTTTGCATAAACTAGCATGAACTTGAAATGGGTGTGCTTAATCTTGAATTTTGGATGATTAAATGTTGTTTTAATGTTAAAGTTCATGTATTAAATGTGTTACTAGCATCATTAGCTTCATTTTGATGTGTAGGTTGATTTAGAAAAGCTTCATTTACAAAATGATTGAATTCATGATTTTGATTAGGGTTTGATAAACTTTGAAATGAACTTTTGATGCATTGAACACTCTGAAATTTTATTAGTAAGTGTTTAATTGTATTGTAGGTTTAATTACCTTCGAAGCGGCATATCGTATGTGTAGATTGGATTCCCGAGTCAAGGAATGCATATTATGAACTTGAAACTTTAATTTTGAACGTTTAACGATCATTCGACGAGGTTTTTGTTTTTGTAAATGATGTTTTTGTTTGATGAAATGTGTTTAGTTGTATTCCTCGTCAAAATACCTTTCCAACGATATAAGATACGTGTTTTGAATGTTTACGGTTCATAAGTTATGGTTGTTTGAAGTTGGATTCGTCTAAGTGTTAAACTGCCCCAGAATTGCTGAACCAGACACAGATGCGGCGCATCTACCTTGGATGCGGCGCATCTGCCTTGGATGCGGCGCATCTGAGGCAGACTGCCTAAAAATGTCCGTTTTCTTTTAATTCTAGCTATGCTACGCACCCCCGATTGACATGAAACTTGGCCAACATGCTCATATATTGTAGTGACCCGAACTTTTCCATGTTTATTTATATTAAATGAAATTGATATTTATATGATTAAGTGTTTCCAACATGTTAAGCAATCAAACTTGTTAAGACTTGATTAATTGACATAAGTTTCATATAGACAATTGACCACCCAAGTTGACCGGCGATTCACGAACGTTAAAACTTATAAAAACTATATGATGACATATATATATATATATATATATATATATATATATATATATATATATATATATATATATATATATATAGTTAACATGATATTATGATAAGTATGTATCTCAATAAGTATATTAACAATGAACTACATATGTAAAAACAAGACTACTAACTTAAGGATTTCGAAATAGAAACATACATGTAACGATTATCGTTGTAACAACATTTAAATGTATATATATCATATTAAGATATATTAATACATCATAATATCATGATAATGTAATAATTTAATATCTCATTAGATATAATAAACAATGGGTTAACAACATTTAACAAGATCGTTAACTTAAAGGTTTCAAAACAACATTTACATGTAACGACTAACGATGGCTTAATGACTCAGTTAAAATATATATACATGTAGTGTTTTAATATGTATTCATACACTTTTGAAAGACTTCAAGACACTTATGAAAGTACTTCTACTTAACAAAAATGCTTACAATTACATCCTCATTCATTTTCATCAACAAATTCTACTCGTATGCACCCGTATTCGTACTCGTACAATACCTAGCTTCCAAATGTATTTACTATTGGTATATACACACCAATGATCAGCTCTTAGCAGCCCATGTGAGTCACCTAACCATGTGAGAACCATAATTTAACATCTAGCATGAAATATCTCATAAGATTACAAACTAATGAAGACTATATTGCCATCCTAATTCACGTGAATGAGAGGTACCACAAACACATTCACTTTGTAATTTTCTTGAATCAAACTACTCTCTCTCAAGTGTTCTTCCTTTGTTCTAAGTGTTATTCATCATCTTCAACAAAATCTAGCTCAATCTAGTTCATAAATCCATACATACACCAAGTTATAAAAGAACTACTCAAGAACACACCAACAACACTTCCAAGTTTGCTAGCTTACTTCCAATCTTGCAAATCTACTTTGAGTGATCATCCAACCTCAAGAAATCTTTCTTATTTACAGTAATATATCTTTCTAATACAAGGTAATACTCATATTCAAACTTTGATTCAATTTTTATAACTTTAACAATCTTATTTCGAGTGGAAATCTTACTTGAACTTGTTTTCGTGTCATGATTTTGCTTCAAGAACTTTCAAGCCATCCAAGGATCCTTTGAAGCTAGATCTATTTTTTTCATTTACAGTAGGTTTATCCAAAAAACCTGAGGTAGTAATGATGTTCATAACATCATTCGATTCATATATATAAAACTACCTTATTCGAAGGTTTAAACTTGTAATCACTAGAACATAGTTTAGTTAATTCTAAACTTGTTCGCAAACAAAAGGTAATCCTTCTAACTTGACTTTTAAAATCAACTAAACACATGTTCTATATCTATATGATATGCTAACTTAATGATTTAAAACCTGAAAACACGAAAAATACCGTAAAACCGGATATACGCCGTCGTAGTAACACTGCGGGCTGTTTTGGGTTAGTTAATTAAAAACTACGATAAGCTTTGATTTAAAACTTGTTCTTCTGGAAAAATGATTTTTCTTATGAACATGAAACTATATCCAAAAATCATGGTTAAACTCCAAGTGAAAGTATGTTTTTCAAAATGGACATCTAGACATCGTTCTTTCGACTGAAATGACTATCTTTACAAAAACGACTTGTGACCTGTATTTTCGACTATAAACTTATACTTTTTCTGTTTAGATTCATAAACTTAAGATCAATATGAAACCATAGCCACTTGAATCACTCAAAACGGATTTAAAACGAAGAAGTTATGGGTAAAACAAGATTGGATAATTTTACTTGTTGTAGCTACGTGAAAATTGGTAACAAATCTATATTAATCATATCCTAGCTAACTCATATTGTATTATACATGTATTCTAATATATTATGTAATCTTGGGATACCATAGACACGTATGCAAATGTTTTGACATATCATATCGACCCATGTATATATATTATTTGGAACAACCATAGACACTCTATATGCAGTAATGTTGGAGTTAGTTATACAGGGTTGAGGTTGATTCCAAAAATATATATACTTTGTGTTGTGATCTAGCCTGAGACGTGTATACACTGGATCGTGGATTGATTCAAGATAATATATATCGATTTATTTCTGCACATCTAACTGTGGACAACTAGTTGTAGGTTACTAACGAGGACAGCTGACTTAATAAACTTAAAACAGTAAAACGTATTAAAAATGTTGTAAATATATTTTGAACATAATTTAATATATATGCACATATTTGTTATAGGTTCGTGAATCGACCAGTGGCCAAGTCTTACTTCCCGACGAAGTAAAAATCTGTGAAAGTGAGTTATAGTCTCACTTTTTAAAATCTAATATTTTGGGATGAGAATACATGCAGTTTTATAAATGTTTTACGAAATAGACACAAGTAAATGAAACTACATTATATGGGTGAATGATCGAAACCGAATATGCCCCTTTTTGCTTGGTAGCCTAAGAATTAGTAAACCGATCTACTAATTGACGCGAATCCTAAAGATAGATCTATTGGGCCTAACGAACCCCATCCATAGTTGCGGATGCTTTAGTACTTCGATGTGGTTTTATCATGTCCGATGGATGTCCCGGAATGATAGGGATATTCTTATATGCATCTTGTTAATGTCGTTTACCAGGTGTTCACCATATGAATGATTTTTATGCATGCTGTTTACAAGAAATGGAAATATGAAATCTTGTGGTCTATTAATACGAATTGATAAATATATAGGCTAAACCTATAACTCACCAACATTTTTGTTGACGTTTTAAGCATGTTTATTCTCAGGTAATTGTTAAGAGCTTCCACTGTTGCATACTAAATTAAGGACAAGATGTGGAGTCCATGCTTGTATAATATTGTTTGAAAACTGCATTCGAAGACATATGTTGTTGTGTAATATTATTGTAAACCATTATGTAATGGTCGTGTGAATATACTATACTTTTGATTATCATTTTTAAACCTTTAACGATAAATTAAAGGTTATGCTTTGTTTTAAAATCGAATGCAGTCTTTGAAAAACGTCTCATATAGAGATCAAAACCTCGCAACGAAATCAATTAATATGGAACGTTTATAATCAATATGAATGGGACATTTCAGTTGGTATCCGAGCGTTGGTCTTAGAGAACCAGAATATTTGCATTAGGGTGTCTTATCGAGTTTGTTAGGATACATTAGTGAGTCTGGACTTCGACCGTGTTTTCTTTAAAAACGATTGCTTAACACTTTTGTTGGAAACTACAAATTGTAACATGTAAATATTATGTGATATATTAATCTCTTAATGTGTTTGATATTGTGTGATAGATGTATACCACTAGTACAAATCCCATCGACTCACCTAATAATAATGAAGAGTCGAATATAATTTGGGAAGATTCACAAATTCCCGAAGAAGAACCGGAAGAGGAGGAACCGGAAGAGGAGAAACCAGAAGAAGAGGAACCGGAAGAGGAGGAACCGGAGGAGGAAGAACCAGAAGAAGAAGAGGTTCCGGAGGAAGAAATATTGATACCTAAAGTAAATCGGTTAAATAAAAGAAAATCCTCAACTAACGGACCAAAGTCAATAATGGTCAATGGTGTTTCCGCTGAGGAAGCAAAATATTGGGAAGATTACCCATTTTCCGATGAATCGGATCCCGATGAGGATTCCGATGATGTTATATAAATTACCTCGACCCAATTTAACAAAGCAAAAGAAAATAATAAGGGAAAAGGTATAAAAATAGAGAAACCTGATTCCAACCCCGATGAACTTTATATGTATCGGCAACCTCGGTATTTCCTAAATTGTAATAATAACCTGGGAACCTCTAAACCACCAGGTTTTTCTAAACCATTGTGGAAAACGACGGCTCGTATTAGAGGAACACCATATATCCCTAGAAAATTAGGAAAATGAACCAAGTCCGAAGAAGAAGAAACCAGTGATTCAGATTAGGGAGTTGTAATCATGTTGTGTATTATATGTATTGTAGTGTGCTTGTACTTTTATTTTCTATGTAAAAATTGCTTGTATTGTTTGTTAATTATCTTTTATGAATCTAATACTTTTCTATTTTACAGTATAAAAACAAAATGGACGTTAAGGGTAGACAACCGAATATTTTAGAAGACCTACCAGAGGATATGATTGAGGAAATCTTGTCTAGAGTCGATCAGAATTCATCAGCACAATTAGTTACGACAATATTAGTTTGTCAAATGTTTGAAAGACATTCCAGGCATGCCTTAGTATATAAAAGGCTTTCCTTTGAAAGATGTGGTATATCAAATTGGGGAGACTTTAAGTTACGCCAAGTTTTCTTTAAGGCATTTAGTGCGGGAAACCCAGATGCAATTTTACGCTACGGGTTACGAACCTATTTTGACTCGACATATCCCAACATAGGACTCCGTTCTTTAGAAAGAGCTTCTAACATGCAACATAAAGAAGCATGTTATGCTTACGGGTTAATAATGTTCGCTTCTCATCAAATCGAGAAAAAGAACATTGGGTTGCAACTTTTAAATAAAACATTCCCACAAGTGACGGACTCGGTAGTTGAGGTGAGAAACAAAGTTTTTAGATTGTTACGGGGCTGTTGGGCATTAGGAAACCCTCGTCCTTTTGACAACGTTACAACATGCTGCCTAGCTAATGGTCATAATGGTTATCTGCTACATAACCAAGGATGGGAAATAATATTAGTACAACCAGAATGCATGACTTGTTTCTGGACTTATGAATTACGTGTCTTTATTTCTTTTGCTGAACGACTTACGTATTAACTAGAATTGCCTTTATAGATGCCGTGTAACAAGTTATTATGTGCTACATTTTATCCTATATGTATAATAGTGGTATTGTATGTTTGTAAAATATTGTATAAAAGTTTGAACGCGAAATATTATTGTAATAAGTTTTTCATATAGAATCGTAGTAGTTGAATTGTATAATAGCTACTAAGTATGAACTTAACGGGTATGTACTACCCGAATTAAAACTATAAAATGCTAATACAAAGAAAAAGCTTTTATAAATAAGTTCATATTATGCTACGAAATACTATTGACTACTCTTAAATTCTATATGATTAACTCAATTCTTTTGGCTATTTTTGAAGGAAATGGCACCGACAACTCGTTAGAACTTGAACATGAGTGAGGAAGACTTCCGTGTTTTCCTTGCTGCGAACATAGCCGCAGTGCAGGCCGCAATGCAAAATAACAACAATAACTCTGGTTCTAGCAGTGGAACAAATTCCACAAGAAATCGTGTAGGATGTTCCTACAAAGAATTCACTGCCTGCAAACCTTTGGAATTTGATGGAACCGAGGGTCCAATTGGATTGAAATGGTGGACCGAGAAGGTTGAATTCGTGTTTACCATAAGTAAATGTACTGAAGAAGACAAAGTAAAGTACGCTACGCATACATTCACTGGTACGGCGCTAACATAGTGGAATACCTATCTCGAGCAGGTAGGACAAGATGCTGCTTACGCACTACCATGGTCAGCATTCAAGCAATTGATGAACGAGCAGTATCATCCCAGAAACGAGGTCAACAAGCTCAAGGTAGAGCTTAGAGGATTACGAACGCAAGGTTTCGATATCACCACGTACGAACGACGATTCACCGAATTGTGCCTATTGTGTCCCAGAACGTTTGAAGACGAAGAAGAGAAGATTGACGCATTTGTAAAAGGGTTACCGGAAAGGATTCAAGAAGATGTGAGTTCACACGAGCCCGCCTCCATACAAAAGGCAAGTCGAATGGCTCACAAATTAGTGAACCAGATCGAAGGAAGGATTAAAGAGCAGACGACTGAAGAGGCTAACATGAAACAAGTCAAGAGAAAGTGGGAAGAAACCAATGACAAGAGTCACCAATACAACAACAACAATCACAACCACAATCGCAATAACTCTCCCAACAACCGCAACATCAATCACAACAACAACTTCAACAAACGTCCCAACAACAACTACAATAACCGTCCCAACAACAACAACAACAACAGCAACAATAGCAACAATAACAATCCCAACAACAATCTCAATAACAACAATGGCAACAAAAACCAAAAACAGCCATGCCAAAGGTGTGAAGAGAATCACTCGGGGTTCTGCATGACATTTTGCACCAGGTGTAGAAGAAATGGTAATAGTGCGGCAAAGTGTGAGGCCTATGGACCAAAGTTTAACAGAATTAAAAGAACAAATAATGTCGGAACAGATAATGCCGCCATAGTTTGCTTTGCATGCGGAAAACTGGGCCACATTAGTAGAAATTGCCCGAATCGGGGGAATACTAGTGGGCAGGGCCACGGAAGAGTTTTCAATATTAATACGGCAGAAGCGCAGGAAGACCCGGAGCTTGTTACGGGTACGTTTCTTATTGACAATAAATCTACTTATGTTTTATTTGATTCAGGTGCAGATAGAAGCTATATGAGTATAGATTTTGTGCTAAACTAAGTTGCTCACCGACGACCTTGGATAATAAATTTTTACTCGAATTAGCAAACGGTAAATTAATTACAGCAGATAATATATGTCAGAATCGAGAAATTAAACTGGTTAGCGAAACATTTAAGATTGACTTGATACCAGTAGAGTCAGGGAGTTTTGATGTGATAATCAGTATGGACTGGTTGAAAGAAGTGAAAGCAGAGATCGTTTGTTACAAAAATGCGATTCGCATTATGCGTGAAAAAGGAAAACATTTAATGTTGTACGGAGAAAAGAACAACGTGAAGTTAAATCTTATTAGTAGTTTGAAGGCGTAAAAACTAATAAGAAAAGGTTGTTACGTTATTCTAGCACACATCGAGGAAGTTAAACCTAAAGAAAAGAACATCAGTGATGTTCCCGTCGCAAAAGAATTTCCCGATGTATTTCCGAAAGAATTACCGGGATTACCCCCACATCGATCCATTGAATTTCAAATAGACCTTGTAACAGGAGCTACACCAATAGCTCGTGCTCCATACAGAATCGCACCCAGTGAAATGAAAGAATTACAAAGTCAGTTACAGGAACTTTTAGAGCGTGGTTTCATTCGACCAAGCACATCACCTTGGGGAGCTCCTGTTTTGTTTGTCAAGAAGAAGGATGGTACATTTAGGTTGTGTATCGACTACCGAGAGTTGAACAAACTTACCATCAAGAACCGGTACCCATTACCGAGAATCGACAACTTATTTGATTAACTACAAGGCTCGTCGGTTTATTCGAATATCGATTTACGTTCTGAACATCACCAAATGCGGGTGAAGGAGGATGACATTCCGAAGACTGCTTTTAGGACGCGTTACGGTCATTACGAGTTTATGGTTATGCCGTTTGGATTGACTAACGTACTAGCTGTGTTCATGGATCTCATGAACCGAGTGTGTGGGCCATATCTTGACAAGTTTGTCATTGTTTTCATCGATGACATACTTATTTACTCGAAGAATGATCTAGAGCATGAAGAACATTTGAGAAAAGTGCTAGAGTTACTGAGAAAAGAAAAACTGTACGCTAAATTTTCAAAGTGTGCATTTTGGTTGAAAGAAGTTAAATTCCTCGGTTACATAGTGAACAAAGAAGGTATTCAGGTGGATCCAGCAAAAATTGAAACCGTTGAAAAGTGAAAAACCCCGAAAACTCCGAAACACATACGCCAATTTTTAGGGCTGGCTGGTTATTACAGGAGATTCATCCAAGATTTTTTCAAAATAGCAAAACCATTGACTACATTAACGCATAAAGGAAAGAAATTTGAATGGAAGGATGAACAAGAGAAAGCGTTTCAATTGTTGAAGAAAAAGTTAACTACGAAACCTATATTGTCATTACCTGAAGGGAATGATGATTTTGTGATATATTGTGACGCCTCAAAGCAAGGTCTCGGTTGTGTATTAATGCAACGAACGAAGGTAATTGCTTATGCGTCTAGACAATTGAAGATTCACGAACAGAATTATACGACGCATGATTTGGAATTAGGCGTAGTTGTTTTTGCATTAAAGACTTGGAGGCACTACTTATATGGGGTCAAAAGTATTATATATACCAACCACAAAAGTCTTCAACACATATTTAATCAGAAACAACTGAACATGAGGCAGCGCAGGTGGATTGAATTATTGAATGATTATGACATTGAGATTCGTTACCACCCGGGGAAGGCGAATGTGGTAGCCGACGCCTTGAGCAGAAAGGACAGAGAATCCATTCGAGTAAAAGCTATGAATATAATGATTCACACTAACCTTACTACCCAAATAAAGGAGGCGCAACAAGGAGTTTTAAAAGAGGGAAATTTAAAGGATGAAATACCCAAAGGATCGGAGAAGCATATTAATATTCAGGAAGACGGAACCCGGTATAGGACTGAAAGAATTTGGGTACCAAAATTTGGAGATATGAGAGAAATGGTACTTAGAGAAGCTCATAAAACCAGATACTCAATACATCCTGGAGCGGGGAAGATGTACAAGGATCTCAAGAAACATTTTTGGTGGCCGGGTATGAAAGCTGATGTTGCTAAATACGTAGGAGAATGTTTGACGTGTTCTAAGGTCAAAGCGGAGAATCAGAAACCATCAGGTCTACTTCAACAACCCAAAATCCCAGAATGAAAATGGGAAAACATTACCATGGATTTCATCACTAAATTGCGAAGGACTGCAAGTGGTTTTGATACTATTTGGGTAATAGTTGATCGTCTCACCAAATCAGGACACTTTCTACCAATAAGAGAAGATGACAAGATGGAGAAGTTAGCATGACTGTATTTGAAGGAAGTCGTCTCCAGACATGGAATACCAATCTCTATTATCTCTGATAGGGATGGCAGATTTATTTCGAGATTCTGGTAGACATTACAGCAAGCATTAGGAACTCGTCTAGACATGAGTACTGACTATCATCCACAAAATTATGGGCAGAGCGAAAGGACGATACAAACGCTTGAAGACATGCTACGAGCATGTGTTATTGATTTCAGAAATAGTTGGGATCGACACCTACCGTTAGCAGAATTTTCCTACAACAACTACCATTCAAGCATTGAGATGGCACCGTTTGAAGCACTTTATGGTAGAAAGTGCAGGTCACCGATTTGTTGGAGTGAATTGGGGGATAGACAGATTACGGGTCCGGAGATAATACAAGAAACTACTGAGAAGATCATCCAAATTCAACAACGGTTGAAAACCGCCCAAAGTCGACAAAAGAGCTACGCTGACATTAAAAGAAAAGATATAGAATTTAAAATTGGGGAGATGGTCATGCTTAAGGTTTCACCTTGGAAAGGCGTTGTTCGATTTGGTAAACAGGTGAAATTAAATCCAAGGTATATTGGACCATTCAAGATTATTGATCGTGTCGGACCAGTAGCTTACCGACTTGAGTTACCCCAACAACTCGCAGCTGTACATAACACTTTCCATGCCTCGAATTTGAAGAAATGTTTTGCTAAAGAAGATCTCACTATTCCGTTAGACAAAATCCAAATCAACGAAAAACTTCAATTCATCGAAGAACCCGTCAAAATAATGGATCGTGAGGTTAAAAGACTTAAGCAAAACAAGATACCAATTGTTAAGGTTCGATGGAATGCTCGTAGAGGACCCGAGTTCACCTGGGAATGAGAAGATCAGATAAAGAAGAAATACCCGCACTTATTTCCAGAAGATACGTCAACACCTCCTGCTTAAAATTTCAGGACGAAATTTATTTAACGGGTAGGTACTGTAGTGACCCGAACTTTTCCATGTTTATTTATATTAAATGAAATTGATATTTACATGATTAAGTTTTTCCAACATGTTAAGCAATCAAACTTATTAAGACTTGATTAATTGAAATAGGTTTCATATAGACAATTGACCACCCAAGTTGACCGGCGATTCACGAACGTTAAAACTTGTAAAAACTATATGATGACATATATATGGATTTATATATAGTTAACATGATATTATGATAAGTATGTATCTCATTATGTATATTAACAATGAACTACATATGTAAAAACAAGACTACTAACTTAAGGATTTCGAAACGAGACATACATGTAACGATTATCGTTGTAACAACATTTAAATGTATATATATCATATTAAGATATATTAATACATCATAATATCATGATAATGTAATAATTTAATATCTCATTAGATATAATAAACAATGGGTTAACAACATTTAACAAGATCGTTAACTTAAAGGTTTCAAAACAACATTTACATGTAACGACTAACGATGACTTAATGACTCAGTTAAAATATATATACATGTAGTGTTTTAATATGTATTCATACACTTTTGAAAGACTTCAAGACACTTATCAAAGTACTTCTACTTTACAAAAATGCTTACAATTACATCCTCATTCATTTTCATCAACAAATTCTACTCGTATGCACCCGTATTCGTACTCGTACAATACCTAGCTTCTAAATGTATTTACTATTGGTATATACACTCCAATGATCAGCTCTTAGCAGCCCATGTGAGTCACCTAACCATGTGGGAACCATCATTTAACATCTAGTATGAAATATCTCATAAGATTACAAACTAATGAAGACTATATTGCCATCCTAATTCACGTGTATGAGAGGTACCACAAACACATTCACTTTGCAATTTTCTTGAATCAAACTACTATCTATCAAGTGTTCTTCCTTTTTTCTAAGTGTTCTTCATCATCTTCAACAAAATCTAGCTTAATCTAGTTCATAAATCCATACATAAACCAAGTTATAAAACAACTACTCAAGAACACACCAACAACACTTCCAAGTTTGCTAGCTTACTTCCAATCTTGCAAATCCACTTTGAGTGATCATCTAACCTCAAGAAATCTTTCTTATTTACAGTAAGATATCTTTCTAATACAAGGTAATACTCATATTCAAACTTTGATTCAATTTCTATAACTTTAACAATCTTATTTCGAGTGGAAATCTTACTTGAACTTGTTTTCGTGTCATGATTTTGCTTCAAGAACTTTCAAGCCATCCAAGGATCCTTTGAAGCTAGATCTATTTTTCTCATTTCCAGTAGGTTTATCCACAAAACTTGAGGTAGTAATGATGTTTATAACATCATTCGATTCATATATGAAATGTCCCGTTCTTATTGATTAAAAACGTTCCATATTAATTGATTTCGTTGCGAGGTTTTGACCTCTATATGAGACATTTTTCAAAGACTGCATTCGTTTTTAAAACAAACCATAACCTTTATTTCATAAATAAAGGTTTAAAAAGCTTTACGTAGATTATCAAATAATGATAATCTAAAATATCCTGTTTACACACGACCATTACATAATGGTTTACAATACAAATATGTTACATCGAAATCAGTTTCTTGAATGCAGTTTTTACACAATATCATACAAACATGGACTCCAAATCTTGTCCTTATTTTAGTATGCAACAGCGGAAGCTCTTAGTATTCACCTGAGAATAAACATGCTTTAAACGTCAACAAAAATGTTGGTGAGTTATAGGTTTAACCTATATATATCAAATCATAACAATAGACCACAAGATTTCATATTTCAATACACATCCCATACATAGAGATAAAAATCATTCATATGGAGAACACCTGGTAACCGACATTAACAAGATGCATATATAAGAATATCCCCATCATTCCGGGACACCCTTCGGATATGATATAAATTTCGAAGTACTAAAGCATCCGGTACTTTGGATGGGGTTTGTTAAGCCCAATAGATCTATCTTTAGGACTTGCGTCAATTAGGGTGTCTGTTCCCTAATTCTTAGATTACCAGACTTAATAAAAAGGGCATATTCGATTTCGATAATTCAACCATAGAATGTAGTTTCACGTACTTGTGTCTATTTTGTAAATCATTTATAAAACCTGCATGTATTCTCATCCCAAAAATATTAGATTTTAAAAGTGGGACTATAACTCACTTTCACAGATTTTTACTTCGTTGGGAAGTAAGACTTGGCCACTGGTTGATTCACGAACCTATAACAATATATACATATATATCAAAGTATGGTCAAAATATATTTACAATGCTTTTAATATATTTTGATGTTTTAAGTTTATTAAGTCAGCTGTCCTCGTTAGTAACCTACAACTAGTTGTCCACAGTTAGATGTATAGAAATAAATCGATAAATATTATCTTGAATCAATCCACAACCCAGTGTATACGTATCTCAGTATTGATCACAACTCAAACTATATATATTTTGGAATCAACCTCAACCCTGTATAGCTAACTCCAACATTCACATATAGAGTGTCTATGGTTGTTCTGAAATATATATAGATGTGTCGGCATGATAGGTCGAAACATTGTATACGTGTCTATGGTATCTCAAGATTACATAATATACAATACAAGTTGATTAAGTTATGGTTGGAATAGATTTGTTACCAATTTTCAAATAGCTAAAATGAGAAAAATTATCCAATCTTGTTTTACCCATAACTTCTTCATTTTAAATCCGTTTTGAGTGAATCAAATTGCTATGGTTTAATATTGAACTTTATTTTATGAATCTAAACAGAAAAAGTATAGGTTTATTGTTGGAAAAATAAGTTACAAGTAGTTTTTGTAAAGGTAGTCATTTCAGTCGAAAGAACGACGTCTAGATGACCATTTTATTTTAGAAAACATACTTCCACTTTGAGTTTAACCATAATTTTTGGATATAGTTTCACGTTTATAATAAAAATCATTTTCCAAGAATAACAACTTTTAAATCAAAGTTTATCATAGTTTTTAATTAACTAACCCAAAACAGCCCGCGGTGTTACTACGACGGTGTATATCCGATTTTACGGTGTTTTTTGTGTTTTCAGGTTTTAAATCATTAAGTTAGCATATCATATAGATATAGAACATGTATTTAGTTGATTTTAAAAGTCAAGTTAGAAGGATTAACTTTTATTTGCGAACAAGTTTAGAATTAACTAAACTATGTTCTAGTGATTACAAGTTTAAACCTTCGAATAAGATAGCTTTATATGTATGAATCGAATGATGTTATGAACATCATTACTACCTCAAGTTCCTTGGATAAACCTACTGGAAATGAGAAAAATAGATCTAGCTTCAAAGGATCCTTGGATGGCTTAAAAGTTCTTGAAGCAGAATCATGACACGAAAACAATTTCAAGTAAGATTTCCACTCGAAATAAGATTGTTATAGTTATAGAAATTGAATTAAAGTTTGAATATGATTATTAACTTGTATTAGAAAGATAACCTACTGTAAGTAACAAAGGTTTCTTGATCTTGGATGATTACTTGGAATGGATTTAGAAAACTTGGAAGTAAACTTGCAATCTTGGAAGTATTCTTGATTTTATGAAACTAGAACTTTTGGAATTTATGAAGAACACTTAGAACTTGAAGATAGAACTTGCGAGAGATCAATTAGATGAAGAAAATTGAAGAATGAAAGTGTTTGTAGGTGTTTTTGGTCGTTGGTGTATGGATTAGATATAAAGGATATGTAATTTTGTTTTCATGTAAATAAGTCATGAATGATTACTCATATTTTTGTAATTTTATGAGATATTTCATGCTAGTTGCCAAATGATGGTTCCCACATGTGTTAGGTGACTCACATGGGCTGCTAAGAGCTGATCATTGGAGTGTATATACCAATAGTACATACATCTAAAAGCTGTGTATTGTACGAGTACGAATACGGGTGCATACGAGTAGAATTGTTGATGAAACTGAACGAGGATGTAATTGTAAGCATTTTTGTTAAGTAGAAGTATTTTGATAAGTGTCTTGAAGTCTTTAAAAAGTTTATGAATACATATTAAAACACTACGTGTATATACATTTTAACTGAGTCGTTAAGTCATCGTTAGTCGTTACATGTAAATGTTGTTTTGAAACCTTTAGGTTAACGATCTTGTTGAATGTTGTTAACCCATTGTTTATTATAACAAATGAGATGTTAAATTGTTATATTATCATGATATTATGATATATAATATATCTTAGTATGATATATATATAGTTAAATGCCGTTACAACGATAATATATACATATATGTCTCGTTTCGAAATCATTAAGTTAGTAGTCTTATTTTTACATATGTATTTCATTGTTAATACACTTAATAATATATTTACTTATCATTTAACATAATTAACCAAGTGTATCAATATCTTAATATGATTCATATGTACCTAGTAAGACGTTGTTATAACGATAATCGTTATATATATCGTTTTCGAGTTTCTTAAATTAATAGTCTCATTTTTATGTATATAACTCATTGTTAAAATACCTAATGAGATACATACTTATAATAAAATCATGTTAACTATATATATACCCATATATATGTCATCGTATAGTTTTTACAAGTTTTAACGTTCGTGAATCACCGGTCAACTTGGGTGGTCAATTGTCTATATGAAACCTATTTCAATTAATCAAGTCTTAACAAGTTTGATTGCTTAACATGTTGGAAACACTTAATCATATAAATAACAATTTCATTTAATATATATATAAACATGGAAAACTTCGGGTCACTACAGTACCTACCCGTTAAATAAATTTCGTCCCGAAATTTTAAGCAGTTGGAGGTGTTGACGTATCTTCTGGAAATAAATGCGGGTATTTCTTCTTCATCTGATCTTCTCGTTCCCAGGTGAACTCGGGTCCTCTACGAGCATTCCATCGAACCTTAACAATTTGTATCTTGTTTTGCTTAAGTCTTTTAACCTCACGATCCATTATTTCGACGGGTTCTTCGATAAATTGAAGTTTTTCGTTGATTTGGATTTCATCTAACGGAATAGTGAGATCTTCTTTAGCAAAACATTTCTTCAAATTTGAGACGTGGAAAGTGTTATGTACAGTCGCGAGTTGCTGAGGTAGCTCCAGTTGGTAAGCTACTGGTCCGACACGATCTATAATCTTGAATGGTCCAATGTACCTTGGATTTAGTTTCCCCCGTTTACCAAATTGAACAACGCCTTTCCAAGGTGAAACCTTAAGCATGACCATTTCTCCAATTTCAAACTCTATATCTTTTCTTTTACTGTCCGCGTAGCTCTTTTGTCGACTCTGGGCAGTTTTCAATCTTTGTTGAATTTGGATGATTTTCTCGGTAGTTTCTTGTATTATCTCCGGACCCGTAATCTGTCTATCCCCCACTTCACTCCAACAAATCAGAGACCTGCACTTTCTACCATAAAGTGCTTCAAACGGCGCCATATCAATGCTTGAATGGTAGCTGTTGTTGTAGGAAAATTCTGCTAACGGTAGATGTCGATCCCAACTGTTTCTGAAATCAATAACATAAGCTCATAGCATGTCTTCAAGCATTTGTATCGTCCTTTCGCTCTGCCCATTAGTTTGTGGATGATAGGCAGTACTCATGTCTAGATGAGTTCCCAATGCTTGCTGTAATGTCTGCCAGAATCTTGAAATAAATCTGCCATCCCTATCAGAGATAATAGAGACTGGTATTCCATGTCTGGAGACGACTTCCTTCAAATACCGTCGTGCTAACTTCTCCATCTTGTCATCTTCTCTTATTGGCAGGAAGTGTGCTGACTTGGTGAGACGATCAACTATTACCCAAATAGTATCATAACCACTTGCAGTCCTTGGCAATTTAGTAATGAAATCCATGGTAATATTTTCCCATTTCCATTCCGGGATTTCAGGTTGTTGTAGTAGACCTGATGGTTTCTGATGTTCAGCTTTGACCTTAGAACACGTCAAACATTCTCCTACATATTTAGCAATATTGGCTTTCATACCTGGCCACCAAAAATGTTTCTTAAGATCCTTGTACATCTTCCCCGTTCCAGGATGTATTGAGTATCTGGTTTTATGAGCTTCTCTAAGTACCATTTCTCTTATATCTCCAAATTTTAGTTCCCAAATTCTTTCTGCCCTATACCGGGTTCCGTCTTCCCGAATATTAAGATGCTTCTCCGATCCTTTGGGTATTTCATTCTTTAAATTTCTCTCTTTTAAAACTCCTTGTTGCGTCTCCTTTATTTGAGTAGTAAGGTTAGTGTGAATCATTATATTCATAGAATTTACTCGAATGGGTTCTCTGTCCTTTCTGCTCAAGGCGTCGGCTACCACATTTGCCTTCCCCGGGTGGTAACGAATCTCAAAGTCGTAATCATTCAACAATTCAATCCACCTACGCTGCCTCATATTAAGTTGTTTCTGATTAAATATGTGTTGAAGACTTTTGTGGTCGGTATATATAATACTTTTGACCCCATATAAGTAGTGCCTCCAAGTCTTTAATGCAAAAACAACCGCGCCTAATTCCAAATCATGCGTCGTATAATTTTTCTCGTGAATCTTCAATTGTCTAGACGCATAAGCAATCACCTTCGTCCGTTGCATTAATACACAACCAAGACCTTGCTTTGACGCGTCACAATAAATCACAATATCATCATTCCATTCAGGCAATGACAATATAGGTGTCGTAGTTAGCTTTTTCTTCAATAATTGAAACGCCTTCTCTTATTCATCCTTCCATTCAAATTTCTTCCCTTTATGCGTTAATGCAGTCAAGGGTTTTGCTATTTTGGAGAAATCTTGGATGAATCTTCTATAGTACCAGCCAATCCTAAAAATTGACGTATATGCTTCGGAGTTTTTGGGGTTTCCCACTTTTCAACAGTTTCGATCTTTGCCGGGTCCACCTGGATACCTTCTTTGTTCACTATGTGACCGAGGAATTGAACTTCTTCCAACCAAATTGCACACTTTGAAAGCTTAGCGTACAGTTTTTCTTTCCTCAATACTTCTAGCACTTTTCTCAAATGTTCTTCGTGCTCTTGATCATTCTTTGAGTAAATAAGTATGTCATCGATGAAAACAATGACAAAGTTGTCAAGATATGGCCCACACACTCGGTTCATAAGGTCCATGAACACAGCTGGTGCGTTAGTCAATCCAAACGGCATAACCATAAACTCGTAATGACCATAACGCGTCCTAAAAGCAGTTTTTGGAATATCATCCTCCTTTACTCCCATTTGATTTTATCCAGAACGTAAATCGATCTTCGAATAAACCGACGAGCCTTGTAGTTGATCAAATAAGTCGTCAATTCTCGGCAGTGGATAACGGTTTTTGATGGTAAGTTTGTTCAACTCTCTGTAGTCAATACACAACCTAAATGTACCATCCTTCTTCTTGACAAACAAAATAGGAGCTCCCCATGGTGATGTGCTTGGTCGAATGAAACCACGTTCTAATAGTTCTTGCAGTTGGCTTTGCAGTTCTTTCATCTCGCTGGGTGTGAGTCTATAAGGAGCACGAGCTATTGGTGCAGCTCCTGGTACAAGATCTATTTGAAATTCAACAGATCGATGTGGAGGTAGTCCCGGTAATTCTTTCGGAAATACATCAGGAAATTCTTTTGCGACGGGAACATCATTGATGCTCTTTTCTTCAGTTTGTACTTTCTCGACGTGTGCTAGAACAGCATAGCAACCTTTTCTTATTAGTTTTTGTGCCTTCAAATTACTAATAAGATGTAGCTTCATGTTTCCCTTTTCTCCGTACACCATTAAGGGTTCTCCTTCTTCTCGTACAATGCGAATTGCATTTTTGTAACATACGATCTCTGCTTTCACCTTCTTCAGCCAGTCCATGCCAACTATTACATCAAAATTCCCTAACTCTACTGGTATCAAATCAATCTTAAATATTTCGCTACCCAGTTTAATTTCTCGATTCCGGCATATATTATCTGCTGAAATTATTTTACCGTTTGCTAATTCGAGTAAAAATTTACTATCCAACGGCGTCAATGGACAACTTAATTTAGCACAAAAATCTCTACTCATATAGCTTCTATCCGCACCCGAATCAAATAAAACGTAAGCAGATTTATTGTCAATAAGAAACGTACCCGTAACAAGCTCCGGGTCTTCCTGTGCCTCTACCGCATTAATATTGAAAACTCTTCCGCGGCCTTGTCCATTCGTGTTCTCCTGGTTCGGGCAATTTCTAATAATGTGGCCCGGTTTTCCACATTTATAACAAACTACATTGGCATAACTTGCTCCGACACTACTTGCTCCGCCATTACTCGTTCCGACACCATTTATTCCTTTCGTTCTGTTAACCCCTGGTCCGTAGACCTCACACTTCACCGCGCTATGACCATTTCTTTTACCCTTGTTGCAAAATTTGGTGCAGAACCCCGAGTGATACTTTTCACACCTTTGGCATAGCTGCTTCTGATTGTTGTTGTTGTTATTGCGGTTGTTTTTGTTGTTGGGATGATTGTTGTAGTTGCTGTTGTTGTTGTTGTTGTTGTTGTTGTTGTTAGGCCGTTTGTTGTAGTTGCGATTGATGTTGCGATTGTTGGGATAATTGTTGCGATTATTGTTGTAATTGCTGTTGTTGTTGTATTGGTGATTCTTATCACCATTTTCCTCCCACTTTCTTTTGACTTGCTTCACATTGGCCTCTTCAGCCGTCTGTTCTTTAATTCTTTCCTCAATCTGGTTCACTAGTTTGTGAGCCATTCTACATGCCTGTTGTATGGAGGCGGGCTCGTGTGAACTTATATCTTCTTGGATTCTTTCCGGTAATCCTTTCACAAGCACGTCGATCTTCTCTTCCTCATCTTCGAACGCTCCCGGACACAATAGGCACAATTCTGTGAATCGTCTTTCGTACGTGGTAATATAAAATCCTTGGGTTCGTAACCCTCTAAGTTCTGTCTTGAGCTTATTGACCTCGGTTCTGGGATGGTACTTCTCGTTCATCAAGTGCTTGAATGCTGACCACGGTAGTGCGTACGCATCATCTTGTCCCACTTGCTCTAGATAGGTATTCCACCATGTTAACGTAGAACCTGTGAAGGTATGCATAGCGTACTTCACTTTGTCCTCTTCAGTACACTTACTTATGGCAAACACCGATTCGACCTTATCGGTCCACCGTTTCAATCCGATCGGTCCTTCGGTTCCATTAAATTCTAACGGTTTGCAGGCAGTGAATTCTTTGTAGGTGCATCCTACACGATTTCCTGTACTGCTAGATCCAAGGTTATTGTTGGTATGTAGCGCAGCCTGTACTGCGGCTATGTTTGAAGCTAGAAAAGTACGGAATTCCTCTTCATTCATATTCACGGTGTGTCGAGTAGTCGGTGCCATTTCCTTCAAAATAGTCAAATGGAACAAGTTAATCATGCAGAATATTAAGAGTAGTTAATAGTATTTCGTAGCATAATATGAACTCATTTATAAAAGCTTTTTCTTCATATTAGCGTTTTATAAGTTTAAATTCGTGTAGTACCTACCCGTTAAGTTCATACTTAGTAGCTAATATATAATTCAACTACTACAATTCTATATGAAAAACTGATTATAATAATATTTCGCGTTCAAACTTTTATACAATATTTTACAAACTTACAATACCGCTTATTTTACATAAAGCATGAAATATAGCACACAATAACTTTGATACAAGATAGTTGTGAAGATAATTCTAGCTAGTACACAAGTCGTTCAGCAAAGGTAATAAAAACACGTAATTCATACGTCCAGAAACAAGTCATGCATTCTGGTTTTACTAGGACTACTTCCCATCCTTGGTCTTGTGGAACATAACCGTTATGGCCGTTGATAAGATAGCGTGTTGTAACGTCGTCAAAGGGACGAGGGTTACGTAATGACCAACAGTCTCGTAATAACCTAAAAACCTCATTTCTTACCCCAATTACCGACTCCGTAACTTGTGGGAATGTTTTGTTTAATAGTTGTAGCCCGATGTTCTTTTTCTCACTTTGGTGAGAAGCGAGCATTACTAACCCGTAAGCATAGCATGCTTCTTTATGTTGCATATTAGCCGCTTTTTCTAAATCATGAAGTCCTATATTCGGATACATTGAGTCAAAATAATTTCTTAACCCGTTGCGTAAAATAGCATTTGGGTTCCCCGCAATATATGCGTCAAAGTAAACACATAGTAACTTATGGGTTTCCCAATGTGATATCCCCCATGTTTCAAACGAAAGTCTCTTATAAACCAAGACATTCTTGGAACGTTCTTCGAATGTCTTACAAACTGATTTCGCCGTAAATAGTTGTGCCGAAGAATTCTGACCGACTCTAGACAAGATTTCATCAATCATGTCTCCGGGTAGGTCTCTTAAAATATTGGGTTATCTATCCATTTTGTGTTTTTATACTGTAAAATAGACAAGAGTTAGATTCATAAAAAAATAGTTATTAATACAAGCAATTTTTACATATATCATAAAGCATAAGCACACTATATTACATATATTACACCACACGAATACAACTATCTTATTCTGACTCGCTCGTTTCTTCTTCTTCGGTTTTGGTTCGTTTTGCCAAGTTTCTAGGGATATATGATGTTCCCCTAATACGAGCTGTCGTTTTCCACAACGGTTTAGAAAAACCTGGTGGTTTAGAGGTTCCCGGGTCATTGTTACAACTTAAGGGCTTCGGGGGTTGACGATACATATAAAGTTCATCGGGGTTGGAATTAGATTTCTCTATTTTTATGCCCTTTCCCTTATTATTTTCTTTTGCCTTTTTAAATTCAGTTGGGGTAATTTCTATAACATCATCGGAATTCTCGTCGGAATCCGATTCATCGGAGAATTGGTAATCCTCCCAATATTTTGCTTCCTTGGCGGAAACACCATTGACCATAATTAACCTTGGTCGGTTGGTTGAGGATTTTCTTTTACTTAACCGTTTTATTATTTCCCCCACCGGTTCTATTTCCTCCTCCGGTTCCTCCTCTTTCGGTTCTGATTCTTCTTCCGGTTCTGATTCTTCTTCCGGTTCTTCTTCGGGAACTTGTGAATCAGTCCAATATATATTCGACTCTTCATTATTATTAGGTGAGTCAATGGGATTTGTGCTAGAGGTAGACATCTATCACACAATATCAAACATGTTAAGAGATTAATATATCACATAATATATACATGTTATTAATATATAGTTTCCAACAAAAATGTTAAGCAATCATTTTTAAAGAAAACACGGTCGAAGTCCAGACTCACTAATGCATCCTAACAAACTCGATAAGACACACTAATGCAAATTTTCTGGTTCTCTAAGACCAACGCTCGGATACCAACTGAAATGTCCCGTTCTTATTGATTTAAAACGTTCCATATTAATTGATTTCGTTGCGAGGTTTTGACCTCTATATAAGACGTTTTTCAAAGACTGCATTCATTTTTAAAACAAACCATAACCTTTATTTCATAAATAAAGGTTTAAAAAGCTTTACGTAGATTATCAAATAATGATAATCTAAAATATCCTGTTTATACACGACCATTACATAATGGTTTACAATACAAATATGTTACATCGAAATCAGTTTCTTGAATGCAGTTTTTACACAATATCATACAAACATGGACTCCAAATCTTGTCCTTATTTTAGTATGCAACAGCGGAAGCTCTTAGTATTCACCTGAGAATAAACATGCTTTAAACGTCAACAAAAATATTGGTGAGTTATAGGTTTAACCTATATATATCAAATCGTAACAATAGACCACAAGATTTCATATTTCAATACACATCCCATACATAGAGATAAAAATCATTCATATGGTGAACACCTGGTAACCAACATTAACAAGATGCATATATAAGAATATCCCCATCATTCCAGGACACCCTTCGGATATGATATAAATTTCGAAGTACTAAAGTATCCGGTACTTTGGATGGGGTTTGTTAAGCCCAATAGATCTATCTTTAGGATTCGCGTCAATTAGGGTGTCAGTTCCCTAATTCTTAGATTACCAGACTTAATAAAAAGGGCATATTCGATTTCGATAATTCAACCATAGAATGTAGTTTCACGTACTTGTGTCTATTTTGTAAATCATTTATAAAACCTGCTTGTATTCTCATCCCAAAAATATTAGATTTTAAAAGTGGGACTATAACTCACTTTCACAGATTTTTACTTCGTCGGGAAGTAAGACTTGGTCACTGGTTGATTCACGAACCTATAACAATATATACATATATATCAAAGTATGTTCAAAATATATTTACAACGGTTTTAATATATTTTGATGTTTTAAGTTTATTAAGTCAGCTGTCCTCGTTAGTAACCTACAACTAGTTGTCCACAGTTAGATGTACAGAAATAAATCGATAAATATTATCTTGAATCAATCCACGACCCAGTGTATACGTATCTCAGTATTGATCACAACTCAAACTATATATATTTTGGAATCAACCTCAACCCTGTATAGCTAACTCCAACATTCACATATAGAGTGTCTATGGTTGTTCTGAAATATATATAGATGTGTCGACATGATAGGTCGATACATTGTATACGTGTCTATGGTATCTCAAGATTACATAATATACAATATAAGTTGATTAAGTTATGGTTGAAATAGATTTGTTACCAATTTTCACGTAGCTAAAATGAGAAAAATTATCCAATCTTGTTTTACCCATAACTTCTTCATTTTAAATCCGTTTTGAGTGAATCAAATTTCTATGGTTTCATATTGAACTCTATTTTATGAATCTAAACAGAAAAAGTATAGGTTTATAGTCGGAAAAATAAGTTACAAGTCGTTTTTATAAAGGTAGTCATTTTAGTCGAAAGAACGACGTCTAGATGACCATTTTAGAAAACATACTTCCACTTTGAGTTTAACCATAATTTTTGGATATAGTTTCATGTTCATAATAAAAATAATTTTCCCAGAATAACAACTTTTAAATCAAAGTTTATCATAGTTTTTAATTAACTAACCCAAAATAGCCCGCGGTGTTACTACGACGGCGTAAATTCGATTTTACGGTGTTTTTCGTGTTTCCAGGTTTTAAATCATTAAGTTAGCATACCATATAGATATAGAACATGTGTTTAGTTGATTTTAAAAGTCAAGTTAGAAGGATTAACTTTTATTTGCGAACAAGTTTAGAATTAACTAAACTATGTTCTAGTGATTACAAGTTTAAACCTTCGAATAAGATAGCTTTATATGTATGAATCGAATGATGTTATGAACATCATTACTACCTAAAGTTCCTTGGATAAACCTACTGGAAATGAGAAAAATAGATCTAGCTTCAAAGGATCCTTGGATGGCTTGAAAGTTCTTGAAGCAGAATCATGACACGAAAACAATTTCAAGTAAGATTTCCACTCGAAATAAGATTGTTATAGTTATAGAAATTGAATTAAAGTTTGAATATGATTATTACCTTGTATTAGAAAGATAACATACTGTAAGTAACAAAGGTTTCTTGATCTTGGATGATTACTTGGAATGGATTTAGAAAACTTGGAAGTAAACTTGCAATCTTGGAAGTATTCTTGATTTTATGAAACTAGAACTTTTGGAATTTATGAAGAACACTTAGAACTTGAAGATAGAACTTGAGAGAGATCAATTATATGAAGAAAATTGAAGAATGAAAGTGTTTGTAGGTGTTTTTGGTCGTTGGTGTATGGATTAGATATAAAGGATATGTAATTTTGTTTTCATGTAAATAAGTCATGAATGATTACTCATATTTTTGTAATTTTATGAGATATTTCATGCTAGTTGCCAAATGATGGTTCCCACATGTGTTAGGTGACTCACATGGGCTGCTAAAAGCTGATCATTGGAGTGTATATACGAATAGTACATACATCTAAAAGCTGTGTAATGTACGAGTACGAATACGGGTGCATACGAGTAGAATTGTTGATGAAACTGAACGAGGATGTAATTGTAAGCATTTTTGTTAAGTAGAAGTATTTTGATAAGTGTCTTGAAGTCTTTAAAAAGTGTATGAATACATATTAAAACACTACATGTATATACATTTTAACTGAGTCGTTAAGTCATCGTTAGTCGTTACATGTAAATGTTGTTTTGAAACCTTTAGGTTAACGATCTTGTTGAATGTTGTTAACCCATTATTTATTATAACAAATGAGATGTTAAATTGTTATATTATCATGATATTATGATATATAATATATCTTAGTATGATATATATACAGTTAAATGTCGTTACAACAATAATCGTTACATATATGTCTCGTTTCGAAATCATTAAGTTAGTAGTCTTATTTTTACATATGTATTTCATTGTTAATACACTTAATAATATATTTACTTATCATTTAACATAATTAACCAAGTGTATCAATATCTTAATATGATTCATATGTACCTAGTAAGACGTTGTTATAACGATAATCGTTATATATATATATCGTTTTCGAGTTTCTTAAATTAATAGTCTCATTTTTATGTATATAACTCATTGTTAAAATACCTAATGAGATACATACTTATAATAAAATCATGTTAACTATATATATAACCATATATATGTCATGGTATGGTTTTTACAAGTTTTAACATTCGTGAATCACCGGTCAACTTGGGTGGTCAATTGTCTATATGAAACCTATTTCAATTAATCAAGTCTTAACAAGTTTGATTGCTTAACATGTTGGAAACACTTAATTATGTAAATAACAATTTCATTTAATATATATATAAACATGAAAAAGTTCGGGTCACTACAATATATATAAAACTACCTTATTCGAAGGTTTAAACTTGTAATCACTAGAACATAGTTTAGTTAATTCTAAACTTGTTCGCAAACAAAAGTTAATACTTCTAACTTGACTTTTAAAATCAACTAAACACATGTTCTATATCTATATTATATGCTAACTTAATGTTTTAAAACCTGAAAACATGAAAAACACCGTAAAACCGGATATACGCTGTAGTAGTAACACCGCGAGCTGTTTTGGGTTAGTTAATTAAAAACTATGATAAACTTTGATTTAAAAGTTGTTCTTCTGGGAAAATGATTTTTCTTATGAACATGAAACTATATCCAAAAATCATGGTTAAACTCCAAGTGAAAGTATGTTTTTCAAAATTGTCATCTAGACGTCGTTCTTTCGACTGAAATGACTACCTTTACAAAAACGACTTGTGACCTGTATTTCTGACTATAAACTTATACTTTTTTTGTTTAGATTCATAAACTTAAGATCAATATGAAACCATAGCCACTTGAATCACTCAAAACAGATTTAAAACGAAGAAGTTATGGGTAAAACAAGATTGGATAATTTTACTTGTTGTAGTTACGTGAAAATTGGTAACAAATCTATATTAATCATATCCTAGCTAACTCATATTGTATTATACATGTATTATAATATATTATGTAAATGTAATCTTGGGATACCATAGACACGTATGCAAATGTTTTGACATATCATATCGACCCATGTATATATATTATTTGGAACAACCATAGACACTCTATATACAGTAATGTTGGAGTTAGTTATACAGGGTTGAGGTTGATTCCAAAAATATATATACTTTGAGTTGTGATCTAGCCCGAGACGTGTATACACTGGATCGTGGATTGATTCAAGATAATATATATTGATTTATTTCTGCACATCTAACTGTGGACAACTAGTTGTAGGTTACTAACGAGGACAGCTGACTTAATAAACTTAAAAAAGTAAAACGTATTAAAAATGTTGTAAATATATTTTGAACATAATTTGATATATATGTACATATTTGTTATAGGTTCGTGAATCGACCAGTGGCCAAGTCTTACTTCCCGATGAAGTAAAAATTTGTGAAAGTGAGTTATAGTCCCACTTTTAAAATCTAATATTTTGGGATGAGAATACATGCAGTTTTATAAATGTTTTACGAAATAGACACAAGTAAATGAAACTACATTATATGGGTGAATGATCGAAGCCGAATATGCCCCTTTTTACTTGGTAGCCTAAGAATTAGTAAACCGATCTACTAATTGACGCGAATCCTAAAGATAGATCTATTGGGCCTAACGAACCCCATCCATAGTTGCGGATGCTTTAGTACTTCGATGTTGTTTTATCATGTCCGATGGATGTCCCAAAATAATAGGGGATATTCTTATATGCATCTTGTTAATGTCGGTTACCAGGTGTTCACCATATGAATGATTTTTATGCATGCTGTTTATAAGAAATGGAAATATGAAATCTTGTGGTCTATTAATACGAATTGATAAATATATAGGCTAAACCTATAACTCACCAACATTTTTTTTTGACGTTTTAAGCATGTTTATTCTCAGGTAATTGTTAAGAGCTTCCACTGTTGCATACTAAATTAAGGACAAGATTTGGAGTCCATGCTTGTATAATATTGTTTGAAAACTGCATTCGAAGACATATGTTGTTGTGTAATATTATTGTAAACTATTATGTAATGGTCGTGTAAATATGCTATACTTTTGATTATCATTTTTAAACCTTTAACGATAAATTAAAGGTTATGCTTTGTTTTAAAATCGAATGCAGTCTTTGAAAAACGTCTCATATAGAGGTCAAAACCTCGCAACGAAATCAATTAATATGGAACGTTTATAATCAATATGAACGGGACATTTCATATATGATTTCTAAGCTTAGGAAAATAGTTCGGGACCTGACCCGAACGTGTTGACTTTTTCGTTGACTTTGACCAAGTTTGACTTTTAGTCAAACTTAACCAAACACTTATGCAATCGTTCTAACGTGCCTTTATACTTGATTCTTGCATGAAACTTGACAACGTGATTCACATGCTATACTATTCGAGTTGTAACGAGCCATAGGACTAATTGAACACATTTTGCCCGACCTTGTATCGTAACCGGTTAATTGATACAACTTACTTGTTTAGGTCAAGGCTAAGCAACTTTCATGCACACGTTTACTTTGTGAAGTACATTTATACTCATGCACTCGAGGTGAGATCATTGTCCCATCTTTCAACAACTTTTATACTTTTAAATCATGGGATGAGATACATATACGTATCATACTTTTATGCTTTGAACATAAGTATGAAAACAAAAATTCCACAGCGAGTTAGAACAAAAAGCCTCAATTCAATTATCATTAATTACACTTTCAGGGTGTAAACGTGAACTTATATTATGTGATCACATGGGCTTGACGAGCCTCATTCGGACGGTTCGCTACCGTTAGCGGATGAAATATATTTTTGAGTTTAGTGTATGTTCTAACACTACGTAACAGGGTACAAAACAGTTAAGTTTGATAATTGGGTGCTCGCGAACATACTTTTGGAATGCAAACGATTCAGATAATCAACGTTATGGAAATACAAACTCTTGTGGTTCAAAAAAACGTTTACATACACCTATGATTTCACCAACGTTTTTCGTTGACAGTTTTCTATATGTTTCTCAGGTTCATGATGAAATGTCCCGTTCTTATTGATTAAAAACGTTCCATATTAATTGATTTCGTTGCGAGGTTTTGACCTCTATATGAGACATTTTTCAAAGACTGCATTCATTTTAAAACAAACCATAACCTTTATTTCATCAATAAAGGTTTAAAAAGCTTTACGTAGATTATCAAATAATGATAATCTAAAATATCCTGTTTACACACGACCATTACATAATGGTTTACAATACAAATATGTTACAACAAAATAAGTTTCTTGAATGCAGTTTTTACACAATATCATACAAGCATGGACTCCAAATCTCGTCCTTATTTAAGTATGCGACAGCAGAAGCTCTTAATAATCACCTGAGAATAAACATGCTTAAAACGTCAACAAAAATGTTGGTGAGTTATATGTTTAACCTATATATATCAAATCATAATAATAGACCACAAGATTTCATATTTCAATACACATCCCATACATAGAGATAAAAATCATTCATATGGTGAACACCTGGTAACCGACATTAACAAGATGCATATATAAGAATATCCCCATCATTCCGGGACACCCTTCGGATATGATATAAATTTCGAAGTACTAAAGCATCCGGTACTTTGGATGGGGTTTGTTAGGCCCAATAGATCTATCTTTAGGATTCGCGTCAATTAGGGTGTCTGTTCCCTAATTCTTAGATTACCAGACTTAATAAAAAGGGGCATATTCGATTTCGATAATTCAACCATAGAATGTAGTTTCACGTACTTGTGTCTATTTTGTAAATCATTTATAAAACCTGCATGTATTCTCATCCCAAAAATATTAGATTTTAAAAGTGGGACTATAACTCACTTTCACAGATTTTTACTTCGTCGAGAAGTAAGACTTGGCCACTGGTTGATTCACGAACCTATAACAATATATACATATATATCAAAGTATGTTCAAAATATATTTACAACACTTTTAATATATTTTGATGTTTTAAGTTTATTAAGTCAGCTGTCCTCGTTAGTAACCTACAACTAGTTGTCCACAGTTAGATGTACAGAAATAAATCGATAAATATTATCTTGAATCAATCCATGACCCAGTGTATACGTATCTCAGTATTGATCACAACTCAAACTATATATATTTTGGAATCAACCTCAACCCTGTATAGCTAACTCCAACATTCACATATAGAGTGTCTATGGTTGTTCCGAAATATATATAGATGTGTCGACATGATAGGTCGAAACATTGTATACATGTCTATGGTATCTCAAGATTACATAATATACAATACAAGTTGATTAAGTTATGGTTGGAATATATTTGTTACCAATTTTCACGTAGCTAAAATGAGAAAAATTATTCAATCTTGTTTTACCCATAACTTCTTCATTTTAAATCCGTTTTGAGTGAATCAAATTGCTATGGTTTCATATTGAACTCTATTTTATGAATCTAAACAGAAAAAGTATAGGTTTATAGTCGGAAAAATAAGTTACAAGTCGTTTTTGTAAAGGTAGTCATTTCAGTCGAAAGAACGACGTCTAGATGACCATTTTAGAAAACATACTTCCACTTTGAGTTTAACCATAATTTTTGGATATAGTTTCATGTTTATAATAAAAATCATTTTCTCAGAATAACAACTTTTAAATCAAAGTTTATTATAGTTTTTAATTAACTAACCCAAAACAGCCCGCGGTGTTACTACGACGGCGTAAATCCGGTTTTACGGTGTTTTTCGTGTCTCCAGGTTTTAAATCATTAAGTTAGCATATCATATAGATATAGAACATGTGTTTAGTTGATTTTAAAAGTCAAGTTAGAAGGATTAACTTTTGTTTGCGAACAAGTTTAGAATTAACTAAACTATGTTCTAGTGATTACAAGTTTAAACCTTCGAATAAGATAGCTTTATATGTATGAATCGAATGATGTTATGAACATCATTACTACCTTAAGTTCCTTGGATAAACCTACTGGAAAAGAGAAAAATGGATCTAGCTTCAATGGATCCTTGGATGGCTCGAAGTTCTTGAAGCAGAATCATGACACGAAAACAAGTTCAAGTAAGATCATCACTTGAAATAAGATTGTTATAGTTATAGAAATTGAACCAAAGTTTGAATATGATTATTACCTTGTATTAGAATGATAACCTACTGTAAGAAACAAAGATTTCTTGAGGTTGGATGATCACCTTACAAGATTGGAAGTGAGCTAGCAAACTTGAAAGTATTCTTGATATTATGAAACTAGAACTTTTGGAATTTATGAAGAACACTTAGAACTTGAAGATAGAACTTGAGAGAGATCAATTAGATGAAGAAAATTGAAGAATGAAAGTGTTTGTAGGTGTTTTTGGTCGTTGGTGTATGGATTAGATATAAAGGATATGTAATTTTGTTTTCATGTAAATAAGTCATGAATGATTACTCATATTTTTGTAATTTTATGAGATATTTCATGCTAGTTGCCAAATGATGGTTCCCACATGTGTTAGGTGACTCACATGGGCTGCTAAGAGCTAATCATTGGAGTGTATATACCAATAGTACATACATCTAAAAGCTGTGTATTGTACGAGTACGAATACGGGTGCATACGAGTAGAATTGTTGATGAAACTGAACGAGGATGTAATTGTAAGCATTTTTGTTAAGTAGAAGTATTTTGATAAGTGTATTGAAGTCTTTCAAAAGTGTATAAATACATATTAAAACACTATATGTATATACATTTTAACTGAGTCGTTAAGTCATCGTTAGTCGTTACATGTAAGTGTTGTTTTGAAACCTTTAGGTTAACGATCTTGTTAAATGTTGTTAACCCAATGTTTATAATATCAAATGAGATTTTAAATTATTATATTATCATGATATTATCATGTATGAATATCTCTTAATATGATATATATACATTAAATGTCTTTACAACGATAATCGTTACATATATGTCTCGTTTAAAAATCATTAAGTTAGTAGTCTTGTTTTTACATATGTAGTTCATTGTTAATATACTTTATGATATGTTTTATTATCATAGTATCATGTTAACTATATATATATCCATATATATGTCATCATATAGTTTTTACAAGTTTTAACGTTCGTGAATCACCGATCAACTTGGGTGGTCAATTGTCTATATGAAACATATTTCAATTAATCAAGTCTTAACAAGATTGATTGCTTAACATGTTGGAAACATTTAATCATGTAAATATCAATCTCAATTAATATATATAAACATGGAAAAGTTCGGGTCACTACAGTACCTACCCGTTAAATAAATTTCGTCCCGAAATTTTAAGCTGTTGAAGGTGTTGACGAATCTTCTGGAAATAGATGCGGGTATTTCTTCTTCATCTGATCTTCACGCTCCCAGGTGAACTCGGGTCCTCTAGGAGCATTCCATCGAACCTTAACAATTGGTATCTTGTTTTGCTTAAGTCTTTTAACCTCACGATCCATTATTTCGACGGGTTCTTCGATGAATTGAAGTTTTTCGTTGATTTGGATTTCATCTAACGGAATAGTGAGATCTTCTTTAGCAAAACATTTCTTCAAATTCGAGACGTGGAAAGTGTTATGTACAGCCGCGAGTTGTTGAGGTAACTCTAGTCGGTAAGCTACTGGTCCGACACGATCAATAATCTTGAATGGTCCAATATACCTTGGATTCAATTTCCCTCGTTTACCAAATCGAACAACGCCTTTCCAAGGTGCAACTTTAAGCATGACCATCTCTCCAATTTCAAATTCTATATCTTTTTTTTAATGTCAGCGTAGCTCTTTTGTCGACTTTGAGCGGTTTTCAACCGTTGTTGAATTTGGATGATCTTCTCGGTAGTTTCTTGTATAATCTCCGGACCCGTAATCTGTCTATCCCCCACTTCACTCCAACAAATCGGAGACCTGCACTTTCTACCATAAAGTGCTTCAAACGGCGTCATCTCAATGCTTGAATGGTAGCTGTTGTTGTAGGAAAATTATGCTAACGGTAGATGTCGATCCCAACTGTTTCCGAAATCAATAACACATGCTCGTAGCATGTCTTCAAGCGTTTGTATCGTCCTTTCGCTCTGCCCATCAGTTTGTGGATGATAGGCAGTACTCATGTCTAGACGAGTTCCTAATGCTTGCTGTAATGTCTGCCAGAATCTTGAAATAAATCTGCCATCCCTATCAGAGATAATAGAGATTGGTATTCCATGTCTGGAGACGACTTCCTTCAAATACAGTCGTGCTAACTTCTCCATCTTGTCATCTTCTCTTATTGGCAGGAAGTGTGCTGATTTGGTGAGACGATCAACTATTACCCAAATAGTATCAAAACCACTTGCAGTCCTTGGTAATTTAGTGATGAAATCTATGGTAATGTTTTCCCATTTCCATTCTGGGATTTTGGGTTGTTGAAGTAGACCTGATGGTTTCTGATGCTCAGCTTTGACCTTAGAACACGTCAAACATTCTCCTACGTATTTAGCAACATCGGCTTTCATACCCGGCCACCAAAAATGTTTCTTGAGATCCTTGTACATCTTCCCCGTTCCAGGATGTATTGAGTATCTGGTTTTATGAGCTTCTCTAAGTACCATTTCTCTCATATCTCCAAATTTTGGTACCCAAATCCTTTCAGTCCTATACCGGGTTCCGTCTTCCCGAATATTAAGATGCTTCTCCGATCCTTTGGGTATTTCATCCTTTAAATTTCCCTCTTTTAAAACTCCTTGTTGCGCCTCCTTTATTTGAGTAGTAAGGTTATTATGAATCATTATATTCATAGATTTTACTCGAATGGGTTCTCTGTCCTTCCTGCTCAAGGCATCGGCTACCACATTTGCCTTCCCCAGGTGGTAACGAATCTCAAAGTCGTAATCATTCAATAATTCAATCCACCTACGCTGCCTCATATTCAGTTGTTTCTGATTAAATATGTGTTGAAGACTTTTGTGGTCGGTATATATAATACTTTTGACCCCATATAAGTAGTGCCTCCAAGTCTTTAATGCAAAAACAACCGCGCCTAATTCCAAATCATGCGTCGTATAATTTTGTTCGTGAATCTTCAATTGTCTAGACGCATAAGCAATCACCTTCGTTCGTTGCATTAATACACAACCGAGACCTTGCTTTGATGCGTCACAATAAATCACAAAATCATCATTCCCTTCAGGCAATGACAATATAGGTGCCGTAGTTAGCTTTTTCTTCAATAACTAAAACGCTTTCTCTTGTTCATCATTCCATTCAAATTTCTTCCCTTTATGCGTTAATGCAGTCAAGGGTTTTGCTATTCTGGAAAAGTCTTGGATGAACTTTCTGTAGTAACCAGCTAGTCCTAAAAACTGGCGTATGTGTTTCAGAGTTTTCGGGGTTTCCCACTTTTCAACAGTTTCTATCTTTGCCGGATCCACCTTAATACCTTCTTTGTTCACTATGTGACCGAGGAATTGAACTTCTTCCAACCAAAATGCACACTTTGAAAACTTAGCGTACAATTCTTCCTTCCTCAATACTTCTAACACCTTTCTCAAATGTTCGCCGTGTTCTTGGTCATTCTTTGAGTAAATAAGTATGTCATCAATGAAAACAATGACAAACTTGTCAAGGTATGGTCCACACACTCGGTTCATAAGGTCCATGAACACAGCTGGTGCATTAGTTAAACCAAACGGCATGACCATAAACTCGTAATGACCGTAACGTGTTCTGAAAGCAGTCTTTGGAATATCATCTTCTTTCACCCGCATTTGATGATACCCGGAACGTAAGTCAATCTTTGAATAAACAGAAGAGCCTTGTAGTTGATCAAATAAGTCGTCGATTCTCGGTAGTGGGTAGCGGTTCTTGATGGTAAGTTTGTTCAACTCTCGGTAGTCGATACACAACCTGAATGTACCATCTTTCTTCTTGACAAACAAAACAGGAGCTCCCCACGGTGATGTGCTTGGTCGAATGAAACCACGCTCTAAAATTTCTTGTAATTGGCTTTGCAGTTCTTTCATCTCGCTGGGTGCGAGTCTGTAAGGAGCACGAGCTATTGGTGCAGCTCCTGGTACAAGATCTATTTGAAATTCAACGAATCGATGTGGGGGTAATCCCGGTAATTCTTTCGGAAATACATCGGGAAATTCTTTTGCAATGGGAACATCATTGATGCTCTTTTCTTCAGTTTGTACTTTCTCGACGTGTGCTAGAACAGCATAGCAACCTTTTCTTATTAGTTTTTGTGCCTTCAAATTACTAATAAGATGTAGCTTCGTGTTGCCCTTTTCTCCGTACACCATTAAGGGTTTTCCTTTTTCTCTTATAATGCGAATTGCATTTTTGTAACAAACGATCTCTGCTTTCACTTCTTTCAACCAGTCCATACCGATTATCACATCAAAACTCCCTAACTCTACTGGTATCAAATCAATCTTAAATGTTTCGCTAACCAGTTTAATTTCTCGATTCCGACATATATTATCTGCTGAAATTAATTTACCATTTGCTAATTCGAGTAAAAATTTACTATCCAAAGGCGTCAATGGACAACTTAATTTAGCACAAAAATCTCTACTCATATAGCTTCTATCCGCACCCGAGTCAAATAAAACGTAAGCAGATTTATTGTCAATAAGAAACGTACCCGTAACAAGCTCCGGGTCTTCCTGTGCCTCTGCCGCATTAATATTGAAAACTCTTCCGCGGCCTTGTCCATTCGTGTTCTCCTGGTTCGGGCAATTTCTAATGATGTGGCCCGGTTTTCCACATTTATAACAAACTACATTGGCATAACTTGCTCCGACACTACTTGCTCCGCCATTACTCGTTCCGACACCATTTGTTCCTTTCGTTCTATTAACCCCTGGTCCGTAGACCTCACACTTCGCTGCGCTATGACCATTTCTTTTACACTTGTTGCAAAATTTGGTGCAGAACCCCGAGTGATACTTTTCACACCTTTGGCATAGCTGCTTCTGATTGTTGTTGTTGTTGCGGTTATTATTGTTGTTAAGATGATTGTTGTGGTGGTTGTTGTTGTTGTTGTTGTTGTTGTTGTTGTTGTTGTTGTTGTTGTTGGGCCGTTTGTTGTAGTTGCGATTGTTAGGATAGTTGTTGCGATTATTGTTATAATTGCTGTTGTTGTTGTATTGGTGATTCTTATCACCATTTTCCTCCCACTTTCTTTTGACTTGCTTCACATTGGCCTCTTCAGCAGTCTGTTCTTTAATTCTTTCTTCAATCTGGTTCACTAGTTTGTGAGCCATTCTACATGCCTGTTGTATGGAGGTGGGCTCGTGTGAACTTATATCTTCTTGGATTCTTTCCGGTAATCCTTTCACAAATGCGTCGATCTTCTCTTCCTCATCTTCGAATGCTCCCGGACACAATAGGCACAATTCTGTGAATCGTCTTTCGTACATGGTAATATCAAATCCTTGGGTTCGTAACCCTCTAAGTTCTGTCTTGAGCTTATTGACCTCGGTTC
This sequence comes from Rutidosis leptorrhynchoides, assembly GCF_046630445.1. Taxonomy (NCBI): domain Eukaryota; kingdom Viridiplantae; phylum Streptophyta; class Magnoliopsida; order Asterales; family Asteraceae; genus Rutidosis; species Rutidosis leptorrhynchoides. The sequence continues at coordinate 74,292,532 of NC_092342.1, forward strand.
TGGGACGGTACTTCTCGTTCATCAAGTGCTTGAATGCTGACCACGGTAGTGCGTACGCATCGTCTTGTCCCACTTGCTCTAGATAGGTATTCCACCATGTTAACGCAGAACCTGTGAAGGTATGCATAGCGTACTTAACTTTGTCCTCTTCTGTACACTTACTTATGGCAAACACCGATTCGACCTTCTCGGTCCACCGTTTCAATCCGATCGGTCCTTCGGTTCCATCAAATTCCAAAGGTTTGCAGGCAGTGAATTCTTTGTAGGTGCATCCTACACGATTTCCTGTACTGCTAGATCCAAGGTTATTGTTGGTATGTAGCGCAGCCTGTACTGCGGCTATGTTTGAAGCTAGAAAAGTACGGAATTCCTCTTCATTCATATTCACGGTGTGTCGAGTAGTCGGTGCCATTTCCTTCAAAATAGTCAAATGGAACAAGTTAATCATACAGAATATTAAGAGTAGTTAATAGTATTTCGTAGCATAATATGAACTCATTTATAAAAGCTTTTTCTTCATATTAGCGTTTTATAAGTTTAAATTCGGGTAGTACCTACCCGTTAAGTTCATACTTAGTAGCTAATATACAATTCAACTACTACAATTCTATATGAAAAACTGATTATAATAATATTTCGCGTTCAAACTTTTACACAATATTTTACAAACTTACAATACCGCTTATTTTACATATAGCATGAAATATTGCACACAATAAATTTGATACAAGATGGTTGTGAAGATAATTCTAGCTAGTACACAAGTCGTTCAGCAAAGGCAATAAAGACACGTAATTCATACGTCCAGAAACAAATCATGCATTCTGGTTTTACTAGGATTACTTCCCATCCTTGGTCTTGTGGAACATAACCGTTATGGCCGTTGATAAGACAGCGTGTTGTAACGTCGTCAAAGGGACGAGGGTTACGTAATGTCCAACAGTCCCGTAACAATCTAAAAACCTCATTTCTTACCCCAATTACCGACTCCGTCACTTATGGGAACGTTTTTTTTAATAGTTGTAGCCCGATGTTCTTGTTCTCACTTTGGTGAGAAGCGAACATTACTAATCCGTAAGCATAACATGCTTCTTTATGTTGCATGTTAGCCGCTTTTTCTAAATCACGAAGTCCAATATTCGGATATATTGAGTCAAAATAATTTCTTAACCCATTGCGTAAAATAGCATTTGGGTTCCCCGCAATATATGCGTCAAAGTAAACACATCGTAACTTATGGATTTCCCAATGTGATATCCCCCATCTTTCGAACGAAAGCCTTTTATAAACCAAGGCATTCTTGGAACGTTCTTCGAATGTCTTACAAACTGATCTCGCCTTAAATAGTTGTGCCGAAGAATTCTGACCGACTCTAGACAAGATTTCATCAATCATGTCTCCGGGTAGGTCTCTTAAAATATTGGGTTGTCTATCCATTTTGTATTTTTATACTGTAAAATAGACAAGAGTTAGATTCATAAAAAAAAATACTTATTAATACAAGCAATTTTTACATATATCATAAAGCATAAGCACACTATATTACATATATTACACCACACGAATACAACTATCTTATTCTGACTCGCTTGTTTCTTCTTCTTCGGTTTTGGTTCGTTTTGCCAAGTTTCTAAGGATATATGATGTTCCCCTAATACGAGCCGTAATTTTCCACATTGGTTTAGAAAAACCTGGTGGTTTAGAGGTTCCCGGGTCATTGTTACAACTTAAGGACTTCGGGGGTTGACGATACATATAAAGTTCATCGGGGTTGGAATTAGATTTCTCTATTTTTATGCCCTTTCCCTTATTATTTTCTTTTGCCTTTTTAAATTCAGTTGGGGTAATTTCTATAACATCATCGGAATTCTTGTCGGAATCCGATTCATCGGAGAATTGGTAATCCTCCCAATATTTTGCTTCCTTGGCGGAAACACCATTGACCATAATTAACCTTGGTCGGTTGGTTGAGGATTTTCTTTTACTTAACCGTTTTATTATTTCCCCCACCGGTTCTATTTCTTCATCTGGTTCCGATTCTTCTTCCGGTTCCGATTCTTCTTCCGGTTCCGACTCTTCTTCCGGTTCCTCTTCGGGAACTTGTGAATCAGTCCACGAATCATTCCAATTTACATTTGACTCTTCGTTATTATTAGGTGAGTCAATGGGATTTGTGCTAGAGGTAGACATCTATCACATAATATCAAACGCGTTAAGAGATTAATATATCACATAATATTCACATGTTAAAAATATATAGTTTCCAACAAAATTTGTTAAACAATCATTTTTCAAGTAAACACGGTCGAAGTCCAGACTCACTAATGCATCCTAACAAACTCGATAAGACACACTAATGCAAATTTTCTGGTTCTCTAAGACCAACGCTCGGATACCAACTGAAATGTCCCGTTCTTATTGATTAAAAACGTTCCATATTAATTGATTTCGTTGCGAGGTTTTGACCTCTATATGAGACGTTTTTCAAAGACTGCATTCATTTTAAAACAAACCATAACCTTTATTTCATCAATAAAGGTTTAAAAAGCTTTACGTAGATTATCAAATAATGATAATCTAAAATATCCTGTTTACACACGACCATTACATAATGGTTTACAATACAAATATGTTACAACAAAATAAGTTTCTTGAATGCAGTTTTTACACAATATCATACAAGCATGGACTCCAAATCTCGTCCTTATTTAAGTATGCGACAGCGGAAGCTCTTAATAATCACCTGAGAATAAACATGCTTAAAACGTCAACAAAAATGTTGGTGAGTTATAGGTTTAACCTATATATATCAAATCATAATAATAGACCACAAGATTTCATATTTCAATACACATCCCATACATAGAGATAAAAATCATTCATATGGTGAACACCTGGTAACCGACATTAACAAGATGCATATATAAGAATATCCCCATCATTCCGGGACACCCTTCGGATATGATATAAATTTCGAAGTACTAAAGCATCCGATACTTTGGATGGGGTTTGTTAGGCCCAATAGATCTATCTTTAGGATTCGCGTCAATTAGGGTGTCTGTTCCCTAATTCTTAGATTACCAGACTTAATAAAAAGGGGCATATTCGATTTCGATAATTCAACCATAGAATGTAGTTTCACGTACTTGTGTCTATTTTGTAAATCATTTATAAAACCTGCATGTATTCTCATCCCAAAAATATTAGATTTTAAAAGTGGGACTATAACTCACTTTCACAGATTTTTACTTCGTCGGGAAGTAAGACTTGGCCACTGGTTGATTCACGAACCTATAACAATATATACATATATATCAAAGTATGTTCAAAATATATTTACAACACTTTTAATATATTTTGATGTTTTAAGTTTATTAAGTCAGCTGTCCTCGTAAGTAACCTACAACTAGTTGTCCACAGTTAGATGTACAGAAATAAATCGATAAATATTATCTTGAATCAATCCACGACCCAGTGTATACGTATCTCAGTATTGATCACAACTCAAACTATATATATTTTGGAATCAACCTCAACCCTGTATAGCTAACTCCAACATTCACATATAGAGTGTCTATGGTTGTTCCGAAATATATATAGATGTGTCGACATGATAGGTCGAAACATTGTATACGTGTCTATGGTATCTCAAGATTACATAATATACAACACAAGTTGATTAAGTTATGGTTGGAATAGATTTGTTACCAATTTTCACGTAGCTAAAATGAGAAAAATTATCCAATCTTGTTTTACCCATAACTTCTTCATTTTAAATCCGTTTTGAGTTAATCAAATTGCTATGGTTTCATATTGAACTCTATTTTATGAATCTAAACAGAAAAAGTATAGGTTTATAGTCGGAAAAATAAGTTACAAGTCGTTTTTGTAAAGGTAGTCATTTCAGTCGAAAGAACGACGTCTAGATGACCATTTTAGAAAACATACTTCCACTTTGAGTTTAACCATAATTTTTGGATATAGTTTCATGTTCATAATAAAAATCATTTTCTCAGAATAACAACTTTTAAATCAAAGTTTATCATAGTTTTTAATTAACTAACCCAAAACAGCCCGCGGTGTTACTACGACGGCGTAAATCCGATTTTACGGTGTTTTTCGTGTCTCCAGGTTTTAAATCATTAAGTTAGCATATCATATAGATATAGAACATGTGTTTAGTTGATTTTAAAAGTCAAGTTAGAAGGATTAACTTTTATTTGCGAACAAGTTTAGAATTAACTAAACTATGTTCTAGTGATTACAAGTTTAAACCTTCGAATAAGATAGCTTTATATGTATGAATCGAATGATGTTATGAACATCATTACTACCTTAAGTTCCTTGGATAAACCTACTGGAAAATAGAAAAATGGATCTAGCTTCAATGGATCCTTGGATGGCTCGAAGTTCTTGAAGCAGAATCATGACACGAAAACAAGTTCAAGTAAGATCATCACTTGAAATAAGATTGTTATAGTTATAGAAATTGAACCAAAGTTTGAATATGATTATTACCTTGTATTAGAATGATAACCTACTGTAAGAAACAAAGATTTCTTGAGGTTGGATGATCACCTTACAAGATTGGAAGTGAGCTAGCAAACTTGAAAGTATTCTTGATTTTATGAAACTAGAACTTTTAGAATTTATGAAGAACACTTAGAACTTGAAGATAGAACTTTAGAGAGATCAATTAGATGAAGAAAATTGAAGAATGAAAGCGTTTGTAGGTGTTTTTGGTCGTTGGTGTATGGATTAGATATAAAGGATATGTAATTTTGTTTTCATGTAAATAAGTCATGAATGATTACTCATATTTTTGTAATTTTATGAGATATTTCATGTTAGTTGCCAAATGATGGTTCCCACATGTGTTAGGTGACTCACATGGGCTGCTAAGAGCTGATCATTGGAGTGTATATACCAATAGTACATACATCTAAAAGCTGTGTATTGTACGAGTACGAATACGGGTGCATACGAGTAGAATTGTTGATGAAACTGAACGAGGATGTAATTGTAAGCATTTTTGTTAAGTAGAAGTATTTTGATAAGTGTATTGAAGTCTTTCAAAAGTGTATAAATACATATTAAAACACTATATGTATATACATTTTAACTGAGTCGTTAAGTCATCGTTAGTCGTTACATGTAAGTGTTGTTTTGAAACCTTTAGATTAACGATCTTGTTAAATGTTGTTAACCCAATGTTTATAATATCAAATGAGATTTTAAATTATTATATTATCATGATATTATCATGTATGAATATCTCTTAATATGATATATATACATTAAATGTCTTTACAACGATAATCGTTACAAATATGTCTCGTTTAAAAATCATTAAGTTAGTAGTCTTGTTTTTACATATGTAGTTCATTGTTAATATACTTTATGATATGTTTTCTTATCATAGTATCATGTTAACTATATATATATCCATATATATGTCATCATATAGTTTTTACAAGTTTTAACGTTCGTGAATCACCGATCAACTTGGGTGGTCAATTGTCTATATGAAACATATTTCAATTAATCAAGTCTTAACAAGTTTGATTGCTTAACATGTTGGAAACATTTAATCATGTAAATATCAATCTCAATTAATATATATAAACATGGAAAAGTTCGGGTCACTACACATGAATGGCTATTTGATACATACTTCCGCGTACACTTATACTTGCTTGGAGTCAAGCATACATGCATACATTCTGATTTCTTGCTTGGGGTCAAGCATACATGCGCACACTTTGATATACTTGCTTAGGGTCAAGCATACATACTTACACTATTTATAACAACCGTGATCTTTAAACTAATTATGTCGCAAGTTATTTCATTTATACTTTATACTTTTATAAACTTAAACTTGTTGTCGATCCGTTTTGTAAACTAAACTTTGCAAGTCTTGTACGTTTCAAATGAATGCGACATAATTTTGGTCAAATGCGTCTCATATAGGGACTATGACCACGCAACGGGACCTAAGTTAACGGAGCTGTCAATGACGATTTTGTCGGGTTGTTACAGATGGTATCAGAGCGTTAGTTGTAGGAAACTAGGATATGCATTAGTGTGTCTAACAGAGTCGTTAGGACACATTAGTGAATCTAGACTACAATCGGATAGTTAGCCATTGCATTCTGACATACATTTGCTATAGATAGCACTTACTTGACTACTTGTGCATTTATACTTGAATCATTCTTAGGCAAACTTCTTAATGGCACCAAGTTTTCATCATACGAACTCGTATTTTGCAACTTTCTGGTAACACACGTAAATTCAAGATTCATACGCGTAAGGATGGCGACGACTTCATTAGTCACACTAGTTCGGGAACTCCGTCTCCCACATTGTTATTCACAAACCGTCTCAACTTACTATCGGTGTCACACTGGTGTTTCTTACTATCTACCACTTCTTGTTACTACCATCACTACTCTAGGTGAGTACCGTCATTACTACTTATCACTACGGTTTCGTACTACCGTTATCATAATTCGATGCTCTTTTCGTACCTAAGGACATTATTGTTTGACTTGAACCGCATTGACGTGAACCATCATTTATACATTTCCCACGGGAAACGCATCTTCAGGATTGCACTGATTCTTTCGATTGGATACGAGTCACGTTAGAGAGGTCCCTTACACTTTGTTCATTTTAAATCTTGACGATTACACGAACTTGAATCTATGGAGTGAAGTGGGAATGGAGGTATGAGTTAGTATAATATAACGACACTCGATCAACGTGGTTATATTATAGTAAGTCATACCAAAGTTCTAATGACACGTGATGGTGATTGGACTCGATCAACCTAATCACCACCATGTGCCAAGTACATGACTTTATTTTTCTTGTTGGATATCCGAAGACTCCAAAAATATTGATAACAACCATACCAGGGATACATCTCCGATTATTGTCTAACCATATTTATGCTAATGACAAATTCTTTCAACTTCAAAACATACGTTATACGTGAAATGTCCCGTTCATATTGATTATAAACGTTCCATATTAATTGATTTCGTTTTGAGGTTTTGACCTCTATATGAGACGTTTTTCAATGACTGCATTCATTTTTAAAACAACCATAACCTTTATTTTATCAATAAAGGTTTCAAAAGCATTACGTAGATTATCAAATAATGATAATCTAAAATATATTGTTTACACACGACCATTACATAATGGTTTACAATAGAAATATATTACATCGACATATGTTTCTTGAATGCAGTTTTTACATAATATCATACAAACATGGACTCCAAATCTTGTCCTTATTTTGGTATGCAACAGCGAAAGCTCTTAATATTCACCTGAGAATAAACATGCTTTAAACGTCAACAAAAATGTTGGTGAGTTATAGGTTTAACCTATATATATCAAATCGTAATAATAGACCACAAGATTTCATATTTCAATATACATCCCATACATAGAGATAAAAATCATTCATATGGTGAACACCTAGTAACCGACATTAACAAGATGCATATATAAGAATATCCCCATCATTCCGGGACACCCTTCGGATATGATATAAATTTCGAAGTACTAAAGCATCCGGTACTTTGGATGAGGTTTGTTAGGCCCAATAGATCTATCTTTAGGATTCGCGTCAATTAGGGTGTCTGTTCCCTAATTCTTAGATTACCAGACTTAATAAAAAGGGGCATATTCGATTTCGATAATTCAACCATAGAATGTAGTTTCACGTACTTGTGTCTATTTTGTAAATCATTTATAAAACCTGCATGTATTCTCATCCCAAAAATATTAGATTTTAAAAGTGGGACTATAACTCACTTTCACAGATTTTTACTTCGTCGGGAAGTAAAACTTGGCCACTGGTTGATTCACGAACCTATAACAATATATACATATATATCAAAGTATGTTCAAAATATATTTACAACACTTTTAATACATTTTGATGTTTTAAGTTTATTAAGTCAGCTGTCCTCGTTAGTAACCTACAACTAGTTGTCCACAGTTAGATGTACAGAAATAAATCGATAAATATTATCTTGAATCAATCCACGACCCGGTGTATACGTATCTCAGTATTGATCACAACTCAAACTATATATATATTTTGGAATCAACCTCAACCCTGTATAGCTAACTCCAACATTCACATATAGAGTGTCTATGGTTGTTCCGCAATATATATATATAGATGGGTCGACATGATAGGTCGAAACATTGTATACGTGTCTATGGTATCTCAAGATTACATAATATACAATATAAGTTGATTAGGTTATGGTTGGAATAGATTTATTACTAACTTTCACGTAGGTAAAATGAGTAGTTTTTATCAATCTTGTTTTACTCGCCATTTCTTCGTTTCTAATCCGTTTTGAGTGATTCCAGTGGCCAAGGTTTTGTATTGAACTTAAATTTATGAATCTAAACAGAAAAAGTATAAGTTTATAGTCTAAAATACAAGTTACAAGTCGTTTTTGAAAGAGGTAGTCATTTCCGTCGAAAGAACGACATCTTGATGACCATTTTGAAAAACATACTTTCACTTTGAGTTTAACCATGATTTTTGGATATAGTTTCATGTTCATAAAAAAATCATTTTTCCAGAAGTATAGCTTTTAAATCAAAGTTCTTCTTAGCTTTTAATTATCCCAACCAAAACAGCCCTCGATTTTACTACGACGGCGTATATCCAGTTTTATGGTGTTTATCGTGTTTCCGGGTTTTAAATCATTAAGTTAGCATATCATATAGATATAGAACATGTGTTTATTTGATTTTAAAAGTCTAGTTAGAAGGATTAACTTTATTTGCGAACACGTTTAGAATTAACTAAACTATGTTCTAGTGATTACAAGTTTATAACGTTGAATAAGACAGCTTTTTATGTATGAATCGAATGATGTTATGAACATCATTACTACCTCAAGTTCCTTGGATAAACCTACTGGAAATTAGAAAAATGGATCTAGCTTCAAAGGATCCTTGAATGGCTTGAAAGTTCTTGAAGCAGAATCATGACACGAAAACAATTTCAAGTAAGATTTCCACTCGAAATAAGATTGTTATAGTTATAGAAATTGAATTAAAGTTTGAATATGATTATTACCTTGTATTAGAAAGATAACCTAATGTAAGTAACAAAGGTTTCTTGATCTTGGATGATTACTTGGAATGGATTTAGAAAACTTGGAAGTAAACTTGCAATCTTGGAAGTATTCTTGATTTTATGAAACTAGAACTTTTGGAATTTATGAAGAACACTTAGAACTTGAAGATAGAACTTGAGAGAGATCAATTAGATGAATAAAATTGAAGAATGAAAGTGTTTGTAGGTGTTTTTGTTCATTGGTGTATGGATTAGATATAAAGGATATGTAATTTTGTTTTCATGTAAATAAGTCATGAATGATTACTCATATTTTTGTAATTTTATGAGATATTTCATGCTAGTTGCCAAATGATGGTTCCCACATGTGTTAGGTGACTCACATAGGCTGCTAAGAGCTGATCATTGGAGTGTATATACCAATAGTACATACATCTAAAAGCTGTGTATTGTACGAGTACAAATACGGGTGCATACGAGTAGAATTGTTGATGAAACTGAACGAGGATGTAATTGTAAGTATTTTTGTTAAGTAGAAGTATTTTGATAAGTGTATTGAAGTCTTTCAAAAGTGTATGAATATGTAGAGACCCGTCCTAATCCATCCGGACGAAGTCCACATCGATTATAAACGATTCACAACAGTTGATTACATCGCGAGGTTCTTGACCTCTATATGATACATTTTACAAACATTGCATTCGTTTTTAAAAGACAAACTTTTGTTACATCGACAGTTAACAGGCATGCATATCATTTCATAATATATCTAAATATAATTGACTTAATAATAATCTTGATGAATTCAACGACTCGAATGCAACGTCTTTTGAAATATGTCATGAATGACTCCAAGTAATATCTCTAATATGAGCAAATGCACAGCGGAAGATTTCTTTCGTACCTGATAATAAACATGCTTTAAAGTGTCAACCAAAAGGTTGGTGAGTTCATTAGTTTAACATAAATAATCATTTCATAATTTTAATAGACCACAAGATTTCATACTTCCATTTCTCATAATCATACGTCCCATGCATAGAGACAAAAATATCATTCATATGGATTGAACACCTGGTAACCGACATTCACAATATGTATATAAGAATATCCCCATCATTCCGGGATCCTCCTTCGGACATGATATAAATTTCGAAGTACTAAAGCATCCGGTACTTTGGATGGGGCTTGTTGGGCCCGATAGATCTATCTTTAGTGTTCGCGTCAATTAGGGTGTCTGTTCCCTAATTCTTAGATTACCAGACTTAATAAAAGGGGCATATTCGATTTCGATAATTCAACCATAGAATGTAATTTTAAGTACTTGTGTCTATTCCGTAAAACAGTTATAAGAGCAGATGTATTCTCAGTCCCAAAACTATATATTGTAAAAGCATTTAAAAAGGGAGCAAATGAAACTCACAATAGTGTATTTTGTAGTAAAAATACATATAACGACATTGAACAATGTAGGGTTGGCCTCGGATTCACGAACCTATATCATTCATATATCTATTAAGACACATACTTGTAATCGAACAAATATATTTATTTATATTATTATTAGTGATGTAATTTATATATATAGTAGACTAATAGGTTCATTATATATATTTTCATTATATATATAGATATATTAGTATAGTTAAGTTATGTGTATTAAATATATATTTATATATAAAATCTTTATTTTTATGTTTATAATTTTAATAACGTCTTTAAAACTTTTATTTTTCATAATCGTAATTAATTTAATAATAATGACATAGATAATACTGATATCAATAATAATGATAGTTTTAGTAAAAAATACTACTAATAATAATAATGGTAATTTTTAATAGTTTTAATAGAAATTTTCAGTAATTATACAATATCACTAATATTAATGTTTAAATGATAAGTCTATTAATGATACTTTGTAATATTAATAATAATGATGATAATACTAATAATAATACCTATGTGGATGATAATAATAACACTAACAATTATAAAATGTTACAAGTACTAATATTAATGAAAATAATAATAATTTGTATCATTCTCATAATAATAATAATAATCATAATCATAATTATAATAATAAATTATAGTCTTTATAATAATACTTGTATTAGTAATAATAAGTGTTCGAAAAATAACCATAATAATAATAATCACAATACTAATAATAATAATAATTTTGGTAATGAAATCTACCTTCCAAAGCCTTTCTAAAAAATATGCCCTGAACCGGATTTGAACTAGAGACCTCCTGCTCACCCGCAAACACACTTAACCATTTCCTCTGTCTTGTTTATCTGATTTATAAGGCAACCCAAACTATATATCTAATATTTCATTTAGCCATGTTCATCATCTTCTTCACCAAGTTTAAAATCAAACGGGGGAAAAAACTCAACAACAATCGAACGGGTTTTCATTTATGACTTGTAAACAACATGAAAAAAAAAAAAAAAAATGTGTTCATGATATAAAAAAAAAATGAGAAAAAAAAAATCCTACTGCTTGCTGGTAGCCAAGAAAAAAAAATTTTGTTTTCAATTTTGAGTTCGTTTTGGACAATCTTTACAACATGAAACATGTTTCAAATCATTCCTAAAATCTATCTAAATCATCAATTGAACTTAAAACATCAAAACAAGCTCTAATTTCTTCAAGAACAAAACAGTTGACTTTTGACAATTTAACTTTGACTCGCAAATTCGAATTCGTTATTAAGAATTGGAACTTGAGATTTTGCAGGAAGTTTAAGTAAATGATTCCTAACAACTCTGCATTTTTAGTTTTTGAAATTTGTTTCGAATTTACGTTAGTGTATATTACTGTGAAGAACTCAAGAACTCAAAAATTGATTTTTAGATTAAGAGTGTTATAGGTTATGATTACAACATGAATTGTGTTGCAAATCATTCCTATAATTTTTATGGATCATCAAATTAACTGGAGATATCAAAACAAACTCGAATTTGATTCAAGAACACTTAGTTGACTTTTAAAACCCAAAACTTTGACTCTCAAATTAGAGATTAATAGAAAGAATTGAGGATTGAAAACTTACAGATAGTTTGACTAGATCATTCCTAACGACACTGCATTATTAGATTTTGAGAATTCACTTGAAATCGAGCTTTTGTTAAATTGAACCAAGAACAGAGCACGACTTGTTTTTCTAAATTTATTTGTTTTAGTTCTCTCTCAATTGTGGATGTATAGATATACTGAATGATTATTGTGATTGAAATAGACTTGTAACAACATCCGACAGGAAACAAAATCAGATACAGTCTCGATGGCTATGTGTAACAAACTGGTATCTTTTTTTTTCTATTTTTTTTTATAAATTATATAATAATTACAAGATATATTAGTAATAATAAATAATAATACTGATTAATAATAATAGAAGTACTAGAAATACCAATATAGTTAATAATATTACTAATAATAATAATATTATTGTTAATAGACAAGTATAATAAATGATAAATAATAATATAAAAATTTTAATGATAAAAATAATTAATAATTCTAATAATAATAATAATAGTTCTTAATGATAATGTTAATAATAAAATCTAATAACAATACTAATAAATATAATAATGATAATAAAAATGATAATAATATCAATAATAATAATAATTGTATTGATAATAATTATTAGTAGTAATATTAAGAATCATAAAATTTATAACTTTAATAAGTTTACTAATAATAATCAAAATAAAACGATAATAATAATAGGTTTATTTATACTAATAATAATACTACTTATCATAATATTGTTGATAATAATAATATTAATAATTTTGATAATATAATAACTTATGTCAAATTTCATATATACTTTATATAATAATATTATTGATACCAATATTGATACTAATAGTGAAATTAATGGTAATGATATTAATATTACAAATATAGTACTATCAATTATATAACTTATTGAATATTTAATATTTATAAATTACAATATATATCATATTAATTATGTATATATCTAACAACCAATATCCCAACTTACGTTATATAAACAAAGACATTTTAATAAACAAGTTTTATTATATCGAAAAATGTTTTCGCACGTTTGAAAATAGATCAATCAAGTATTATGAAATTCAATTCTCCATTAACTTCTGTCTGACACTAGATAAGTGATTCTTTGTTCTCATTTGAAAATCACTTTACCATTTATTCCGAATACCGTTAAAAAGAAACGATTTCTCAAATTAACGTGGGCCTCGTAACAGAGACTCGTAATCATAATTCAATGTATCTGATAATTCAATCATATGATATTATCTTTTAATTCCGTCAATAACTATATTGAACAAATATTGAAACAAACACGTTTATGTAAAGTATTATACATCTAATATCTTAACGTTTTCAATTAATAAGTATATATTATATATACATATCTATATACACATAAATGTTCGTGAATCGTCAAGCATGGTCAAAGGGTAATTGATTACATGAATATAGATTTCAAAACTTCCGAGACTCAACATTACAGATTTTGCTTATCGTGTCGGAAACATATAAAGATTAAAGTTTAAATTTGATCGGAAATTTCCGGGTCATCACAGTACCTACCCGTTAAAGAAATTTCGTCCCGAAATTTGATCGAGGTCATCATGGCTAACTATAAAAATGTTTTCATGACGAATATGAGTCGATGGATCGAGTTTTATCATCATTGAGTAATATGGATAAAAATAATTCGATTATTCGAAGAGTACGAATGAAGTTATCACCAAAGAGTGAGATAGGAAAGTAAAGATTCATCTTAACTTTTGACAGAGTCAGGGTGGAATTTAGAAAATAAGGTTCGTCTTAACTTTTGACGTTGTTTTGGTTGAATTCCGGAATTCAAGGAATTTAAAGAAAATCTCCGAAATCTAAAAGATTTGATTCTTCGGCGAATACGAAAATTAAGATCTCTATAATTAGATACGGTGATCTGCCTTGATTACTCTGTCTAATATTTTCACTATAATTTAAGCTCTTCCGTTCCATTATTCTCACCATTCCTATACTTTCTTTCTTAGTTCATACATCCAAAAGATTGTAAAAATGCTTAATCTAGTTCTAATCCTTATCCTCACCCTTACTATCATAACAATCATTCTCCTTTTCCAACTTCCACAGGATGAATCTGTTTATTTCTACTATCCTCTAGTGATTATTGTATTTATAATCCTCCCGTGTCTTTATATTGCTATACGCACTGATATCCACGGTTTGTAATTTCGGTGTTGTTGTTGGGCTTTATATTCTTCCTTATATTTCAAAGTCCCTGCTTCTGTCTTCAATAATCATTGTTATCCACAGTTAATACTCTCTCCTATTTGCTGCGATTTATACCCCTCATTTCTATTTCGGAGATTCATTCTTTTGTTTTTCTTTTCCCCTACTTTAAACCAAGCGAATAATGGTCCAGAATTCGTAGATATGAATTTCGGAATGAATATAGTTAATGTTCTAAGAAAGAAATGGTAATAGCACGATCTTGATTCGTCAAATTACTAGAATATCCGGGAAAGATAGAACTATCAAGAATATATTTTCTTGATATGTTCAGAAGTTAAGCAGAATGAAAGAGTTATGTAACATGGCACATGATGACGTTATGATCTGTGAATCATCATGTTCCATTAGAAACTCAGTATGACTTACTGTAATATAATCACGTTGATCAAGTGTCATTATATTATACTAACTCATGCATCAGTTCTCAACATTACTTCAATAACATTCGTATTTTAAGCTCGAAAGTTTACAGAATATAGAAACTAACAGTTTCTATATGATGTACACTGATAGCACGAAGAGATAAATGATTTCAGATAAGAATAGTTATGAAAATATCTTCAGAAATATGGAGGATATTTATAGTGAAAGATATGATGATATCTTGGAGTTTCTAATATCGAAGGATGGTAAAGAAAATTTGTCCGCAAGAGTTTGGAGTCAGAAGCAAGGTATTCGCTAAAGATTACATCAGAAACAGAATCATCAGGATTCTTATTGTACAAGTTTAGTCCTTGTGATTCGTTCAGAGACTCCTTCGTGGTTTGCTCAATCTGTTTTTCAGTACCAAATTTTCTATCGAGCGTTCCTAACACTCCCTTCTTTATCATCAAACTTTTTGCCGTTTAGACCATCTATAATTTTTCTGTTTCTTCTGCATTTAATGCTAACATATCTGAGTCATCGATTATCAATCCGAGGTGGTTTCAAGAGAATTGTGTTTTTAGATGATTAAACGCTGAGGGTAATATGGTGGAATATAAAAGGTTCTCCGGTAACAATAAAAGAGCACGCATATAAATCAAGGTTATAATAAGGTTGTTTTGAATGAAAAGTCAAAGTTGACTTGCTGGAGTTGTCACAAAATTGGCTAATTTGAAAGGAATTACCAAGTTATTTTGGGTAAATATTACACTAAATGAATTAGCACAACTATGTGTTAAACGTTTACTCAGTTTCTGAGAGTTTTCAGGTGCATAACTGTATGCATCAATATTTTCTTCCGTAGATGAGGTGCGGTTGGTTCATCCGCTCTATTGAGTTGTTTTCAAGAATCATGAAATGTTTGAACGCAGACTGTAATCGTCAAGATACAAATGAGGTTTAAGATGAGACCAAGTGGCAAACTTGAAGAAATATTTAGTTTCATATGTTATAATCAATATTTTAATTCATTTTAATTGTCCAATGTTATTAGTCCATAGTCGATAGTCCACAGTTAACAGTCCAATAATTCATATATAGTTTAATATATAATATTCGAATTAATTAATACGTGTCGTGACCTGTATACTCAGACTCGATCACAACTCAAACAATATATATTATTGTAGAATCAACCTCAACCCTGTATAGCTAACTCCCGCATTACTGCATATAGAGTGTCTATGGTTATTCTAAATAATATATATAGATGGGTCGATATGATATGTCAAAACCTTGTATACGTGTCCCGATATTTAAAGTGCGTAAAATAAATAACAGTAATTAAATAACGATAAATAAAGTGCGTAAAGTAAATAACAGAAATTAAATGACGATAAATAAAATTGCGAGAATGTAAATTGCGATAATTAAATTGCGATAAATAAAATGTAATCAGTTAGCTAGGAACAATTAGCTAGGAACAGTTAGCGTGGATTCTTAACAAAATTTCTCATAGTTAATTTGTTTGTTTCTAACAAATTTTATTTTGTCAAATGTTTTCTTCATTATGCCACTTGTTAGATTCTGATAAATCAAAATACAAATATGAAATTGGATGAATATGGTTATTCTGTGGTGAACGGATACGTATATCTGTAGATGTAAGTAGGATAGTAAATGACTGTTGAATCAGATTTGAAAGAATGTACAGTGTAACTTATTAATGTGAAATCTAAATATTCCTCGGGTATTACCAACCCGTTAAAATATTTTCACCATTAACAGTTTGTACGAAAGAATTTTTTTTTTTAATTACAATCTTTATGAAAATATACTTGCATATATATTTTCTTCAGATGCAATCATGGATTTAATGAGTTAATATAATATTAAACTCATTTGATTTACCGTTAGAACAAGAATATATAATCACTAAAACATTAGAGATTACATAATCGCTATGTCGAACGAAGATAAATGATGTAGAACGTCATGTAGAACGATGATTATACTCGAGGTACAAAATGAGACATCGAAGCTGGTGATGCGGATGTTGTTGTTGGTGGTACTAGTGCTGTTGGTGCTAAGGTTGGTGATGTTACTGGTGTTGATGATACTGCTGGTGCTTGTAAATTGTATACCGTGCTCTTTAAAGTTAACACTCGAGCTCAGAGTTCTTTAACTTCTTCTACTAACCCTGGTTGGTTATCAGTGTGAGGTAGAGATCGGATATCTTCTCTAGTTCCGTTAATGGTAGTCTCAAGACGAAAAATTCTAGCAAAAAGAGTATAAACGGTGTTGCGAACGGGTTCGCCGGTGAGCGGGTCAAGTACTCCAATGTTAGGTGGTAGATTCAATTCATGATATGGGGTACCTTCTTCCCTTCTCCATAGGGTGAGTATATCGCGAACCCACCCCCATTTTCTCCAGTAATCACGGTAGTTGATTGGTTGGTGTGCTCCTGTCACGCTATCTTCGGAGTCAGAGGAACTTGGTCGATTCGTAGAGGCCATCTTACGCGATCTCAGGAAAGATTTTTGGTATGAAGAGTTTAGTGACAGCAATTGATTATTGGATGGTATTCTCAATGCATAATTTTCATAGATATATATAGTACCAGGATCCCTTAAATTACAGAGAAATTTACGAGGGATATCAGGCAAGGTCTACAGTAACAGATACGCTAAGATATGAATTGTCAGATACGCTAAGATATGAATTTTGTCTATACACTATTCATGCAGTCAATGCAGTAAAACGTGTCTAGACTAAGAATAATGAGTAGGTAGTTTCCTAAGGATGATAAGCAGATGGTTTCCGACAAAAATGATAAGCAAAAGTTTTGACATGCAGACACGGTCGAAGTCCAGACTCACTAATTGAAATGTCCCGTTCTTATTGATTAAAAACGTTCCATATTAATTGATTTCGTTGCGAGGTTTTGACCTCTATATGAGACGTTTTTCAAAGACTGCATTCATTTTTAAAACAAACCATAACCTTTATTTCATAGATAAAGGTTTTAAAAAGCTTTACGTAGATTATCAAATAATGATAATCTAAAATATCTTGTTTACACACGACCATTACATAATGGTTTACAATACAAATATGTTACAACAAAATAAGTTTCTTGAATGCAGTTTTTACACAATATCATACAAGTATGGACTCCAAATCTCATCCTTATTTAAGTATGCGACAGCGGAAGCTCTTAATAATCACCTGAGAATAAACATGCTTAAAACGTCAACAAAAATGTTGGTGAGTTATAGGTTTAACCTATATATATCAAATCATAATAATAGACCACACGATTTCATATTTCAATACACATCCCATACATAGAGATAAAAATCATTCATATGGTGAACACCTGGTAATCGACATTAACAAGATGCATATATAAGAATATCCCCATCATTCTGGGACACCCTTCGGATATGATATAAATTTCGAAGTACTAAAGCATCCGGTACTTTGGATGGGGTTTGTTAGGCCCAATAGATCTATCTTTAGGATTCGCGTCAATTAGGGTGTCTGTTCCCTAATTCTTAGATTACCAGACTTAATAAAAAGGGGCATATTCGATTTCGATAATTCAACCATAGAATGTAGTTTCACGTACTTGTGTCTATTTTGTAAATCATTTATAAAACCTGCATGTATTCTCATCCCAAAAATATTAGATTTTAAAAGTGGGACTATAACTCACTTTCACAGATTTTTACTTCGTCGGGAAGTAAGACTTGGCCACTGGTTGATTCACGAACCTATAACAATATATACATATATATCAAAGTATGTTCAAAATATATTTACAACACTTTTAATATATTTTGATGTTTTAAGTTTATTAAGTCAGCTGTCCTCGTTAGTAACCTACAACTAGTTGTCCACAGTTAGATGTACAGAAATAAATCGATAAATATTATCTTGAATCAATCCACGACCCAGTGTATACGTATCTCAGTATTGATCACAACTCAAACTATATATATTTTGGAATCAACCTCAACCCTGTATAGCTAACTCCAACATTCACATATAGAGTGTCTATGGTTGTTCCGAAATATATATAGATGTGTCGACATGATAGGTCGAAACATTGTATACGTGTCTATGGTATCTCAAGATTACATAATATACAATTCAAGTTGATTAAGTTATGGTTGGAATAGATTTGTTACCAATTTTCACGTAGCTAAAATGAGAAAAATTATCCAATCTTGTTTTACCCATAACTTCTTCATTTTAAATCCGTTTTGAGTGAATCAAATTGCTATGATTTCATATTGAACTCTATTTTATGAATCTAAACAGAAAAGTATAGGTTTATAGTCGGAAAAATAAGTTACAAGTCGTTTTTGTAAAGGTAGTCATTTCAGTCGAAAGAACGACGTCTAGATGACCATTTTAGAAAACATACTTCCACTTTGAGTTTAATCATAATTTTTGGATATAGTTTCATGTTCATAATAAAAATCATTTTCTCAGAATAACAACTTTAAATCAAAGTTTATCATAGTTTTTAATTAACTAACCCAAAACAGCCCGCGGTGTTACTACGACGGCGTAAATCCGGTTTTACGGTGTTTTTCGTGTTTCCAGGTTTTAAATCATTAAGTTAGTATATCATATAGATATAGAACATTTGTGTAGTTAATTTTAAAAGTCAAGTTAGAAGGATTAACTTTTGTTTGCGAACAAGTTTAGAATTAACTAAACTATGTTCTAGTGATTACGAGTTTAAACCTTCGAATAAGATAGCTTTATATGTATGAATCGAATGATGTTATGAACATCATTACTACCTTAAGTTCCTTGGATAAACCTACTGGAAAAGAGAAAAATGGATCTAGCTTCAACGGATCCTTGGATGGCTCGAAGTTCTTGAAGCAGAATCATGACACGAAAACAAGTTCAAGTAAGATCATCACTTGAAATAAGATTGTTATAGTTATAGAAATTGAACCAAAGTTTGAATATGATTATTACCTTGTATTAGAATGATAACCTACTGTAATAAACAAAGATTTCTTGAGGTTGGATGATCACCTTACAAGATTGGAAGTGAGCTAGCAAACTTGAAAGTATTCTTGATTTTATGTAACTAGAACTTGTAAAATATATGAAGAACACTTAGAACTTGAAGATAGAACTTGAGAGAGATCAATTAGATGAAGAAAATTGAAGAATGAAAGTGTTTGTAGGTGTTTTTGGTCGTTGGTGTATGGATTAGATATAAAGGATATGTAATTTTGTTTTCATGTAAATAAGTCATGAATGATTACTCATATTTTTGTAATTTTATGAGATATTTCATGCTAGTTGCCAAATGATGGTTCCCACATGTGTTAGGTGACTCACATGGGCTGCTAAGAGCTGATCATTGGAGTGTATATACCAATAGTACATACATCTAAAAGCTGTGTATTGTACGAGTACGAATACGGGTGCATACGAGTAGAATTGTTGATGAAACTGAACGAGGATGTAATTGTAAGCATTTTTGTTAAGTAGAAGTATTTTGATAAGTGTCTTGAAGTCTTTCAAAATTGTATGAATACATATTAAAACACTACATGTATATACATTTTAACTGAGTCGTTAAGTCATCGTTAGTCGTTACATGTAAATGTTGTTTTGAAACCTTTAGGTTAATGATCTTGTTGAATGTTGTTAACCCATTGTTTATTATAACAAATGAGATGTTAAATTGTTATATTATCATGATATTATGATATATAATATATCTCAGTATGATGTATATACAGTTAAATGTCGTTACAACGATAATCGTTACATATATGTCTCGTTTCGAAATCATTAAGTTAGTAGTCTTATTTTTACATATGTATTTCATTGTTAATACACTTAATAATATATTTACTTATCATTTAACATAATTAACCAAGTGTATCAATATCTTAATATGATTCATATGTACCTAGTAAGACGTTGTTATAACGATAATCGTTATATATATCGTTTTCGAGTTTCTTAAATTAATAGTCTCATTTTTATGTATATAACTCATTGTTAAAATACCTAATGAGATACATACTTATAATAAAAACATGTTAACTATATATATAACCATATATATGTCATCGTATAGTTTTTACAAGTTTTAACGTTCGTGAATCACCGGTCAACTTGGGTGGTCAATTGTCTATATGAAACATATTTCAATTAATCAAGTCTTAACAAGTTTGATTGCTTAACATGTTGGAAACATTTAATCATGTAAATATCAATCTCAATTAATATATATAAACATGGAAAAGTTCAGGTCACTACAGTACCTACCCGTTAAATAAATTTCGTCCCGAAATTTTAAGCTGTTGAAGGTGTTGACGAATCTTCTGGAAATAGATGCGGGTATTTCTTCTTCATCTGATCTTCACGCTCCCAGGTGAACTCGGGTCCTCTACGAGCATTCCATCGAACCTTAACAATTGGTATCTTGTTTTGCTTAAGTCTTTTAACCTCACGATCCATTATTTCGACGGGTTCTTCGATGAATTGAAGTTTTTCGTTGATTTGGATTTCATCTAACGGAATAGTGAGATCTTCTTTAGCAAAACATTTCTTCAAATTCGAGACGTGGAAAGTGTTATGTACAGCCGCGAGTTGTTGAGGTAACTCAAGTCGGTAAGCTACTGGTCCGACACGATCAATAATCTTGAATGGTCCAATATACCTTGGATTTAATTTCCCTCGTTTACCAAATCGAACAACGCCTTTCCAAGGTGCAACTTTAAGCATGACCATCTCTCCAATTTCAAATTCTATATCTTTTCTTTTAATGTCAGCGTAGCTCTTTTGTCGACTTTGGGCGGTTTTCAACCGTTGTTGAATTTGGATGATCTTCTCGGTAGTTTCTTGTATAATTTCCGGACCCGTAATCTGTCTATCCCCCACTTCACTCCAACAAATCGGAGACCTGCACTTTCTACCATAAAGTGCTTCAAACAGCGCCATCTCAATGCTTGAATGGTAGCTGTTGTTGTAGGAAAATTCTGCTAACGGTAGATGTCGATCCCAACTGTTTCCGAAATCAATAACACATGCTCGTAGCATGTCTTCAAGCGTTTGTATCGTCCTTTCACTCTGCCCATCAGTTTGTGGATGATAGGCAGTACTCATGTCTAGACGAGTTCCTAATGCTTGCTGTAATGTCTGCCAGAATCTTGAAATAAATCTACCATCCCTATCAGAGATAATAGAGATTGGTATTCCATGTCTGGAGACGACTTCCTTCAAATACAGTCGTGCTAACTTCTCCATCTTGTCATCTTCTCTTATTGGCAGGAAGTGTGCTGATTTGGTGAGACGATCAACTATTACCCAAATAGTATCAAAACCACTTGCAGTCCTTGGCAATTTAGTGATGAAATCCATGGTAATGTTTTCCCATTTCCATTCCGGGATTTCAGGTTGTTGAAGTAGACCTGATGGTTTCTGATGCTCAGCTTTGACCTTAGAACACGTCAAACATTCTCCTATGTATTTAGCAACATCGGCTTTCATACCCGGCCACCAAAAATGTTTCTTGAGATCCTTGTACATCTTCCCCGTTCCAGGATGTATTGAGTATCTGGTTTTATGAGCTTCTCTAAGTACCATTTCTCTCATATCTCCAAATTTTGGTACCCAAATCCTTTCGGCCCTATACCGGGTTCCGTCTTCCCGAATATTAAGATGCTTCTCCGATCCTTTGGATATTTCATCCTTTAAATTTTCCTCTTTTAAAACTCCTTATTGCGCCTCCTTTATTTGAGTAGTAAGGTTATTATGAATCATTATATTCATAGATTTTACTCGAATGGGTTCTCTGTCCTTCCTGCTCAAGGCATCGGCAACCACATTTGCCTTCCCCGGGTGGTAACGAATCTCAAAGTCGTAATCATTCAATAATTCAATCCACCTACGCTGCCTCATATTCAGTTGTTTCTGATTAAATATGTGTTGAAGACTTTTGTGGTCGGTATATATAATACTTTTGACCCCATATAAGTAGTGCCTCCAAGTCTTTAATGCAAAAACAACCGCGCCTAATTCCAAATCATGCGTCGTATAATTTTGTTCGTGAATCTTCAATTGTCTAGACACATAAGCAATCACCTTCGTTCGTTGCATTAATACACAACCGAGACCTTGCTTTGATGCGTCACAATAAATCACAAAATCATCATTCCCTTCAGGCAATGACAATATAGGTGCCGTAGTTAGCTTTTTCTTCAATAACTGAAACGCTTTCTCTTGTTCATCATTCCATTCAAATTTCTTCCCTTTATGCGTTAATACAGTCAAGGGTTTTGCTATTCTGGAAAAGTCTTGGATGAACCTTCTGTAGTAACCAGCTAGTCCTAAAAACTGGCGTATGTGTTTCGGAGTTTTCGGGGTTTCCCACTTTTCAACAGTTTCTATCTTTGCCGGATCCACCTTAATACCTTCTTTGTTCACTATGTGACCGAGGAATTAAACTTCTTCCAACCAAAATGCACACTTTGAAAACTTAGCATACAATTCTTCCTTCCTCAATACTTCTAACACCTTTCTCAAATGTTCACCGTGTTCTTGGTCATTTTTTGAGTAAATAAGTATGTCATCAATGAAAACAATGACAAACTTGTCAAGGTATGGTCCACACACTCGGTTCATAAGGTCCATGAACACAGCTGGTGCATTAGTTAAACCAAACGACATGACCATAAACTCGTAATGACCGTAACGTGTTCTGAAAGCAGTCTTTGGAATATCATCTTCTTTCACCCGCATTTGATGATACCCGGAACGTAAGTCAATCTTTGAATAAACAGACGAGCCTTGTAGTTGATCAAATAAGTCGTCGATTCTCGGTAGTGGGTAGCGGTTCTTGATGGTAAGTTTGTTCAACTCTCGGTAGTCGATACACAACCTGAATGTACCATCTTTCTTCTTGACAAACAAAACAGGAGCTCCCCACGGTGATGTGCTTGGTCGAATGAAACCACGCTCTAAAAGTTCTTGTAATTGGCTTTGCAGTTCTTTCATCTCACTGGGTGCGAGTCTGTAAGGAGCACGAGCTATTGGTGCAGCTCCTGGTACAAGATCTATTTGAAATTCAACGGATCGATGTGGGGGTAATCCCGGTAATTCTTTCGGAAATACATCGGGAAATTCTTTTGCAATGGGAACATCATTGATGCTCTTTTCTTCAGTTTGTACTTTCTCGACGTGTGCTAGAACAGCATAGCAACCTTTTCTTATTAGTTTTTGTGCCTTCAAATTACTAATAAGATGTAGCTTCGTGTTGCCCTTTTCTCCGTACACCATTAAGGGTTTTCCTTTTTCTCGTATAATGCGAATTGCATTTTTGTAACAAACGATCTCTGCTTTCACTTCTTTCAACCAGTCCATACCGATTATCACATCAAAACTCCCTAACTCTACTGGTATCAAATCAATCTTAAATGTTTCGCTAACCAGTTTAATTTCTCGATTCCGATATATATTATCTACTGAAATTAATTTACCATTTGCTAATTCGAGTAAAAATTTACTATCCAAAGGCGTCAATGGACAACTTAATTTAGCACAAAAATCTCTACTCATATAGCTTCTATCCGCACCCGAATCAAATAAAACGTAAGCAGATTTATTGTCAATAAGAAACGTACCCGTAACAAGCTCCGGGTCTTCCTGTGCCTCTGCCGCATTAATATTGAAAACTCTTCCGCGGCCTTGTCCATTCGTGTTCTCCTGGTTCGGGCAATTTCTAATAATGTGGCCCGGTTTTCCACATTTATAACAAACTACATTGGCATAACTTGCTCCGACACTACTTGCTCTGCCATTACTCGTTCCGACATCATTTGTTCCTTTCGTTCTATTAACCCCTGGTCCGTAGACCTCACACTTCGCCGCGCTATGACCATTTCTTTTACACTTGTTGCAAAATTTGGTGCAGAACCCCGAGTGATACTTTTCACACCTTTGGCATAGCTGCTTCTGATTGTTGTTGTTGTTGCGGTTATTATTGTTGTTGGGATGATTGTTGTAGTTGCTGTTGTTGTTGTTGTTGTTGTTGTTGTTGTTATTGTTGGGCCGTTTGTTGTAGTTGCGATTGATGTTGCGATTGTTGGGATAATTGTTGCGATTATTGTTGTAATTGCTGCTGTTGTTGTATTGGTGATTCTTATCACCGTTTTCCTCCCACTTTCTTTTGACTTGCTTCACATTGGCCTCTTCAGCAGTCTGTTCTTTAATTCTTTCTTCAATCTGGTTCACTAGTTTGTGAGCCATTCTACATGCCTGTTGTATAGAGGCGGGCTCGTGTGAACTTATATCTTCTTGGATTCTTTCCGGTAATCCTTTCACAAATGCGTCGATCTTCTCTTCCTCATCTTCGAATGCTCCCGGACACAATAGGCACAATTCTGTGAATCGTCTTTCGTACGTGGTAATATCAAATCCTTGGGTTCGTAGCCCTCTAAGTTCTGTCTTGAGCTTATTGACCTCGGTTCTGGGACGGAACTTCTCGTTCATCAAGTGCTTAAATGCTGACCACGGTAGTGCGTACGCATCGTCTTGTCCCACTTGCTCTAGATAGGTATTCCACCATGTTAACGCAGAACCTGTGAAGGTATGCGTAGCGTACTTCACTTTGTCCTCTTCAGTACACTTACTTATGGCAAACACCGATTCGACCTTCTCGGTCCACCGTTTCAATCCGATCGGTCCTTCGGTTCCATCAAATTCCAAAGGTTTGCAGGCAGTGAATTCTTTGTAGGTGCATCCTACACGATTTCCTGTACTGCTAGATCCAAGGTTATTGTTGGTATGTAGCGCAGCCTGTACTGCGGCTATGTTTGAAGCTAGAAAAGTACGGAATTCCTCTTCATTCATATTCACGGTGTGTCGAGTAGTCGGTGCCATTTCCTTCAAAATAGTCAAATGGAACAAGTTAATCATACAGAATATTAAGAGTAGTTAATAGTATTTCGTAGCATAATATGAACTCATTTATAAAAGCTTTTTCTTCATATTAGCGTTTTATAAGTTTAAATTCGGGTAGTACCTACCCGTTAAGTTCATACTTAGTAGCTAATATACAATTCAACTACTACAATTCTATATGAAAAACTGATTATAATAATATTTCGCGTTCAAACTTTTATACAATATTTTACAAACTTACAATACCGCTTATTTTACATAAAGCTTGAAATATAGCACACAATAACTTTGATACAAGATAGTTGTGAAGATAATTCTAGCTAGTACACAAGTCGTTCCGCAAAGGCAATAAAGACACGTAATTCATACGTCCAGAAACAAGTCATGCATTCTGGTTTTACTAGGACTACTTCCCATCCTTGGTCTTGTGCAACATAACCGTTATGGCCATTTATAAGACAGCGTGTTGTAACGTCGTCAAAGGGACGAGGGTTACGTAATGTCCAACAGTCCCGTAATAATCTAAAAACCTCATTTCTTACCCCAATTACCGACTCCGTCACTTGTGGAAACGTTTTGTTTAATAGTTGTAGCCCGATGTTCTTGTTCTTACTTTGGTGAGAAGCGAACATTACTAATCCGTAAGCATAACATGCTTCTTTATGTTGCATGTTAGCCGCTTTTTCTAAATCACGAAGTCCAATATTCGGATATATTGAGTCAAAATAATTTCTTAACCCGTTGCGTAAAATAGCATTTGGGTTCCCCGCAATATATGCGTCAAAGTAAACACATCGTAACTTATGGGTTTCCCAATGTGATATCCCCCATCTTTCAAACGAAAGTCTCTTATAAACCAAGACATTCTTGGAACGTTCTTCGAATGTCTTACAAACTGATCTCGCCTTAAATAGTTGTGCCGAGGAATTCTGGCCGACTCTAGACAAGATTTCATCAATCATGTCTCCGGGTAGGTCTCTTAAAATATTGGGTTGTCTATCCATTTTGTGTTTTTAAACTGTAAAATAGACAAGAGTTAGATTCATAAAAAAAATACTTATTAATACAAGCAATTTTTACATATATCATAAAGCATAAGAACACTATATTACATATATTACACCACACGAATACAACTATCTTATTCCGACTCGCTCGTTTCTTCTTCTTCGGTTTTGGTTCGTTTTGCCAAGTTTCTAGGGATATATGATGTTCCCCTAATACGAGCCGTAATTTTCCACATTGGTTTAGAAAAACCCGGTGGTTTAGAGGTTCCCGGGTCATTGTTAAAACTTAAGGACTTCGGGGGTTGACGATACATATAAAGTTCATCGGGGTTGGAATTAGATTTCTCTATTTTTATGCCCTTTCCCTTATTATTTTCTTTTGCCTTTTTAAATTCAGTTGGGGTAATTTCTATAACATCATCGGAATTCTTGTCGGAATCTGATTCATCGGAGAATTGGTAATCCTCCCAATATTTTGCTTCCTTGGCGGAAACACCATTGACCATAATTAACCTTGGTCGGTTGGTTGAGGATTTTCTTTTACTTAACCGTTTTATTATTTCCCCCACCGGTTCTATTTCTTCATCCGGTTCCGATTCTTCTTCCGGTTCCGATTCTTCTTCCGGTTCCGACTCTTCTTCCGGTTCCTCTTCGGGAACTTGTGAATCAGTCCACGAATCATTCCAATTTACATTTGACTCTTCATTATTATTAGGTGAGTCAATGGGACTTGTTCTAGAGGTAGACATCTATCACATAATATCAAACGCGTTAAGAGATTAATATATCACATAATATTCACATGTTAAAAATATATAGTTTCCAACAAAATTTGTTAAGCAATCATTTTTCAAGTAAACACGGTCGAAGTCCAGACTCACTAATGCATCCTAACAAACTCGATAAGACACACTAATGCAAATTTTCTGGTTCTCTAAGACCAACGCTCGGATACCAACTGAAATGTCCCGTTCTTATTGATTAAAAACGTTCCATATTAATTGATTTCGTTGCGAGGTTTTGACCTCTATATGAGACGTTTTTCAAAGACTGCATTCATTTTTAAAACAAACCATAACCTTTATTTCATAGATAAAGGTTTTAAAAAGCTTTACGTAGATTATCAAATAATGATAATCTAAAATATCCTGTTTACACACGACCATTACATAATGGTTTACAATACAAATATGTTACAACAAAATAAGTTTCTTGAATGCAGTTTTTACACAATATCATACAAGTATGGACTCCAAATCTCGTCCTTATTTAAGTATGCGATAGCGGAAGCTCTTAATAATCACCTGAGAATAAACATGCTTAAAACGTCAACAAAAATGTTGGTGAGTTATAGGTTTAACCTATATATATCAAATCATAATAATAGACCACAAGATTTCATATTTCAATACACATCCCATACATAGAGATAAAAATCATTCATATGGTGAACACCTGGTAATCGACATTAACAAGATGCATATATAAGAATATCCCCATCATTCCGGGACACCCTTCGGATATGATATAAATTTCGAAGTACTAAAGCATCCGGTACTTTGGATGGGGTTTGTTAGGCCCAATAGATCTATCTTTAGGATTCGCGTCAATTAGGGTGTCTATTCCCTAATTCTTAGATTACCAGACTTAATAAAAAGGGGCATATTCGATTTCGATAATTCAACCATAGAATGTAGTTTCACGTACTTGTGTCTATTTTGTAAATCATTTATAAAACCTGCATGTATTCTCATCCCAAAAATATTAGATTTTAAAAGTGGGACTATAACTCACTTTCACAGATTTTTACTTCGTCGGGAAGTAAGACTTGGCCACTGGTTGATTCACGAACCTATAACAATATATACATATATATCAAAGTATGTTCAAAATATATTTACAACACTTTTAATATATTTTGATGTTTTAAGTTTATTAAGTCAGCTGTCCTCGTTAGTAACCTACAACTAGTTGTCCACAGTTAGATGTACAGAAATAAATCGATAAATATTATCTTGAATCAATCCACGACCCAGTGTATACGTATCTCAGTATTGATCACAACTCAAACTATATATATTTTGGAATCAACCTCAACCCTGTATAGCTAACTCCAACATTCACATATAGAGTGTCTATGGTTTTTCCGAAATATATATAGATGTGTCGACATGATAGGTCGAAACATTATATACGTGTCTATGGTATCTCAAGATTACATAATATACAATACAAGTTGATTAAGTTATGGTTGGAATAGATTTGTTACCAATTTTCACGTAGCTAAAATGAGAAAAATTATCCAATCTTGTTTTACCCATAACTTCTTCATTTTAAATCCGTTTTGAGTGAATCAAATTGCTATGATTTCATATTGAACTCTATTTTATGAATCTAAACAGAAAAGTATAGGTTTATAGTCGGAAAAATAAGTTACAAGTCGTTTTTGTAAAGGTAGTCATTTCAGTCGAAAGAACGACGTCTAGATGACCATTTTAGAAAACATACTTCCACTTTGAGTTTAATCATAATTTTTGGATATAGTTTCATGTTCATAATAAAAATCATTTTCTCAGAATAACAACTTTAAATCAAAGTTTATCATAGTTTTTAATTAACTAACCCAAAACAGCCCGCGGTGTTACTACGACGGCGTAAATCCGGTTTTACGGTGTTTTTCGTGTTTCCAGGTTTTAAATCATTAAGTTAGTATATCATATAGATATAGAACATTTGTGTAGTTAATTTTAAAAGTCAAGTTAGAAGGATTAACTTTTGTTTGCGAACAAGTTTAGAATTAACTAAACTATGTTCTAGTGATTACGAGTTTAAACCTTCGAATAAGATAGCTTTATATGTATGAATCGAATGATGTTATGAACATCATTACTACCTTAAGTTCCTTGGATAAACCTACTGGAAAAGAGAAAAATGGATCTAGCTTCAACGGATCCTTGGATGGCTCGAAGTTCTTGAAGCAGAATCATGACACGAAAACAAGTTCAAGTAAGATCATCACTTGAAATAAGATTGTTATAGTTATAGAAATTGAACCAAAGTTTGAATATGATTATTACCTTGTATTAGAATGATAACCTACTGTAAGAAACAAAGATTTCTTGAGGTTGGATGATCACCTTACAAGATTGGAAGTGAGCTAGCAAACTTGAAAGTATTCTTGATTTTATGTAACTAGAACTTGTAAAATATATGAAGAACACTTAGAACTTGAAGATAGAACTTGAGAGAGATCAATTAGATGAAGAAAATTGAAGAATGAAAGTGTTTGTAGGTGTTTTTGGTCGTTGGTGTATGGATTAGATATAAAGGATATGTAATTTTGTTTTCATGTAAATAAGTCATGAATGATTACTCATATTTTTGTAATTTTATGAGATATTTCATGCTAGTTGCCAAATGATGGTTCCCACATGTGTTAGGTGACTCACATGGGCTGCTAAGAGCTGATCATTGGAGTGTATATACCAATAGTACATACATCTAAAAGCTGTGTATTGTACGAGTACGAATATGGGTGCATACGAGTAGAATTGTTGATGAAACTGAACGAGGATGTAATTGTAAGCATTTTTGTTAAGTAGAAGTATTTTGATAAGTGTCTTGAAGTCTTTCAAAAGTGTATGAATACATATTAAAACACTACATGTATATACATTTTAACTGAGTCGTTAAGTCATCGTTAGTCGTTACATGTAAATGTTGTTTTGAAACCTTTAGGTTAATGATCTTGTTGAATGTTGTTAACCCATTGTTTATTATAACAAATGAGATGTTAAATTGTTATATTATCATGATATTATGATATATAATATATCTCAGTATGATGTATATACAGTTAAATGTCGTTACAACGATAATCGTTACATATATGTCTCGTTTCGAAATCATTAAGTTAGTAGTCTTATTTTTACATATGTATTTCATTGTTAATACACTTAATAATATATTTACTTATCATTTAACATAATTAACCAAGTGTATCAATATCTTAATATGATTCATATGTACCTAGTAAGACGTTGTTATAACGATAATCGTTATATATATCGTTTTCGAGTTTCTTAAATTAATAGTCTCATTTTTATGTATATAACTCATTGTTAAAATACCTAATGAGATACATACTTATAATAAAAACATGTTAACTATATATATAACCATATATATGTCATCGTATAGTTTTTACAAGTTTTAACGTTCGTGAATCACCGGTCAACTTGGGTGGTCAATTGTCTATATGAAACATATTTCAATTAATCAAGTCTTAAAAAGTTTGATTGCTTAACATGTTGGAAACATTTAATCATGTAAATATCAATCTCAATTAATATATATAAACATGGAAAAGTTCGGGTCACTACACTAATGCATTCTAATGACTATCAGTTAGACACACTAATGCTAGACCTGGTTCGCTAAGACCACCGCTCTGATACCAACTGTAGAGACCCGTCTTAATCCATCCGGACAAAGTCCACATCGATTATAAACGATTCACAACAGTTGATTACATCGCGAGGTTCTTGACCTCTATATGATACATTTTACAAACATTGCATTCATTTTTAAAAGACAAACTTTCGTTACATCGACAGTTAACAGGCATGCATATCATTTCATAATATATCTAAATATAATTGACTTAATAATAATCTTGATGAACTCAACGACTCGAATGCAACGTCTTTTGAAATATGTCATGAATGACTCCAAGTAATATCTCTAATATGAGCAAATGCACATCGGAAGATTTCTTTCGTACCTGAGAATAAACATGCTTTAAAGTATCAACCAAAAGGTTGGTGAGTTCATTAGTTTAACATAAATAATCATTTCATAATTTTAATAGACCACAAGATTTCATACTTCCATTTCTCATAATCATATGTCCCATGCATAGAGACAAAAATATCATTCATATGGATTGAACACCTGGTAACCGACATTCACAATATGTATATAAGAATATCCCCATCATTCCGGGATCCTCCTTCGGACATGATATAAATTTCGAAGTACTAAAGCATCCGGTACTTTGGATGGGGCTTGTTGGGCCCAATAGACCTATCTTTAGAGTTCGCGTCAATTAGGGTGTCTGTTCCCTAATTATTAGATTACCAGACTTAATAAAAGGGGCATATTCGATTTCGATAATTCAACCATAGAATGTAATTTTAAGTACTTGTGTCTATTCCGTAAAACAGTTATAAGAGCAGCGCATGTATTCTCAGTCCCAAAACTATATATTGCAAAAGCATTTAAAAAGGGAGCAAATGAAACTCACAATAATGTATTTTGTAGTAAAAATACATATGACGACATTGAACAATGTAGGGTTGGCCTCGGATTCACGAATCTATATCATTCATATATCTATTAAGACACATACTTGTAATCGAACAAATATATTTATTTATATTATTATTAGTGATGTAATTTATATATATAGTAGACTAATAGGTTCATTATATATATTTTCATTATATATATAGATATATTAGTATAGTTAAGTTATGTGTATTAAATATATTTTTATATATAAAATCTTTATTTTTATGTTTATAATTTTAATAACGTCTTTAAAACTTTTATTTTTCATAATCGTAATTATTTTAATAATAATGACATAGATAATACTGATATCAATAATAATGATAGTTTTAGTAAAAAATAATACTAATAATAATAATGGTAATTTTTAATAGTTTTAATAGAAATTTTCAGTAATTATACAATATCACTAATATTAATGTTTAAATGATAAGTCTATTAATGATACTTTGTAATATTAATAATAATGATGATAATACTAATAATAATACCTATGTGGATGATAATAATAACACTAACAATTATAAAATGTTACAAGTACTAATATTAATGAAAATAATAATAATTTGTATCATTCTCATAATAATAATAATAATCATAATCATAATTATAATAATAAATTATAGTCTTTATAATAATACTTGTATTAGTAATAATAAGTGTTCTAAAAATAACCATAATAATAATAATCACAATACTAATAATAATATTAATAATTTTGGTAATGAAATCTACCTTCCAAAGCCTTTCTAAAAAAATATGCCCTGAACCGAATTTGAACTAGAGACCTCCTGCTCACCCGCAAACACACTTAACCATTTCCTCTGTCTTGTTTATCTGATTTATAAGGCAACCCAAACTATATAACTAATATTTCATTTAGCCGTGTTCATCATCTTCTTCACCAAGTTTAAAATCAAATGGGGGCAAAAACTCAACAACAATCGAACGGGTTTTCATTTATGACTTGTAAACAACATGAAACAAAAAAAAAATGTGTTCATGATATAAACAAAAAAAAAATGAGAAAAAAAAAATCCTACTTCTTGCTGGTAGCCAAGAAAAAAAAAATTTTGTTTTCAATTTTGAGTTCGTTTTGGACAATCTTTACAACATGAAACATGTTTCAAATCATTCCTAAAATCTATCTAAATCATCAATTGAACTTAAAATATCAAAACAAGCTCTAATTTCTTCAAGAACAAAACAGTTGACTTTTGACAATTTAACTTTGACTCGCAAATTCGAATTCGTTATTAAGAATTGGAACTTGAGATTTTGCAGGAAGTTTAAGTAAATGATTCCTAACAACTCTGCATTTTAAGTTTTTGAAATTTGTTTCGAATTTACGTTAGTGTATATTACTGTGAAGAACTCAAGAACTCAAAAATTGATTTTTAGATTAAGAGTGTTATAGGTTATGATTACAACATGAATTGTGTTGCAAATCATTCCTATAATTTTTATGGATCATCAAATTAACTGGAGATATCAAAACAAACTCGAATTTGATTCAAGAACACTTAGTTGACTTTTAAAACCCAAAACTTTGACTCTCAAATTAGAGATTAATAGAAAGAATTGAGGATTGAAAACTTACAGATAGTTTGACTAGATCATTCCTAACGACACTGCATTATTAGATTTTGAGAATTCACTTGAAATCGAGCTTTTGTTAAATTGAACCAAGAACAGAGCACGACTTGTTTTTCTAAATTTATTTGTTTTAGTTCTCTCTCAATTGTGGATGTATAGATATACTGAATGATTATTGTGATTGAAATAGACTTGTAACAACATCCGACAGGAAACAAAATCAGATACAGTCTCGATGGCTGTGTAACAAACTGGTATCTTTTTTTTTTCTAATTTTTTTATAAATTATATAATAATTACAAGATATATTAGTAATAATAAATAATAATACTGATTAATAATAATAGAAGTACTAGAAATACCAATATAGTTAATAATATTACTAATAATAATAATATTATTGTTAATAGACAAGTATAATAAATGATAAATAATAATATAAAAATTTTAATGATAAAAATAATTAATAATTCTAATAATAATAATAATAGTTCTTAATGATAATGTTAATAATAAAATCTAATAACAATACTAATAAATATAATAATGATAATAAAAATAATAATAATGATAATAATATCAATAATAATAATAATTGTATTGATAATAATTATTAGTAGTAATATTAAGAATCATAAAATTTATAACTTTAATAAGTTTACTAATAATAATCAAAATAAAACGATAATAATAATAGGTTTATTTATACTAATAATATTACTACTTATCATAATATTGTTGATAATAATAATATTAATAATTTTTGATAATATAATAACTTATGTCAAATTTCATATATACTTTATATAATAATATTATTGATACCAATATTGATACTAATAGTGAAATTAATGGTAATGATATTAATATTACAAATATAGTACTATCAATTATATAACTTATTGAATCTTTAATATTTATAAATTACAATATATATCATATTAATTATGTATATATCTAACAACCAATATCCCAACTTACGTTATATAAACAAAGACATTTTAATAAACAAGTTTTATTATATCGAAAAATGGTTTCGCACGTTTGAAAATAGATCAATCAAGTATTATGAAATTCAATTCTCCATTAACTTCTGTCTGACACTAGATAAGTGATTCTTTGTTCACATTTGAAAATCACTTTACCATTTATTCCGAATACCGTTAAAAAGAAACGATTTCTCAAATTAACGTGGGCCTCGTAACAGAGACTCGTAATCATAATTCAATGTATCTGATAATTCAATCATATGATATTATCTTTTAATTCCGTCAATAACTATATTGAACAAATATTGAAACAAACACGTTTATGTAAAGTATTATACATCTAATATCTTAACGTTTTCAATTAATAAGTATATATTATATATACATATCTATATACACATAAATGTTCGTGAATCATCAGGCATGGTCAAAGGGTAATTAATTACATGAATATAGATTTCAAAACTTTCGAGACTCAACATTACAAATTTTGCTTATCGTGTCGGAAACATATAAAGATTAAAGTTTAAATTTGATCGGAAATTTTCGGGTCATCACAGAATACATATTAAAACACTACATGTATATACATTTTAACTGAGTCGTTAAGTCATCGTTAGTCGTTACATGTAAGTGTTGTTTTGAAACCTTTAGGTTAACGATCTTGTTAAATGTTGTTAACCCAATGTTTATAATATCAAAAGAGATTTTAAATTATTATATTATCATGATATTATGATGTACGAATATCTCTTAATATGATATATATACATTAAATGTCGTTACAACGATAATCGTTACATATATGTCTCGTTTCAAAATCATTAAGTTAGTAGTCTTGTTTTTACATATGTAGTTCATTGTTAATATACTTAATGATATGTTTACTTATCATAATATCATGTTAACTATATATATAACCATATATATGTCATCATATAGTTTTTACAAGTTTTAACGTTCGTGAATCACCGGTCAACTTGGGTGTTCAATTGTCTATATGAAACCTATTTCAATTAATCAAGTCTTAACAAGTTTGATTGCTTAACATGTTGGAAACACTTAATCATGTAAAATAACAATTTCATTTAATATATATATAAACATGGAAAAGTTCGGGTCACTACAGTACCTACCCGTTAATTAAATTTCGTCCCAAAATTTTAAGCAGTTGGAGGTGTTGACGTATCTTCTGGAAATAAATGCGGGTATTTCTTCATCATCTGATCTTCTCATTCCCAGGTGAACTCGGGTCCTCTACGAGCATTCCATCGAACCTTAACAATTGGTATCTTGTTTTGCTTAAGTCTTTTAACCTCACGATCCATTATTTCGACGGGTTCTTCGATGAATTGAAGTTTTTCGTTGATTTGGATTTCATCTAACGAAATAGTGAGATCTTCTTCAGCAAAACATTTCTTCAAATTCGAGACGTGAAAAGTGTTATGTACAGCCGCGAGTTGTTGAGGTAACTCAAGTCGGTAAGCTACTGGTCCGACACGATCAATAATCTTGAATGGTCCAATATACCTTGGATTTAATTTCCCTCGTTTACCAAATCGAACAACGCCTTTCCAAGGTGCAACTTTAAGCATGACCATCTCTCCAATTTCAAATTCTATATCTTTTCTTTTAATGTCAGCGTAGCTCTTTTGTCGACTTTGGGCTGTTTTCAACCGTTGTTGAATTTGGATGATCTTCTCGGTAGTTTCTTGTATTATCTCCGGACCCGTAATCTGTCTATCCCCCACTTCACTCCAACAAATCGGAGACCTGCACTTTCTACCATAAAGTGCTTCAAACGAAGCTATCTCAATGCTTGAATGGTAGCTGTTGTTGTAAGAAAATTCTGCTAACGGTAGATGTCGATCCCAACTATTTTCGAAATCAATAACACATGCTCGTAGAATATCTTCAAGCATTTGTATCGTCCTTTAGCTCTGCCCATCAGTTTGTGGATGATAGGCAGTACTCATGTCTAGACGAGTTCCTAATGCTTGCTGTAATGTCTGCCAGAATCTTGAAATAAATCTGCCATCCCTATCAGAGATAATAGAGATTGGTATTCCATGTCTGGAGACGACTTCCTTCAAATACAGTCGTGCTAACTTCTCCATCTTGTCATCTTCTCTTATTGGCAGGAAGTGTGCTGATTTGGTGAGACGATCAACTATTACCTAAATAGTATCAAAACCACTTGCAGTCCTTGGCAAATTAGTGATGAAATCCATGGTAATGTTTTCCCATTTCCATTCCGGGATTTTGGGTTGTTGAAGTAGACCTGATGGTTTCTGATGCTCAGCTTTGACCTTAGAACACATCAAACATTCTCCTACGTATTTAGCAACATCGCCTTTCATACCCGGCCACCAAAAATATTTCTTGAGATCCTTGTACATCTTCCCCGTTCCAGGATGTATTGAGTATCTGGTTTTATGACCTTCTCTAAGTACCATTTCTCTCATATCTCCAAATTTTGGTACCCAAATTCT
The DNA here is from genome assembly GCF_046630445.1 of Rutidosis leptorrhynchoides. Classification (NCBI taxonomy): domain Eukaryota; kingdom Viridiplantae; phylum Streptophyta; class Magnoliopsida; order Asterales; family Asteraceae; genus Rutidosis; species Rutidosis leptorrhynchoides. Next base: position 74,329,730 of record NC_092342.1, read on the forward strand.
TTCAGCCCTATACCGGGTTCCGTCTTCTCGAATATTAAGATGCTTCTCCGATCCTTTGGGTATTTCATCCTTTAAATTTCCCTCTTTTAAAACTCCTTGTTGCGCCTCCTTTATTTGAGTAGTAAGGTTAGTGTGAATCATTATATTCATAGATTTTACTCGAATGGGTTCTCTGTCCTTTCTGCTCAAGGCGTTGGCTACCACATTTGCCTTCCCCGTGTGGTAACGAATCTCAAAGTCGTAATCATTCAACAATTCAATCCACCTACGCTGCCTCATATTCAGTTGTTTCTGATTAAATATGTGTTGAAGACTTTTGTGGTCGGTATATATAATACTTTTGACCCCATATAAGTAGTGCCTCCAAGTCTTCAATGCAAAAACAACCGCACCTAATTCCAAATCATGCGTCGTATAATTTTGTTCGTGAATCTTCAATTGTCTAGACGCATAAGCAATCACCTTCGTTCGTTGCATTAATACACAACCGAGACCTTGCTTTGATGCATCACAATAAATCACAAAATCATCATTCCCTTCAGGCAGTAACAATATAGGTGCCGTAGTTAGCTTTTTCTTCAATAACTGAAATGCTTTCTCTTGTTCATCCTTCCATTCAAATTTCTTCCCTTTATGCGTTAATGCAGTCAAGGGTTTTGCTATTCTGGAAAAGTCTTGGATGAACCTTCTGTAGTAACCAGCTAGTCCTAAAAACTGGCGTATGTGTTTCGGAGTTTTCGGGGTTTTCCACTTTTCAACAGTTTCTATCTTTGCCGGATCCACCTTAATACCTTCTTTGTTCACTATGTGACCGAGGAATTGAACTTCTTCCAACCAAAATGCACACTTTGAAAACTTAGCGTACAATTCTTCCTTCCTCAATACTTCTAACACCTTTCTCAAATGTTCACAGTGTTCTTGGTCATTCTTTGAGTAAATAAGTATGTCATCAATGAAAACAATGACAAACTTGTCAAGGTATGGTCCACACACTCGGTTCATAAGGTCCATGAACACAGCTGGTGCATTAGTTAAACCAAACGACATGACCATAAACTCGTAATGACCGTAACGTGTTCTGAAAGCAGTCTTTGGAATATCATCTTCTTTCACCCGCATTTGATGATACCCAGAACGTAAGTCAATCTTTGAATAAACAGACGAGCCTTGTAGTTGATCAAATAAGTCGTCGATTCTCGGTAGTGGGTAGCGGTTCTTGATGGTAAGTTTGTTCAACTCTCGGTAGTCGATACACAACCTGAATGTACCATCTTTCTTCTTGACAAACAAAACAGGAGCTCCTCAGGGTGATGTGCTTGGTCGAATGAAACCACGCTCTAAAAGTTCCTGTAATTGTCTTTGCAGTTCTTTCATCTCGCTGGGTGCGAGTCTGTAAGGAGCACGAGCTATTGGTGCAGCTCCTGGTACAAGATCTATTTGAAATTCAACAGATCGATGTGGAGGTAGTCCCGGTAATTCTTTCGAAAATACATCGGGAAATTCTTTTGCGACGGGAACATCATTGATGCTCTTTTCTTCAGTTTGTACTTTCTCGACGTGTGCTAGAACAGCACAGCAACCTTTTCTTATTAGTTTTTGTGCCTTTAAATTACTAATAAGATGTAGCTTCGTGTTGCCCTTTTCTCTGTACACCATTAAGGGTTCTCCTCCTTCTCGTACAATGCGAATTGCATTTTTATAACATACGATCTCTGCTTTCACCTTCTTCAGCCAATCCATGCCAACTATTACATCAAAACTCCCTAACTCTACGGGTATCAAATCAATCTTAAATATTTCGCTACCCAGTTTAATTTCTCGATTCCGGCATATATAATCTGCTGAAATTAATTTACCGTTTGCTAATTCGAGTAAAAATTTACTATACAACGGCGTCAATGGACAACTTAATTTAGCACAAAAATCTCTACTCATATAGCTTATATCCGCACCCGAATCAAATAAAACATAAGCAGATTTATTATCAATAAGAAACGTACCCGTAACAAGCTCCGGGTCTTCCTGTGCCTCTGCTGCATTAATATTGAAAACTCTTCCGCAGCCTTGTCCATTCGTGTTCTCCTGGTTTGGGAAATTTCTAATAATGTGGCCCGGTTTTCCACATTTATAACAAACTACATTGGCATAACTTGCTCCGACACTACTTGCTCCGCCATTACTCGTTCCGACACCATTTGTTCCTTTCGTTCTGTTAACCCCTGGTCGTAGACCTCACACTTCGCCGCGCTATGACCATTTCTTTTACACTTGTTGCAAAATTTGGTGCAGAACCCCGAGTGATACTTTTCACACCTTTAGCATAGCTGCTTCTGATTGTTGTTGTTGTTGCGGTTATTATTGTTGTTGGGATGATTGTTGTAGTTATTGTTGTTGTTGTTGTTGTTGTTGTTGTTGTTGTTGTTGTTGTTGTTGTTGTTGTTGCTGTTGTTGTTGTTGTTGGGCCATTTGTTGTAGTTGCGATTGATGTTGCGATTGTTGGGATAGTTGTTGCGATTATTGTTGTAATTGCTGTTGTTGTTGTATTGGTGATTCTTATCACCGTTTTCCTCCCACTTTCTTTTGACTTGCTTCACATTGGCCTCTTCAGCAGTCTGTTCTTTAATTCTTTCTTCAATCTAGTTCACTAGTTTGTGAGCCATTCTACATGCCTGTTGTATGGAGGTGGGCTCATGTGAACTTATATCTTCTTAGATTCTTTCCGATAATCTTTTCACAAACGCGTCGATCTTCTCTTCCTCATCTTCGAACGCTCCCGGACACAATAGGCATAATTCTGTGAATCGTCTTTCGTACGTGGTAATATCAAATCCTTGGGTTCGTAACCCTCTAAGTTCTGTCTTGAGCTTATTGACCTCGGTTCTGGGACGGTACTTCTCGTTCATCAAGTGCTTGAATGCTGACCACGGTAGTGCGTAAGCATCATCTTGTCCCACTTGCTCTAGATAGGTATTCCACCATGTTAACACAGAACCTGTGAAGTTATGCGTAGCATACTTCACTTTGTCCTCTTCAGTACACTTACTTATGGCAAACACCGATTCGACCTTCTCGGTCCACCGTTTCAATCCGATCGGTCCTTCGGTTCCATCAAATTCCAAAGGTTTGCAGGCAGTGAATTCTTTGTAGGTGCATCCTACACGATTTCCTGTACTGCTAGATCCAAGGTTATTGTTGGTATGTAGCACAGCCTGCACTGCAGCTATGTTTGAAGCAAGAAAGGCACGAAATTCCTCTTCGCTCATATTCAAGGTGTGTCGAGTAGTCGGTGCCATTTCCTTCAAAATAGTCAAATGAAACGAGTTAATCATATAGAATATCAAGAGTAGTCAATAGTATTTCGTAGCGTAATATGAACTTATTTATAAAAGCTTTTTCTTCATATTAGCGTTTTATACTCTTTAATTCGGGTAGTACCTACCCGTTAAGTTCATACTTAGTAGCTAACATACCATTTCAACTACTACAATTCTATATGAAAAACTAATCACAAAAAAAAAATATATCATATTCAAACCTTTATACAATAACTTGCAAACTTACAATACCGCTTTTTTTTTATACATATAGCATGAAATATAGCACATAAAACTTTGATACAAAGTAGTTGCGAAGATAATTCTAGTTAATAAATAAGACGTTCAGCAAAGGCAATAAAGACACGTAATTCATACGTCCAGAAACAAGTCATGCATTCTGGTTTTACTAATACCACTTCCCATCCTTGGTTTTGTGGAACATAACCGTTGTGACCGATAGTAAGACAATGTGTTGTAACGTCGTCAAAAGGATGAAGGTTACGTAATGACCAACAGTCTCGTAATAACCTAAAAACCTCATTTCTTACCCCAATTACCGACTCCGTCACTTGTGGGAACGTTTTGTTTAATAGTTGTAGCCCGATGTTCTTGTTCTCACTTTGGTGAGAAGCGAATATTACTAACCCGTAGGCATAACATGATTCTTTATGTTGCATGTTAGCCGCTTTTTCTAAATCACGAAGTCCTATATTCGGATATATTGAGTCAAAATAATTTCTTAACCCGTTGCGTAAAATAGCATTTGGGTTCCCCGCAATATATGCGTCAAAGTAAACACATCGTAACTTATGGATTTTCCAATGTGATATCCCCCATATTTCGAACGAAAGCCTTTTATATATCAAGGCATTCTTGGAACGTTCTTCGAATGTCTTACAAACTGATCTCGCCTTAAATAGTTGTACCGAGGAATTCTGACCGACTCTAGACAAGATTTCATCAATCATGTCTCCGGGTAGGTCTCTTAAAATATTGGGTTGTCTATCCATTTTGTGTTTTTATACTGTAAAACAGACAAGAGTTAGATTCATAAAAAAAAATACTTATTAATACAAGCAATTTTTACATATATCATAAAGCATAAGCACACTATATTACATATATTACACCACACGAATACAACTATCTTATTCTGACTCGCTCGTTTCTTCTTCTTTGGTTTTGGTTCGTTTTGCCAAGTTTCTAGGGATATATGATGTTCCCCTAATACGAGTCGTCATTTTCCACATTGGTTTAGAAAAACCTGGTGGTTTAGAGGTTCCCGGGTTATTGTCACAACTTAAGAAATACGGGTGTTGACGATACATATAAAGTTCATCGGGTTTGGAATCAAATTTCTCTATTTTTATGCCCTTTCCCTTATTGTTCTCTTTTGCCTTATTAAATTGTGTTGGGGTAATTTCTATAATATCATCGGAATCCTTGTCGGGATCCGATTCATCAGAGAATTGGTAATCCTCCCAATACTTTGCTTCCTTGGCGAAAACACCATTGACCATAATTAACTTTGGTCGGTTGGTTGAGGATTTTCTTCTACTTCACCGTTTTATTATTTTCCCCACTGGTTCTATTTCTTCTTACGATTTCGATTCTTCTTCCGGTTCCGATTCTTCTTCCGGTTCCGACTCTTCTTCCGGTTCCTCTTCGGGAACTTGTGAATCAGTCCACGAATCATTCCAATTTACATTTGACTCTTCATTATTATTAGGTGAGTCAATGGGACTTGTTCTAGAGGTAGACATCTATCACATAATATCAAACGCGTTAAGAGATTAATATATCACATAATATTCACATGTTAAAAATTTATAGTTTCCAACAAAATTTGTTAAGTAATCATTTTTCAAGTAAACACGGTCGAAGTCCAGACTCACTAATGCATCCTAACAAACCCGATAAGACACACTAATGCAAAATTCTGGTTCTCTAAGACCAACGCTCGGACATCAACTGAAATGTCCCGTTCATATTGATTATAAACGTTCCATATTAATTGATTTCGTTGCGAGGTTTTGACCTCTATATGAGACGTTTTTCAAAGACTGCATTCATTTTTAAAACAACCATAACCTTTATTTTATCAATAAAGGTTTCAAAAGCATTACGTAGATTATCAAATAATGATAATCTAAAATATATTGTTTACACACGACCATTACATAATGGTTTACAATAGAAATATATTACATCGACATATGGTTCTTGAATGCAGTTTTTACATAATATCATACAAACATGGACTCCAAATCTTATCCTTATTTTGGTATGCAACAGCGGAAGCTCTTAATATTCACCTGAGAATAAACATGCTTTAAACGTCAACAAAAATGTTGGTGAGTTATAGGTTTAACCTATATATATCAAATCGTAACAATAGACCACAAGATTTCATATTTCAATATACATCCCATACATAGAGATAAAAATCATTCATATGGTGAACACCTGGTAACCGACATTAACAAGATGCATATATAAGAATATCCCCATCATTCCGGGACACCCTTCGGATATGATATAAATTTCGAAGTACTAAAGCATCCGGTACTTTGGATGGGGTTTGTTAGGCCCAATAGATCTATCTTTAGGATTCGCGTCAATTAGGGTGTCTGTTCCCTAATTCTTAGATTACCAGACTTAATAAAAAGGGGCATATTCGATTTCAATAATTCAACCATAGAATGTAGTTTCACGTACTTGTGTCTATTTTGTAAATTATTTATAAAACCTGCATGTATTCTCATCCCAAAAATGTTAGATTTTAAAAGTGGGACTATAACTCACTTTCACAGATTTTTACTTCGTCGGGAAGTAAGACTTGGCCACTGGTTGATTCACGAACCTATAACAATATATACATATATATCAAAGTATGTTCAAAATATATTTACAACACTTTTAATACATTTTGATGTTTTAAGTTTATTAAGTCAGCTGTCCTCGTTAGTAACCTACAACTAGTTGTCCACAGTTAGATGTACAGAAATAAATTGATAAATATTATCTTAAATCAATCCACGACCCGGTGTATACGTATCTCAGTATTGATCACAACTCAAACTATATATATATTTTGGAATCAACCTCAACCCTGTATAGCTAACTCCAACATTCACATATAGAGTGTCTATGGTTGTTCCGCAATATATATATATAGATGGGTCGACATGATAGGTCGAAACATTGTATATGTGTCTATGGTATCTCAAGATTACATAATATACAATATAAGTTGATTAGGTTATGGTTGGAATAGATTTATTACTAACTTTCACGTAGGTAAAATGAGTAGTTTTTATCAATCTTGTTTTACTCGCCATTTCTTCGTTTCTAATCCATTTTGAGTGATTCCAGTGGCCACGGTTTCGTATTGAAATTAACTTTATGAATCTAAATAGAAAAAGTATAAGTTTATAGTCTAAAATACAAGTTACAAGTCATTTTTGAAAGAGGTAGTCATTTCCGTCGAAAGAACGACATCTTGATGACCATTTTGAAAAACATACTTTCACTTTGAGTTTAACCATGATTTTTGGATATAGTTTCATGTTCATAAGAAAAATCATTTTTCTAGAAGTATAGCTTTTAAATCAAAATTCTTCTTAGCTTTTAATTATCCCAACCAAAACAGTCCCCGATTTTACTACGACGGCGTATATCCAGTTTTATGGTGTTTATCGTGTTTCCGGGTTTTAAATCATTAAGTTAGCTTATCATATAGATATAGAATATGTGTTTAGTTGATTTTAAAAGTCTAGTTAGAAGGATTAACTTTATTTGTAAACAATTTTAGAATTAACTAAACTATGTTCTAGTGATTACAAGTTTATAACGTTGAATAAGACAGCTTTTTATGTATGAATCAAATGATGTTATGAACATCATTACTACCTCAAGTTCCTTGGATAAACCTACTGGAAATGAGAAAAATGGATCTAGCTTCAAAGGATCCTTGGATGGCTTGAAAGTTCTTGAAGCAGAATCATGACACGAAAACAATTTCAAGTAAGATTTCCACTCGAAATAAGATTGTTATAGTTATAGAAATTGAATTAAAGTTTGAATATGATTATTACCTTGTATTAGAAAGATAACCTACTATAAGTAACAAAGGTTTCTTGATCTTGGATGATTACTTGGAATGGATTTAGAAAACTTGGAAGTAAACTTGCAATCTTGGAAGTATTCTTGATTTTATGAAACTAGAACTTTTGGAATTTATGAAGAACACTTAGAACGTGAAGATAGAACTTGAGAGAGATCAATTAGATGAAGTAAATTGAAGAATGAAAGTGCTTGTAGGTGTTTTTGGTCGTTGGTGTATGGATTAGATATAAAGGATATGTAATTTTGTTTTCATGTAAATAAGTCATGAATGATTACTCATATTTTTGTAATTTTATGAGATATTTCATGCTAGTTGCCAAATGATGGTTCCCACATGTGTTAGGTAACTCACATGGGCTGTTAAGAGCTGATCATTGGAGTGTATATACCAATAGTACATACATCTAGAAGCTGTGTATTGTACGAGTACAAATAAGGGTGCATACGAGTAGAATTGTTGATGAAACTGAACGAGGATGTAATTGTAAGTATTTTTGTTAAGTAGAAGTATTTTGATAAGTGTCTTGAAGTCTTTCAAAAGTGTATGAATACATATTAAAACACTACATGTATATACATTTTAACTGAGTCGATAAGTCATCGTTAGTCGTTACATGTAAGTGTTGTTTTGAAACCTTTAGGTTAACGATCTTGTTAAATGTTGTTAACCCAATGTTTATAATATCAAAAGAGATTTTAAATTATTATATTATCATGATATTATGATGTACGAATATTTCTTAATGTGATATATATACATTAAATGTCGTTACAACGATAATCGTTACATATATGTCTCGTTTCAAAATCATTAAGTTAGTAGTCTTGTTTTTACATATGTAGTTCATTGTTAATATACTTAATGATATGTTTACTTATCATAATATCATGTTAACTATATATATAACCATATATATGTCATCATATAGTTTTTACAAGTTTTAACGTTCGTGAATCACCGGTCAACTTAGGTGGTCAATTGTCTATATGAAACCTATTTCAATTAATCAAGTCTTAACAAGTTTGATTGCTTAACATGTTGGAAACACTTAATCATGTAAAATAACAATTTCATTTAATATATATATAAACATGGAAAAGTTCGGGTCACTACAATACGTGTATACTATCTCGTCTTCGCGCAATTTTATCGACGAGCTACATAATGCTTGGTATGCTCATATCGAGGCGGAAACTTCTCTCGCATTACACTCGTACTTTCGTATAAGGAAATCTTTTATATAAATTCTCAATGGAGAGAGACTCTTCACATTATACTAGTATTCACCACGAGAGAGAATAGTCCTAACAAACGTTTTCAAAAACCGATAAATCTTCCGCGGCGCAAAATTCTTGAGAAACAGAAACTTGTTCCAACAAACGTTTTCAGGTCCTAACAAGCTTGTTCAAATGTATCTTAAAAGAACTGTACCTAGTTTCGGATCGAGATCCTTGTTTACTTCTAAATTTCGGGGTGCTTTACAAAAAGCCTCGGGACCACGTTTAAACATGAGTACAACACATCAACCACATCCCGAAGGACCAAACAAACATACGATTCAAACCTTGGAAACCATAATACGAGTTCGTGTTATCGACTTCAAAAATACTTGAGGAAAAGTATTTGCCTTTAGTCAAATTCTCTTACTACAAAATTTTCTTTCGTGTATTAACGCCGCACCTTTTCGAAACTTTATATGACCGCAATTATTGTTCTACAATTTGTTGGGACGACGTAGGCAACAATCAAACCACCAGAATCGAACTCATTCATGAAATAACCATTAAGATCATTCAAATACAAGAGAGGCCCAAGACGATCCGTAGTCGCCAAAAGAGCCATACAAATGTTAGACGTAAACCTCTCGAATTCCAAGTGGGAAACCGCATAACTTAAAAGTCGCACCTTGAGGAGGTGTAATCTGTTTCGGGAAACGTAGGAAGCTAAATCCGTGATACATTAATCCTTTTGAAATCTTGGGGCGTATTGGACCCGTTATTTACCGTTTCGAATTCCTAATTCAAACAAATTCCGTTCACCCTACATTCTGTGTATCAAACTTAAAGACGTGTCTTGCGAAATAAGAACTTGTTATCCTCTTCGATGAACTTACTATCGATGATAAACTTCACTTCCTAGGAGGACCGGTTGAAACTATGAATACTGAAACCAAATTTTGAAACAAAGTAAAACCCCAATTTTCGAAGTTTGTTGAAATACCCAAGGAAGTACCTTCACTTATCCGTAGAATTGACAACACAAGATCTCGAGGGAGAAACAACGACTACTACTTCCAACTAAATTTCGGGACGAAATTTCTTTTAAGATGTAGGTAATGTAACATCCCGCATTTTTCCGTTAAATTATCTTAACGCCCGTCTTTTTTTTTTGATAATATCTTCCGTTATCTAAATTCGTACCTATCGTTGACTAACATTCTAAATATTTCCGTTATTTGGTTATAACATCTCCTGGTTACTCTAGCATTTTTAAAATATTCGTTCGGTTAATTCACTCACCCGCTTTCAAACTCGAGGGACCAAAGTTGCCAAGGGGCCAAACTAGTTGACTAGGTCAACTAGTCAACCCCATCCCATCCATTCATTCATACTTCCACCTCCCTCCTTCTTTTTCCTCTATAGCTCAAGAACCCATTTTTAACATCTTCAAATAATCATCATCTAAATCAATTCAAGCAAGCAAACATAAAAACAAATTACATATTCGTGATCCTCTCATCATCCTCTATATTTTGGTACCAATTTCATCTCGTTTGGGTAACATTTCTAAAACTCTAGATTTCTCTAATTCGTGTTTTTGACTTGAAATGGTGTTAGTTAGTGTCTATGGCTCGTGTCTAGCATAAATATATGAATTATTTGCTCGATCTTATTTTACATAAACTAGCATGAACTTGAAATGGGTGTGCTTAATCTTGAATTTTGGATGATTAAATGTTGTTTTAATGTTAAAGTTCATGTATTAAATGTGTTACTAGCATCATTAGCTTCATTTTGATGTGTAAGTTGATTTAGAAAAGCTTCATTTACAAAATGATTGAATTCATGATTTTGATTAGGGTTTGATGAACTTTGAAATGAACTTTTGATGCGTTGAATTCTATGATATTTTGTTAGTAAGTGTTTAATTGTATTGTATGTTTAATTACCTTCGAAATGGCATATCGTATGTGTAGATTGGATTCCCGAGTCAAGAAATGCATATTATGAACTTGAAACTTTGATTTTGAACGTTTAACGATCATTCGATGAGGTTTTTGTTTTTTTAAATGATGTTTATATTTGATGAAATGTGTTTAGTTGTATTCCTCATCAAAATATCTTTCCAACAATATAAGATACGTGTTTTGAATGTTTACAGTTCATAAGTTATGGTTGTTTGAAGTTGGATTTGTCTAAGTGTTAAACTGCCCCAGAATTGCTGAACCAGACACAGATGCAGTGCATTTGCCTTGGGTACGGCGCATCTGAGGCAGACTACCCAAAAATGTTCGTTTTCGTTTAATTCTAGCTATGCTATGCACCCCCGATTGATATGAAACTTGGCCAACATGCTCTTATATGATTTCTAAGCTTAGGAAAATAGTTCGGGACCTGACCCGAACGTGTTGAATTTTTCGTTGACTTTGACTTTGACCAAATTTGACTTTTAGTCAAACTTAACCAAACACTTATTCAATCGTTCTAATGTGCCTTTATACTTGATTCTTGCATGAAACTTGACAACGTGATTCACATGCTATATTATTCGAGTCGTAACGAGCCATAGGACTAATTGAACACATTTCGCCCGACCTTGTGTCGTAACCAGTTAATTGATACAACTTACTTGTTTAGGTCAAGGCTAAGCAACTTTCATGCACACGTTTACTTTGTGAAGTACATTTATACTCGTGCACTCGAGGTGAGATCATAGTCTCATCTTTCAACAACTTTTATACTTTTAAATCATGGGATGAGAAATATATACGTATCATACTTTTTTGCTTTGAACACAAGTACGAAAACAAACATTCCACAGCGAGTTAGAACAAAAAGCCTTAATTCAATTATCATTAGTTACACTTGCAGGGTGTAAACGTGAACTTATATTATGTGATCACATGGGCTTGACGAGCCTCATTCGGACGGCTAGCTACCGTTAGCGGATGAAATATATTTTCGAGTTTAGTGTATGTTCTAACACTACGTAACAGGGTACAAAATAGTTAAGTTTTATAATTGGGTGCTCGCGAACATACTTTTGGAATGCAAACGATTCAGATAATGAACGTTATGGAAATACAAAATCTTGTGGTTCAAAACAGCGTTTACATACACCTATGATTTCACCAACGTTTTTCGTTGACAGTTTTCTATATGTTTCTCAGGTTCATGAATGGCTGTTTGATACATGCTTCCGCGTACACTTATACTTGCTTGGAGTCAAGCATACATGCATACATTCTGATTTCTTGCTTGGGGTCAAGCATACATGCGCACACTTTGATATACTTGCTTGGGGTCAAGCATACATACTTACGCTATTTATAGCAACCGTGATCTTTAAACTAATTATGTCGCAAGTTATTTCATTTATACTTTATACTTTTGTAAACTTAAACTTGTTGTCGATCCATTTTGTAAACTAAACTTTGCAAGTCTTGTACGTTTCAAATGAATGCGACATAATTTTGGTCAAACGCGTCTCATATAGGGACTATGACCACGCAACGGGACCTAAGTTAACGGTGCCGTCAATGGCGATTTTGTCGGGTCGTTACATTAGTTAGGGATGATTATCGTTTCGTATTTGCTTTCTATCTATGATATTAAACCTCGTAATTATCGTCCTTTCACCAATAAAATGATTAAAACCTTTTATAAAGTCAAAAATTATAAGGTAATTAATTATCCGTGTTTATACGTTGGTCAAGGTTTGAACCCATTGGAAATACTATAAAGTACTTGAGGAATTACCGTAGGACCAGATCAAGATATTGGTCAAGAGTATAAGACTCGAGGAAATACTGCTGCAACAGTAGAGTACAGTGTTTATGTACTATAGGACCACTTGAGCATGGTCAAGGTTAGAAGCTATGGAACCACTATAAGTGTAGTACATGGTAGATAACTAAGGTATTTATTGGGTAGATTTAAGTAAGGGCTGGTGAGATATAGGTTTAGTGCCGGCAGCAATATATATATAGACCACAAGATTTCGTATATAAACAGTTTAATAAAAATATTCTAAGTGGTTGAGCACTTGGTAACCATACTTAACGATTAATCACGTCGCATATTCCCTTTAATATGAAATCTTACTACACTGTACCAAGTGTAGTCACGAAACGAAGTACTGTGCAACCGTTGAATACTGGTCGTCCAGTCCGGTTGGGGTTGTCAGGCCCGATAGATCTATCAACAGGATTCACGTTTACAATACCGCTGTAAATATTAGTTACCAAGCTACAGGGAAGTATGCCAGTGGTACAACTCAACGTAGAATATATTTTTCAGTTACTTGTGTCCATATTGTAAAACATAAAATACATGTATTCTCATCCCGAAATATTTAGAGTTTAAAAGTGGGACTATATACTCACTTTCGTCTTGAAGATATATATATATATATAATTTGACTTGGTCTCCGGTTGATATCACGAACCTATCCATATATAATATATTAATACCTTTTCTTTTTAAACAAACGTCACATATATATACTTGTTATACTTTTAATACTTTGAATAATTCCTTAGTCCGTAGTTAGCAGTTCGTTGTTAGTAATTCAATTTTAATGGTTCATTTTTAGATGTTTAATATACCTGCAATGAAATAAATAAAACCCCCAACGAAATAAATAAAACCCCATCGTATATGTATTGGTCGAGATTAATCTTGACCCATGGTACCGGTGTTATCAAATGACGTGTTGCGTACATAAAGTACCGGTGTTGTCAAATGACGTGTTGCGTACAATCATGGGATCTTATGATTAATCTTCTCATGTTTTTTACGGGTGATCCTGAACCATATAAAATTGAATTATATAAAATATCATGTTATCTTAGAAAGATGTGATTTTATTTAATTTTTCCCAATTAATCCCGAAGTTAAACAAGTCTTGGATAACCAATTTTGTTTCGGTCATAGTTTCTTCGTTACAAATCCGTTTTCGTTGATTCAACTTGCCATCTCCTTGGATCGAGTCCCTCTTTAAGACTATGAACTGAAAATACCTTGGTTTGTATTCAAAATCACACGGCATAGGTGAAACTTTAGTGAAACTTATGAAGTTAAACATTTTCCTTTATGTAAACAACCTTAAATGATTATTTTTCTAAAAATACTTATACTTTGAATTAAATCATGGAATTTTTATGTGTTATCATATCCATAGTAAAAATCATTTTTCCAGAACATAAACCTCCAATTCAAAGTTTAAGATAGTTTTTAATTATCCAACCCAAAACAGTCCCCGGTGGCACTCCGACGTCGTAAAAACAGTTTTTAAGATAATCTTTGAAAAACCAAGTTATACCTTGTTAAATTAGCATATATTTAAGTTATATTACAGGTCTTGGAGTATTTTAAAAGTTAAGTTAGAAGGATCTATTTAGTTTGCAAACAAGTTTGAAAACATTCAAACTATGTTCTTGTTGTTAAAATTTTATACCACAAAATAAGATAGCTATATATATATGAATCGAATAAGGTTATGAACATAGATTCTACCTCAAATTCCTTGGACAAGGTTGCTGTAAAAGAGGAGTAAGAACCTAGAACCAAAAGGGTGATGGAAGTGGATGAAATATTGGAAGTAAGTTGGTGTTCTTGGAAGGTTTTCTTGAAGTATTTTTGTAAGGGTTTTCTTATGATGATTAAGTGATGTTTTGAAGCTAAAAACTTATGAGGACCTTGAAGAACACTTGAAGGTTGAAGATAAGAGAGTTTAGAAGATCATTTAACTTGAAAGAAAATTGTTATGAAAGTGTGCATATGTGTATATAGGCGTATATATGTATATGTATATATATAGACTTTATTTTTTTGATTTTTAGCTCAAAAGTCCTCATATATGATCCCACATGTATTGACTAATCAAAGGCTGCTAAGATCATATAATTGAAGTCTAATAATTGGTATTTTTCAATAGTAAAACTTCTAGAAACTGCGTATTTATACGAGTACATATACCCTAAGTATACGTATAGAAATCTTGTGAAAACGGAACGAGGATTCAAATATAGCTATCTTTTGTGAATATACTTATATGGTTTTATGTATTTAAGTCCTTAAAAATGATTAAATACATTACTTATACGATATATGTATAAACATTATATGTCATAAGTATTTAAGTCAAATAACGTTACGTATGGTTATCGTTTTGAAAACTTAAGTTAGTAGTTTCAAAATATACTTATAACTTATTGTTATTAATACAAAATGAGGTATTAAAACATCCTTAAATCATGTTAAACATGTATATATACATATATATATACAAACGTATAATTATCATATATTGTATAGTTCGTGATATCATCGGTCAAACTAGACGGTCAAACGTTGTGTAAATCTCTTTTCAAAAAACATAAGTCTCGACAATTTGGATTGCTTATCATGTTGGTAAGGTTTAATTTATGTAAATATTAATCTTATAAGTATAGAATGATCGAAAAAGTGCGGGTCGTTACATTACCTCCCCGTTAAATAAATTTCGTCCCGAAATTTTAAGATTGTACCTATTTTGCGTCATCGAGAAACAAGTGTGGATACTTTTGTTTCATCTGATCCTCTCGTTCCCAAGTAAACTCGGGACCTCTTCTAGCATTCCAACGAACCTTAACAATCGGTATGTTGCTCTATTTGAGCTGTTTAACTTCACGGTCCATGATTTCGATTGGTTCTTCGACGAATTGTAGTTTCTCGTCGATATGGATTTCTTCAAGAGGAATAGTGAGGTCTTCCTTTGCAAGACACTTCTTAAGGTTTGAGACGTGAAAGGTATTATGTACCCTGGCGAGTTGTTGCGGTAACTCAAGTCGATAAGCTACCGGTCCAATGCGTTCGATAATTTTGAACGGGCCTACATACCTTGGGTTTAGTTTACCCCTTTTTCCAAAACGTATTACACCTTTCCAAGGTGACACCTTTAACATAACCATGTCACCGATCTGAAACTCTAATGGTTTCCTTCGGACATCGGCGTAGCTCTTTTGGCGACTACGGGCTGTTTTCAATCTCTCCTTGATTTGTACTATCTTCTCAGTCGTTTCGTGTATGATCTCGGGACCAGTTAATTGTCGATCTCCTACTTCATTCCAACAGATAGGAGATCTACACTTCCTTCCATACAATGCTTCGAATGGCGCAGCTCCAATGCTCGCATGATAACTATTATTATACGAGAATTCTGCTAACGGTAAATACTTATCCCATCCGTTTCCAAAATTGATCACACATGCCCTGAGCATATCTTCAAGAGTCTGAATTTTTCTTTCACTCTGCCCGTCCGTTTGCGGATGATATGCGGTACTCATATCTAAACGAGTTCCTAGTGCCTCCTGTAGTGCTTGCCAGAACTTTGAGGTAAATCTACTATCACGATCAGATATAATGGAAATAGGTATTCCATGCCTTGAAACAACTTCCTTTATATATAATCGTAATAGTTTCTCCATTCTATCCGTTTCCTTTATAGGCAAGAAATGTGCAGACTTGGTGAGACGATCAACAATCACCCAAATGGTGTCGTAACCCCAGGCAGTCTTTGGTAACTTCGTGATGAAATCCATGGTAATACCATCCCATTTCCATTCTGGGATTTCTGGTTGTTGAAGTAACCCTGACGGCTTTTGGTGTTCTGCTTTGACCTTGGAACAAGTTAAACACTCCCCAACATATGTTGCTACGTCTGTCTTTAAATTAGGCCACCAATAACGTGTCTTAAGATCTTGATACATCTTTCCAACTCCAGGATGTATCGAGTATCTTGTCTTATGTGCCTCATTCAATATCAACTTCCTTAATCCACCCAACTTCGGTACCCAAATACGATTTGCAAAATATCGAATTCCGTCTTCCCGTATAACGAGTTGCTTCTCATACTTCTTCATTATTTCATTTCTTATGTTTTCTTTATTGAGTGCTTCTTGTTGAACTTCTTTGATTTGTGAGTTGAGATTCATGCGAATTTTTATGTTCATTGCTTGAACTCGGATTGGTTCTCGTTCCTTTCTGCTTAGAGCATCGGCCACTACGTTCGCTTTCCCGGGATGATAACGAATTTCACAATCATAGTCATTTATTAACTCGACCCACCTACGTTGCCTCATGTTCAACTGTTTCTGATCAAAAATATGTTGAAGGCTTTTATGATCAGTAAACACAGTGCATTTAACCCCATACAAGTAGTGTCTCCATATCTTCAATGCAAACACGACTGCTCCCAGTTCTAGATCATGCGTCGTATAATTCCGCTCGTGAATCTTTAATTGTCGGGATGCGTATGCAATAACTTTCTTCCGTTGCATAAGAACGCAACCAAAACCTTGTCGCGAAACGTCACAATATATTTCAAAATCATCATTCCCTTCTGGTAACGATAAAATAGGCGCCGTAGTTAACTTCTTCTTTAGTAATTGAAATGCACTCTCCTGCTCAGAAGTCCATTCATATTTCTTCCCTTTTTGTGTTAACGCTGTCAACGGCTTAGCTATTCGGGAAAAATCTTGAATAAACCTTCTATAATAACCGGCTAAACCCAAAAATTGGCGTATCTGCATTGCTGTCTTAGGAGTCTCCCATTTTTCAATGGCTTCAATTTTTGCTGGATCAACCTGAATTCCTTTGCTACTAACAACGTGGCCAAGAAATTGCACTTCTTTCAACCAGAAAGCACATTTAGAAAATTTAGCATATAGCTGTTCTTTTCTTAACAACTCTAATATTAAACTTAAATGCTGCTCATGCTCTTGCTCACTCTTTGAATAGATAAGAATATCATCAATGAAAACGATAACAAACTTATCTAGATATGGACTACAAACTCGATTCATGAGGTCCATAAATACAGCTGGCGCATTCGTCAATCCAAATGGCATGACCAAAAATTCGTAATGACCGTAACGTGTCCAAAAAGCAGTTTTCGGAATGTCCTCTTCTTTGACACGTAGTTGATGATAGCCCGATCTTAGGTCGATTTTCGAATAAACACATGATCCTTGTAATTGATCAAATAAGTCATCAATTCTCGGTAGTGGATACCGATTCTTGATAGTTAACTTATTTAATTCACGATAATCTATACACATCCTAAAAGATCGATCTTTCTTCTTAACAAACAAAATTGGAGCTCCCCACGGTGAAGTGCTTGGTCGTATAAATCCACGGTCTAGTAATTCTTTTAACTGACTTTGAAGTTCTTTTAATTCGGACGGTGCAAGTCTATATGGAGCACGAGCCACTGGTGCAGCTCCTGGTACTAAATCTATTTGAAATTCTACAAATCTAAATGGAGGTAATCCCGGCAACTCTTCCGGAAAAACTTCAGGAAAATCTCTTGCCACAGGCACGTCGTTGATGCACTTCTCTTTTTCTTTCTTTTCGACTTTATTAACATGTGCTAGAATAGCATAACATCCCTTTTCTAAAAACTTCTTGGCTTTCAAACAGCTAATGAGTTTTAGCTTTGAATTACCCTTCTCTCCATAAATCATCACCGGCATTTTATCCTTACCAGGAATGCGAATTTCCTTCTTGGCACACACAACTTCAAATCCTACTTTGGACATCCAGTCCATGCCGACTATTACATCAAAACTTCCTAATTCTACGGGTATTAAGTCAATTTTAAATGTTTCTCCGGCTAAATTTATTTTACAATCACGGCAAATTTTATCGGCTTTAATTAGTTTACCATTAGCTAACTCAATCATGTACTTAGCATCTAGAGGTAATGATGAACAATTCAATTTAGCGTGAAAGTCTCTACACACGTAACTTCTATCAGCACCAGTATCAAATATAATAGATGCGGATAAGTTATTAATGGTAAACTTACCCGTAACAAGCTCCGGGTCTTCACACGCCTCTCTAGCATTAATAACAAATGCTCTTCCACGTGCAGATCCATTATTCTTCTCTGGATTCGGACACTGGCTCTTATAGTGTCCTTGTTTTCCACACCCATAACAAGTAATGGTAGCCAAAGCAGTTCTATTTGCATTGGTGGCAGGAGTCTTGGTACCATTTGTATTTGTAACGAGAGCCCTACAATCTTCAGCAAGATGACCCTGTCGATTACATTTGTTGCATACCACATTACAGTAACCAGAGTGATGTTTGTGGCATCGGTTGCATAAAGGATTTTGTCCTTTGTAACCAAAGCCTGAACCACTACCCGCACCTTGCGTGGTTTCATGTTTCTTAAAAGATTGTTGTTGATTACCTCGATCATAACTTCCATTCCACTTTCTTTTATTACCTGATACCTTCACATCAGTATTGGATACTTTCTTATCCATGATGACCTGATCCATTAGCTCGTTTGCCATGGTTATAGCTTCATGAATTGTCTTAGGTTTCGATGCTGTAACATTTGCCTTGACCTTTTTGGCCAAACCATCTTTGTACATTTCAATCTTACGTTCTTCGGTTGGAACCAATTCAGGACATAGCAAAACTAATTCCATGAATCGCTGATTGTAGTTGGTGATTTCAGTACCAACAACCTTCAGGCTTCGTAATTCATCTTCCAACTTCCTAACCTCGTTCCTTGGACAATACTCGTTGATTAACATTGTTTTGAATTCTTCCCAAGGAGTATCATAAGCTACATCTCCTCCTACAGCCTTCACATAATTTTTCCACCACGTGAGTGCACTATCTTGTAAAGTGCACGATGCATACTTGGTCATGTCCTTTTCAACACAACCACTTATTTTAAACACAGTCTCCATCTTTTCTATCCACCGGGTTAAACCGATCGGTCCTTCTGTTCCACTGAATGATGAGGGCTTGCAAGCTTGAAAAGTTTTGTAAGTGCACCCCACACGAGGATTTGGGTTAACTGCAGCACCTCTTGCAGCCTCGACCCATAACATTCTGTCGTTCACTCGCTGATTGATGAGTTCCTGGATTTCTTGTTCCGTCATTCGGTTCAATCGCGCCATATTCTTCTATAAGAATGAAAAGAAAATAATTATTCACATGGAATATTATAGATGTAGTGTATATTTACAGTACATTATAGCTTATTAATAATATGAACCAGGTATTATTATAAAAGCCTTCTCTTCTTATTAGCGTTTTATAATTATATCTAGGGTAGTACCTACCCGTTAATGTCCATACTTAATAGCTTAGTACAGAATCAATTACTACCATCTAAATAATACTTAACCATGGAAAATTATTGCATTTCACACTTCACTATTTTACATATGCTTATCTTACATCGAACATTAAGCAAACCACTCTAATAATATTATACAAAACATTATATGATCCCATGGTTTAATACGGCAGCGCATCGTTTGGTCTATTTTCTAGGACTTTTAGGTTCAAGGAATGGCCTAACGCTTATCCTAGCTGTCTGCCTATATTTTGGCTGTGGGACTGAAGAACTGGATGCCGGGATAGAACGAATAGGAATAGCGGGAATAGGGGTGGTAGTGTCTAGTGGAGTTGGTGCCACATCATCCTTATTAAACTCAGGATTTGAATTTTCTAATTCATTAGCCTTTCGTTTCTTTCCTAGTTCGAACTCTTCTTTTATAATTTCCTGTATTTCTTCCTCGGGTTCACTTTCCTCCTCGGGTTCACTTTCCTCCTCGGGTTCACTTTCCTCCTCGGGTTCACTTTCCTCCTCGGGTTCACTTTCCGGGTTCTCTATAGTCGGTTCATCCGGAATTTGTGAGTCTTCCCCAAAGATATTATTTTCGTCATCGGATAGGTTAATGACTGGAACACCATCTGAAGATTCTGGTTCGGAGTCGCTGAATGTGATAACAAGTTTTGAGCCCGACATCTATCACACAACAACTAACCCATTAGTACTACATAATATTTACATATAAATTTTAACCAACAATGATAAGCAATGGTTTTTAAATCAGACCCGGTCAAAGTCCAGACTTACTAATGTATCCTAACGACTTATCAGTTAGACATACTAATGCAAACCTGGTTCGCTAAGACCACCGCTCTGATACCACATGTCATAACCCGTCCTTAACCGTAAGAACGTGTTAGATAACGTATGATTTCATTGCGAGGTATTGACCTCTATATGCGACATTTTTAAAAGAAAAACTGCATATATTATACATTACAAACCATGATTCTTATTTTTGATACAAGCTTTGGACGAAATAAAGATGATTATCGTTTAGCGATAATCTTCGACTTACAAACTTTACAAATGATGATAACAACACGATTTCTAGCATATTTTACAACACAAGTTCTTGGATATGCAGTCTTATTTTTGACACAAATATGCGTACGCAAGATCCTGCTCAAATTCAACATAATGCAGCAGAAGCTTTTAGAAATCACCTGAGAATAGACATGTTTTAAAAGGTCAACATAAAGTTGGTGAGATATAGGTTTAGTGCCGGCATCAATATATATATAGACCACAAGATTTCGTATATAAACAGTTTAATAAAAATATTCTAAGTGGTTGAGCACTTGGTAACCATACTTAACAATTAATCACGTCGCATATTCCCTTTAATATGAAATCTTACTACACTGTACCAAGTGTAGTCACGAAACGAAGTACTGTGCAACCGTTGAATACTGGTCGTCCAGTCCGGTTGGGGTTGTCAGGCCCGATAGATCTATCAACAGGATTCGCGTTTACAATACCGCTGTAAATATTAGTTACCAAGCTACAGGGAAGTATGCCAGTGGTACAACTCAACGTAGAATATATTTTTCATTTACTTGTGTCCATATTGTAAAACATAAAATACATGTATTCTCATCCCGAAATATTTAGAGTTTAAAAGTGGGACTATATACTCACTTTCGTCTTGAAGATATATATATATAATTTGACTTGGTCTCCGGTTGATATCACGAACCTATCCATATATAATATATCAATACCTTTTCTTTTTAAACAAACGTCACATATATATACTTGTTATACTTTTAATACTTTGAATAATTCCTTAGTCCGTAGTTAGCAGTTCGTTGTTAGTAATTCAATTTTAATGGTTTATTTTTAGATGTTTAATATACCCGCAATGAAATAAATAAAACCCCCAACGAAATAAATAAAACCCCATCGTATATGTATTGGTCGAGATTAATCTTGACCCACGGTACCGGTGTTGTCAAATGACGTGTTGCGTACATAAAGTACCGGTGTTGTCAAATGACGTGTTGCGTACAATCATGGGATCTTATGATTAATCTTCTCGTGTTGTTTACGGGTGATCCTGAACCATATAAAATTGAATTATATAAAATATCATGTTATCTTAGAAAGATGTGATTTTATTTAATTTTTCCCAATTAATCCCGAAGTTAAACAAGTCTTGGATAACCAATTTTGTTTCGGTCATAGTTTCTTCGTTACAAATCCGTTTTCGTTGATTCAACTTGCCATCTCCTTGGATCGAGTCCCTCTTTAAGACTATGAACTGAAAATACCTTGGTTTGTATTCAAAATCACACGGCATAGGTGAAACTTTAGTGAAACTTATGAAGTTAAACATTTTCCTTTATGTAAACAACCTTAAATGATTATTTTTCTAAAAATACTTATACTTTGAATTAAATCATGGAATTTTTATGTGTTATCATATCCATAGTAAAAATCATTTTTCCAGAACATAAACCTCCAATTCAAAGTTTAAGATAGTTTTTAATTATCCAACCCAAAACAGTCCCCGGTGGCACTCCGACGTCGTAAAAACAGTTTTTAAGATAATCTTTGAAAAACCAAGTTATACCTTGTTAAATTAGCATATATTTAAGTTATATTACAGGTATTGGAGTATTTTAAAAGTTAAGTTAGAAGGATCTATTTAGTTTGCAAACAAGTTTGAAAACATTCAAACTATGTTCTTGTTGTTAAAATTTTATACCACAAAATAAGATAGCTATATATATATGAATCGAATAAGGTTATGAACATAGATTCTACCTCAAATTCCTTGGACAAGGTTGCTGTAAAAGAGGAGTAAGAACCTAGAACCAAAAGGGTGATGGAAGTGGATGAAAGATTGGAAGTAAGTTGGTGTTCTTGGAAGGCTTTCTTGAAGTATTTTTGTAAGGGTTTTCTTATGATGATTAAGTGATGTTTTGAAGCTAAAAACTTATGAGGACCTTGAAGAACACTTGAAGGTTGAAGATAAGAGAGTTTAGAAGATCATTTAACTTGAAAGAAAATTGTTATGAAAGTGTGCATATGTGTATATAGGCGTATATATGTATATGTATATATATATAGACTTTATTTTTTTGATTTTTAGCTCAAAAGTCCTCATATATGATCCCACATGTATTGACTAATCAAAGGCTGCTAAGATCATATAATTGAAGTCTAATAATTGGTATTTTTAAATAGTAAAACTTCTAGAAACTGCGTATTTATACGGGTACATATACCCTAAGTATACGTATAGAAATCTTGTGAAAACGGAACGAGGATTCAAATATAGCTATCTTTTGTGAATATACTTATATGGTTTTATGTATTTAAGTCCTTAAAAATGATTAAATACATTACTTATACGATATATGTATAAACATTATATGTCATAAGTATTTAAGTCAAATAACGTTACGTATGGTTATCGTTTTGAAAACTTAAGTTAGTAGTTTCAAAATATACTTATAACTTATTGTTATTAATACAAAATGAGGTATTAAAACATCCTTAAATCATGTTAAACATGTATATATACATATATATATACAAACGTATAATTATCATATATTGTATAGTTCGTGATATCATCGGTCAAACTAGACGGTCAAACGTTGTGTAAATCTCTTTTCGAAAAACATAAGTCTCGACAATTTGGATTGCTTATCATGTTGGTAAGGTTTAATTTATGTAAATATTAATCTTATAAGTATAGAATGATCGAAAAAGTGCGGATCGTTACAAAATCATAAATGAGAATTTAACGCACTACAATACAAACTAAGCTTATAAATCTTTAAGGTTAACTAAGAACTATCAGAGGTTCTAATTTGTCTACAAACCCTTAGATTATACCAAACCATTGACGGAAAGGGATTCGAAACACAATCATAACCACTCACTTGGGTGATACGCTAAGGTGTTAAGAAAGGTTGGATATTGTATGTATATGGCTATGCTACTTTATTCGTGCGCCAAAGGTATGCATTGCATCCAAGATGGGCCGCATATATTCTTAAACCGGATAAAGCGTCGGGAGTTGAGCATAGTCCATCCGATCAGAATCACGATAGCCTAGTTCCTCGTGACAAGGAATCTAGTTTTTACACCAACGTATATCTATCCAATGAGTGTCTCGCAATCATCCCAGCACTACATTATCTTAAATCATGGTGAACCACGTCTTCTCTGTCCTTAGCTGTTGCATGCTAGTTATCTTATTTTAATTATCTTGCTTTAATATTTTAAATACAATTATAAATCAAATCAACCCAACTATTGCCTTTACATAATTTGATATTCCAGATAAAGTGGTGTCTAGAATAAACCGGTTGGACTTGGTTGTTGGATTTTCCGAACAGTCGCCAATTTATTGGGACCAAAAGGATCCTGTCTCTCCACACAAGGTGTACCTGGACACTAGTCTTGGATACTAAATTATGTACAAACTCAATCTTAATTACTAAATTATCTGAATAAGCTCCGCTTAGAATTCGACCACTCAAGGAACGACCCTAGGTCATATTTTCCCTTGTTAATCCATAGGAAGGAATAATAGATTTAGGTTCAGTAATAATTAGCTTCTATTGATATCATACATTGTACCCATTCAACGAGATGCACACTTACCTGCCGATAGTTCGACGATGGCCGCACGCATCACTCTCGCTGACATCACCAAACCCTCGTTAAAAGGAAGAGGAGGACCGATACTCTATCTAGAGGTTAAAGGAGCGTCTTTTGTGCTTGAGCATAGCATTATACAACTCATTCAGAACCATTGCCAGTTCCAGGCTTACCAATTGACAATCCCAACTCTCACTTAGAAAGATTCCTCTCCTTATCCAACTCATATAAGCAAAACGGGGTTGAACAAGATGTAGTTCGTCTGTATCTGTTCACCTATTCCATAACTCTTCATGCAAAAACCTGGTTCGAGGGGTTAGAACCCAAATCTATCATCCCATAGGAGGAAATGGCAACAACTTTCTTAATCAAGTACTTTTCCCCATCAAAACAAATCAGACTTAGGAATGATATCATAAACTTTCAACAAGCATACGACGAATCACTCTACACTGCATGGGAATGATTCAAACATTTGCTTCGAAGATGCCCGAACCACCGTCTTGAGAGGTCTGTTCAAATTTTGGCCTTTTACAAAGGTCTGAATCGGAAAAACAAGACTACTCTTGATGCTGTTTCTTAAGGTAACTTCATGAACTTCACTGCTGACGACGCCTGGAGATTGAAACACGGAAGAGCACATTTCATCAGCAGTACCGCTTTCTGCCTCTGATCCTATCGAAAATAAAACTATTAAATTTTTCTCGGACCAAATAGAAAAGCTCACCAAAGAAGTTGGAGAGCTAAAGAAACTCCCGCAACATGTGTCTCAAGTGCAATTATGCAAGAATTGCAAATTGCAAAATTCGGCCAAGGTATACGAGGCTGAATGGGAGGACTCTATTGTCTACTACGATAAGATCCTAACTCATCTGCACAACCAACGTACCAAACCCAGTACCTCACCAGAGACGAGTCCAGATGATGTCCTTTTGCGAATCATCCACATGATCACAACAAGACAAGACGCATCTGACTTAGTCATGACTAATCCCTTGAGTAGTCTTAAAAATCAAATAAGCCAGCTAAATTAACATCTTGATTCTCTAGGTTGTCCCAAAAATGACTCAAAGGTGGCACATATCCAAGCTTCAGTTTTCTTCTAAGGAGAAGAAACTAACTAATACTCGTTCGGTAGTAGTCATTGAGTCATCACCTAAACCTAGGGCTGTAAATGAGCCGAGCTATTCGTGAGCTACTTGAGATCGGCTCGTTAAAAACTCGATTAGAACCGAGCCTAAACGAGCTCGAGCCTTCGAGCTTAACGTACAACTCGTTTAATAAATGTGCTCGAGCTTCAAATGTCGAGCTCGTTTAAGCTCGCGAGCCTAATCGAGCTTTTTATAATATATTTTTAAATAAAAAAGAAGGAACATAAATTTTGTAATTTGTCATATAAACTTCAATGAGATTTCACCTAAATTGACGATTTAGTTTCCTTTTAAAGTTTTAATATATATAAATATAAATTAATATATTAATATATAAATATATTGCGTATAATACTATCAGTATAGTTCATATATATTGGTACTCGGTACAGTAATAATCTTCATCTGTTCCCAAGAATCTGTCATGCCAAACCTACCAATTAAATTTGTTGTTTTCAAAATATTATTACTGTAATACTCCATATTATTTTATCATAAAATAAAAATATGCAGTAATCCTCAAATATCATTTGGCTTCCAATCCACACCTTCATATCCCTCTAATTTTCACACATAACAGCTTTCGGATTCTTACAAGGTTTACATCTGCCAATTATAACAATTAATTATCTTTAATAAACATCGAGAGCCTTTCAGATTGCTAAAACGATCATATACAAAAACACTCTTACGAAGCAATCGCTACAGTTTGTCAAGGTAGGAGAACTCTCATAATAAATGAAGTTAGTAAGATTATCACTTACTCAATCGAGCTTAACGTGAGCAGAGCTCGATCTTTTAACATATGTCACGAGCCGAGCTCGAGCTAAAAAAATTAAGGATCGATTCGAGCCGAGCTTGAGCTTGAGTTTTCTGAAAATTGAACGAGCCGAGTTCGAACACTACCAAGCTCTGGCTCGGCTCGACTCGTTTAGACCTCTACCTAAACCTACTGGGAAAGTACCCATTCCATTCCCAGGTTGTCTCAAGTAAAGACAAAACAAGATGTAATCTTTCAAGGTTGACGGTAAATTTTTGCATACTGTGTCTAAAAATCCTCATAGTTAGAAGTATTTTAGAAAACTTCTATCAACCAAGGATAAGGTACCCAAAGTACCTAATGTTCCGCTGAACGAGGATTGTTCAACCATTCTCTTAAATACTCTTCCTGAAAAACTAGGGGATACTGGATGATTTACCCTTCTTTGTTCTATCTACCAATCTGGTACTATCTATTCGCTCGATGACCTTGGTGCCAACATCAATCTCATGCGCTACTCACTATTTCAGAGACTAAATATTGGAAACCTTAACCCTACCAAAATGAGCATCCAGCTAGCTGACCAATCCACTAGATATCTTAAGGGAAGAGCTGAGAACGTCATGGTTAAGGTTGACAAATTCCTTTTTTCGACCGACTTTGTAGTTATGAATTTTAAAGAAGGCGTGAAAACCCCTATCATCTTAGGAAGACCTTTCATGAATACAGCCAAAGCAATCATTGACGTGTATTCACATATTATCACCTTAAGAGCCCGTGGAGAAGAGGTCACTTTCATGATCGACGAGTTTATATGTCCTTCTGATGGGAAGGCGAAATAAATATCATCTCCACTAGGAAAGTTACTTTTTATTTCGAGAATGAAGAGAAGAAGATAGAAGTAGAAGACAAGAAGAATAACCACTCCACACCAACCCAATCTTCATTTCCACCTTATTTTGATCTTTTAATGACTAGAGAGGACTTCTTTCTAGAAGAACTCTCTGAACCAATTATTCTTGAAACTCCCGACCAGAGTGACGAGGAGGTGAATGAAGAAATTGAAATGGATAGCCCGGATAAGAAGAAAGAGATGGAGGATTCTAGCATCGAAGTAGTTGCTAATGTTGTAACCATATTGGAGACTAATATGTGAAATCGTACCTTAAAATAACTAGCTAAAAACCTAACAATTATCACACAATTACAGGCAACTATAACCTGATCATGCAGTAACCTATAAGTAATTTGACCAGTTCGTTCCACAGACAGCAGTGTCTACTTGAATGATTCACTATCGATATGGATTGTTCTTGCAGTTATTACCGGTTATTATGCCCTTAATATAGTCTTATGACTTCTCACAAAATCCAAATCAATTAAAGTTAGTAAACTCACATAAACCCTCTTTAAAAGATTAAACTATATTTGATAAAAACTATTGAGACTTGATTTGGACTAAACTCATGCAAAATCCTAACTATAACAATCACTTGAAATAGTTACACGATTATGTAGTTCACAACCCTTTCAATTACCAATTAAATTAATGATATAATCACTTGAAATCAATTATCTAATTGTCTAGATCACCTAGGTGTTGAAGCATAAATTGCATCTGAATTTAACTCACATTAAACAATTAACAAACTATTGAATTAAGAGTATAGATCATGCATAACAATGGTTCTTTAATCAAACACAATTAATTTTATTCACAAGTCATTAAATCCATATGATAGAACAATCCTATATCTCAAGTTTCATATTCAAGTAAACACACAAAAGATTTAGCCTAGCATATTAAAGTTGCAAGAAACGAAGTAATAAAAATAAGAAGCATTCATGATTACAATAATGAAATTAATGAAGAAATCTAGTACCGAAAGTAATAAATGATGGAATAAAATAGATTGATGCAATGGTCTTCAATGAATAGATGATAGTCTTCAAAACCCTCACAAATTCGTAGCTCAAAAACTGCATAACCTAATTGGGGTGAAAAACCAGTATATTTATAGTAGGAAACAAAATCAGCCAACTGCCACCGAATCGCGACCGGAATGAGTGGATCGCGACCGGAATGCAAACCAAGAATGGCGACCGGAATGCAACTATTGCTACCGCGATTGAGCCTTTTCGAAATTCTCCAGCTTCTCTCTCTTATTCGCGGTCGAGACTGGCCTATCACGACCGCGATCCTCATAAATAAGCAAATCTTTATTTTTTTCGCATTTCATCCTGTCTTGAGTCTATTTAAAGCAAATACTTTGCTGAAATCAACCGAACCAACAAACCAAAGACTTCTCATGCTAAAATCATCGTTTCCTCTATAATACCGGCAAAAGTCTTCAAGTCTTCGTGAATTAACAACAAAAAGGAACCAATATCGCGACGTAAAATATGTATAATTGAAGCGATATCAAATCCCCCACACTTGAACTTTGCTTGTCCTCAAGCAAGTCTATCTTCAAATAATATCAACTAATGTCGAGATAAATATACTCGAAAAAGTCTCCAATAATCATAGAAACAAAACATACCGATATCATCTTCATAATTAAGAAATCCATATCATGTAGTCTTCAAAAGCAAATGCAAGGTTCAAGCCTTCAATAGAATCAATCTTCCAACATCAAATTCATGATTACCCAAAATCTTCACTTCCTCGAATCAAGAACACCACGTGCGGAACCAATAAAAATTTGGCCTTACGGAAAACAAGACCTTAGAAAACCATTTTTGCATTTTAAGAATAGGAAAAGAAATTAATTTTTTACACAAAACAAAGTTTTCCGAAAATTTAAGGTTTTCAAAGGCTATGTGTTTTCAAAGCCATCCAGGTTGTGGGACGGCCGCACGGGTAATTGCCAACCCAGTATATCATCGAGGATGAACTACCTTCCGATTCGAAGGCGATGGGAAGACAACTACCTTGGGTGTAAATTTTTCGGGGGGTCTATTGTACGACACCTAAAAGACTTTACTTTCAAGCAATGGTCTTTTAAAACTCGACTTAACTTGGAAGACTTTACTTCCTAGAAACAATATGGGAGGACTCGATTCTCCCGGAGGTGTTTAAACACTTTGTTATTTTATTTAAGGTCCTTGGACCCCACTTCCCACACATCTAGCTTTTATGCTAGTTTTAAGAAAATGTAGTGTAACGACCCGGAAAATTTTGACTAATTTTAAACCAAACTCTCGATACGATTTAATATTTTTAACACGATAAGCGAAGTTTGTAATGTTGAGTCTCAAAAATTTTGAACTGTTTTCATATATGCAATTACCCTTCGACCATTTCTGACGATTCACGAACAATATACATGTATATATCAATAATTAGATATAAATAATTATATATAATAATACATTGATAAATTATTAATTTTTAGAATTAAGAAAATAAAATAATGTATATTAAAAATAAATATTAAATGATTGTAATAATCGTTTGATTTTCCGATTGATATTAAGCAAGTTAAATTCAAACTTATATAATTTTAAAATAAACGGTGATCCGAAAATGAGTTATATGAATCATAGGCCTATTAAAAATATATTTAGAAGCTAAATAATAAATTTTAACACTTTTTATATTTTACCCAGGACCGAGCTCGGACAGTTGATTTAATTTTTATTCAATAATTAATGACCAAATTTATTACCATAATGACTGAAATAAATAAAGATAATTAATATGAAAATTTGGGATTTTTCTGAGTACTGTTATCCACCACTGATTAAATATAGACTACGATGTAATAACCAAATTAAAACTGTCGGCATGATATTAAACTAATGTACAATCTTGATGAACGTTTTAGTTCATTAGTATATTAATTGATTATTATAATTATTACTTTACATCAATTACTGTTGATGATTGAATAAATACCTATTGATGATTGTGTAATATCTATCCATGTATTATATATGGATTGCACTTATGCATATCCAGAGAAAATCCACAAACTCACTTCCAATTTCAAGTATGCTTCATCTTTCTTCCTTTCTGCTTGTCAACCGAAACAAGATGAGGCACGACTGTACACACTACGAGCAACCACCTTAGCTCCACCGGTCACCACCCATATCTGCCACTACCCTTCTCCAAAACCGTTGGCCACCATGAACACCCATCAACTTTCCTACTTCTTCAAACCAAACCATCACCATCTTTAACCTCCTTCTTTCTTCTCCTTCCTTAAGAACAATGACCACCACCATCATTATTTCCATTATTTTCTTTTCATCTATTTTATGTTTGTTCATCGACACCAAACAACCAATTCACCTCCATCACCACCGGAGTACCACCTTACCACCATCTTAAACCTTCACCTTCCAAATACCAGCTCTCTCTCTCTCTCTCTCTCTCTCTCTCTCTCTCTCTCTCTCATCTTCAAACCACAAAAACCACCACCTTCATTCCTTTAAACCATCAAAGAATTGTGTTGCTGGTTTTCTTATTTCATTAGTGAATTACCCAAACCGCCACCCCACCATCACAAACCCACAACCTGCTACTATCAATTTGTTCCAGTTTTGTTTGTTCGAAAATCACCATCAACCCAACAAACCATGATCATAATCGCTGTAACTTTGTTTCTATTATATTTATTTATTTTTTTTATTACAAAACCCATGAACACCATCGACACCCATCAAATTGCTACCGTTATAAATATTGTTGCAGACAACATGAATTGAAAAAGGACTCATTCATTAAACGAAATCCACAAAAACTGTTTTGTTTACTGTCTGATTGAACTCTTGCTACCACCCTTTTCTGTTTTTCTGTTCACCTTGAAACCATCTTCTTCAACATTCAAACTGCCATGAACCATCGTAAATTACTGTGTTGCTGCTACTTTGCTATTCCTATTTCTGTTACAATTACAAATGACGGGGATGATGATAATCCTGATCCAGTGAATATGAATGATGGTGATATTATTTGATAAAGAAGAATGAAGTATGACGATGAGGGAGAGAAAAAGATATGGCTGCTGCCCCACCATTCAAATTCCTTTTCGTTTTTTATTTACCGAACCCCACTTCCAGCTGGTTACTTCAAGAGATCCATATTCTTTTCAGTTGGGCCATGAATGACTTATTGATGTTGGGCCGTGTACTTGCTATATGGCTGTGAATTGAGAACTGTTGGGCCGAAATTTATGGGCTGAAAGAAGTTGAGGCCAGACGAGTTATAAAAATTAGATTGGGTTATAATTCAGAAAAAGAGTGACAGTGTAATGATTGGGCATCTTGGGAATAATCGAGAGGTCTCGGGTTCGAGCCCGGGCATAGGCATTTATTTTTTTAAGGCTTGATACATTAAGGTAGTCTTTTTATCATTTTTATTATTTTTATTATTATTGTTATTATTATTATTTTTACAAAAATTATTAATATCATTATTATTTTTATTATTATTATTATCATAAGTATTAGTATTATTATTATTAGTAAAATAATTATTTGTATAGTTATTATTATTAGTAGTTTTATTATTATTAATATCATTATTTTTATCATTATTAGTAAAATTATTATTATTATAGTTATTATTATTATCATAATTATTATTAAAAATTATTAAGATTATCAATTGTATTAAAATTATCATTTTATTATCATTAAAAACTATCATTTTTACTATTATTAGAATTATCATTATTTTTATCATTATTATTTTATTATCATCATTATTATTATTTTTAACATTAATATTATTATTTTTACATTTTTATTATTATTATAATTTTTATTACCAGTATCATTATTATTTTTATAAAAACCATATTATTATTGATGTCAATATTACTACTAATACTATTATCATTATTACAATGAAAATTAGTCATATAAAATTATACTTAACAAAACTATATTAACATCTTTATTTATTTAAAATATATAAAATAAATACATTTAATTAAGTTATTAATAAAACACTTGATTTAAAATAACAATTAAAATCACTAATAATATATGAATTTGTTCGATTACCATTACATGTGTTAATATACATAATTGAATATAGGTTCGTGAATTCGAGGTCAATCCTGCATTGTTCAGTTCCGTCGTATGCATATTTTTACTACAAAATATCGTATAGTGAGTTTCATATGCTCCATTTTTTAAATAGTTTTACAATATATATTTTTAGGACTGCGAATACATGAAATGCTTTTATAAATGTTTGACGCGATAGACACAAGCAAAACATTCCTCTAATGAATTATTATACAGACGAGTTCTGTAGGTTATTATATCGAATATTGCCCCTGATTATTATAGCTTGGTAACCTAAGAATTCGGGAAATGACCCATAATTGACGCAAATCCTAAAGGTAGATCTATGGGTACTGACCAGCCCCATCCGGGTTACGGATGCTTTAGTACTTTGTGGTTTATATATATACAGACGATACTTGTATATTACAGACTGAAAGTTCTATTTATTTTGGGGATATTCATGACGCGCTTTATATGTTAAGGTCGGTTACCAAGCAAGGTTATATGTAGAGAGAATGTTTTTTATACACAGGTTATGTGTATGATATTTTGTACACGAGATATATGTACGGTTATTAAATATTTCAAGGCAACCTACGGGGGAGAAAATGATACGCACCTACTCTGCCAAGCATTTATGAAAAATGGTTTCGTACACGAGATAGGTGTACTGTATTTAAATCTTGTGGTCTATCAAAATGACTGAATTTATTGTTTATGATAAACCTATGAACTCACCAACCTTTTGGTTGACACTTTTAAACATGTTTATTCTCAGGTATTAAAGAAATCTTCCGCTGTACATTTGCTCATTTAAAGATATTACTTGGAGTCATTCATGGCATATTTCAAAAGAAGTTGCATTCAAGTCGTCGAGTTCAAAAAGACTGTTATTTAGTAAAAGGCAGATTAGTCATTCATATTATTGGAAAGCATATATCAATTGGTTATTTTGAAACGAGTTTGTCTTTTTAAAATGAATGCAATGCTTGTAAAACGTATCATATAGAGGTCAATACTTCACAATGAAACCAATTATTATGAAACGTTTATAATCGATATGAACGGGCCATTTCAGTTTGTATCAGAGCGGTGGTCTTAGCGAACCAGGTCTTGCATTAGTGTGTCTAACTGATAGTTGTTAAGATGCATTAGTGAGTCTGGACTTCGACCGTGTCTGCATGTCATAAGTTTTGCTTATCATTTCATGTCGAAAATTACCTGCTTATCATTCTTACTCTAAACACGTCTTACTACATTGATTGCATAGATAGTGTATAGATAAATTCATATCTTATCATATCTATTACTGTAAACTTTGCCTGATAGCTTTCAAAAGTTCTCCCGTAATCTACGGAATCTTCTGTACTACATATAGGTATTCTATGTAGTTAGAATATCATCCGATATTCGAAAATCATTTCATATCGAAACATCTTTTATCTGACCGTGTAAAGATGGAGTCTGCAACTAATTCGAATCCCTCAGATTCCGATAGCTATTCCGATATGGATTTCCAAACGAGCTCCGAAAACAGTACAATCGGAATAGATCAACCAATCAGCCATCACCAATTCTGGATGAATTGGGAATGGGTTCGTAGTCGACTAAATCAATGGAGACGAGAAGAAGGTGATCCTTTCCACCAACCGAATTCACCTCTTGGCGAAGAACCTGAAGCATTTACCGGCAAACCAGTCCGAAACACCATTTTCACTCTCATTTCCAGAATATCTCGCAACGATTACGTAATATCTACTATTCTAAATCTTATTCATCTCCTCGTTCTAACCGCCAACCATCCCAGAATAATAGAAGAAGTCAACGAGCTTCGCGCTCGAGTAGTGGCTTTGGAGAATATGGTGCAAAGATTACAAACACCAGCAATAGGACCAGTACCATCAACAACACACGCCTCAATATCACCATCTGTACCTCGAGCATAATCTTCTTCCTACATATCGTTCTATATCATTTATCATCATTCTATGTATCGTTCTATATCAAAGATTCTTTTGTAGAAACTATTAATGATGAGACTATTTTAACGGGTAGGTAATACCCGAGAAATATTTAGATTTCACATTAATACGATACACTGCACATCCTTCAATTCTGATTCAACCGTCATTGACTATACTACTTACATCCACCAATATACGTATCCATTCACCGAAGAATAACCATTTTCATTCAAACTCAATTTCATATTTGAATTTTGACAGATCATAATCCAACAAGTGGCATAATGAAGAAATAATGGACACAATAAAATTTGTTAGAAACAAATTAATTATATATGTAAAATTTTGTTAAGAATCCACGCTAACAAAATCCTAGCTAACTGTTCCTATACCCGTTATGACTATTTCCTTATTACATTTTATTTGTTGTCATTTTAATTATCGCAATTTTAATACTCGCAATTTTATTTATCGTCATTTACATACTGTTATTTACTTTACGCACTTTATTTATCGTCATTTAAATGCTGTTATTTATTTTACGCACTTAACATATCGTCGGATAAATCGTGACACATGTACACAATACGTCGGATTAATTCTGAGACAATAAGTTGTACAATGGGTCACGATACGTCGATTAATTCTAAGATTATATATTGAACTATATACGTACTACTAACTGTGGACTACTAACAGTAGACTGCTAACATTTGACTACTAACATTGGACAATTAAAAGGTATTAAAATATTGATTATAACATATGAAACTAAACATTTCTTCAAGTTTTCCACTTAATTTCATCTTAAACAATCTTTTGTATCTTGACGATTACAATCTGCGTTCAAATTCTTCAAAATTTCCTGAAACCACCTCGGATCGATAATCAATGATTCAGATTCGTTAACCTTGAGAATGCTGATGAAGCAGCAAAAGCTATAGATGGTCTTAATGGCCAAAAGCTTGATAATAAGAATGGAGTGTTGGAAACACTCAATAGAAAAATTAGTACTGAAAAACGGATTGAGTAAATCATGAAGGAGACTGTGAGAAAATCACAAAGACTAAACCTGTACTTAATAAATCCAGATGATTCAGTATCTGATGAAATCTTTAGCGAAAATCTTGCTCCTTACTTACTCTAAACCCTTGCGGACAAATTTCTTCATCTTCTGATCTCAGATATTTTAAAATTCTAAGATATCATCATAAATATCCTCAATATTTCTGAGGATATCTTCATAATTATTATTGTCTGAAATTATTTATCTATTCGTACTATCTGTATTACATCATAAAAGAAACTGTTTTAGTTTCTAGATTCTATAATATTCGAGATTAAATTATGAATGAATTTCTGTAGTAGTGTTGGGAATTGAAGCATGAGTTAATATAATATAATGATGTCAGGCCAATGTGGTTATATTATAGTAAGTCATGCTGAATTTCTAATGGAACGTGATGATTCATAGATCATACCCTAATCTTGTGCCATGTTACATAACTCTTTCATTCTACTTAACCTCTAAACATATCAAGAAAATATTTTCTTGATGGTTCTGTCTTTTCCGTAACTTCTGGTAATTTAACAAATCAAATTGTACTATTACAAATTCTTTCTTAGAACATTAGTTATGTTCATCCGAAACTTCATACCTACAAATTCGGGACGAATTACTTACCGAGAAAAGAAAAACAAAAGCACAAAGCTTCGAAATATAAATAGGAGTATAAATCACAGCAAATAGAAGAGATCATTAATCGTGGATGTCGATAATTATAGAAAGACAGATGCAAGGAAGGATTATGAAAACCACTACACCAAGAACAAAATGAAAGTAAACAGATTCCTCCGGTGGGAGTTGGAATAGAAGTATAATCGTTACGATAGTCATAATGAGATCAAGGAACTGGATTAAGCATTTTCACAATCCTTTGGAAGTGTGAATTAAGGAAGAAGATTGTAGGAGTGGTGAAAATAATAAAACGAAAGAGGTCAATTAATAACGAAATATCAGACATAGCAATCGAGACAGATTACGTATTCAATCAAAGAGAATCCTAACTTCCGCAATTACCAAAGAATCAAATCTTATATAAATTTAGAAGATTATCTTTAAATCCCTTGAATTCTGGAAATCCACCGTGACTACGTCAAAAGTTAAATCTCTATCTCAATCTTTTGTGACAGCTTCACTCGTACGCTTCACATAATCGAATCGTTTTATCTATATTAAACAATAATGATGAAACTCTATTTATCAACTCATGTTTGTCATGAAAACATTCTTATTGTTAGCCATGACGACCTCGATCAAATTTTGGGACGAAATTTCTTTAACGGGTAGGTACTGTGATGACCCGAAAAATTTCGACTAATTTTAAACCAAACTCTCGATACAATTTAATATTTTTGGCACGATAAGCGAAGTCTGTAATGTTGAGTCTCAAAAATTTTGAACTATTTTCATATATGCAATTACCCTTCGACCATTTCTGACGATTCACGAACAATAGAAATATATATATAAATAATTAGATATAAATAATTATATATAATAATACATTGGTAAATTATTAATTGTTAGAATTCAGAAAATAAAATAATGTATATTAAAAATAAATATTAAATGATTGTAATACTCGTTTGATGTTCCGAATGATATTAAGCAAGTTAAATTTAAACTTATATAATTTTAAAATAAACGGTGATCCGAAAATGAGTTATATGAATCATAGGCCTATTAAAAATATATTTAGAAGCTAAATAATAAATTTTAACACTTTTTATATTTTACCCAGGACCGAGCTCGGACTGTTGATTTAATTTTTATTCAATAATTAATGACCAAATTTATTACCATAATGACTGAAATAAATAAAGATAATTAATATGAAAATTTGGGATTTTTCTGAGTACTGTTATCCGCCACTGATTAAATACAGACTATGATGTAATAACCAAATTAAAACTGTCGCCATGATATTAAACTAATGTACAATCTTGATGCACGTTTTAGTTCATTAGTATGTTAATTGATTATTATAATTATTACTTTACATCAATTACTGTTGATGATTGAATAAATACCTATTGATGATTGTGTAATATCTATCCATGTATTATATATGGATTGCACTTATGCATATCCAGAGAAAATCCACAAACTCACTTCCAATTTCAAGTATGCTTCATCTTTCTTCCTTTCTGCTTGTCAACCGAAACAAGATGAGGCACGACTGTACACACCACGAGCAACCACCTTAGCTCCACCGGTCACCACCCATATCTTCCACTACCCTTCTCCAAAACCGTTGGCCACCATGAACACCCATCAACTTTCCTACTTCTTCAAACCAAACCATCACCATCTTTAACCTCCTTCTTTCTTCTCCTTCCTTAAGAACAACGGCCACCACCATCATTATTTCCATTATTTTCTTTTCATCTATTTTATGTTTGTTCATCGACACCAAACAACCAACTCATATCCATCACCACCGGAGTACCACCTTACCACCATCTTAAACCTTCACCTTCCAAACACCAGCTCTCTCTCTCTCTTTATCGCTCTCTCTCTCTCTCTCTCTCTCATCTTCAAACCACAAAAACCACCACCTTCATTCCTTTAAACCATCAAAGAATTATGTTGCTAGTTTTCTTTTTTCATTAGTGAATTACCTAAGCCACCACCCTACCATCACAAACCCACAACCTGCTGCTATCAATTTGTTCCACTTTTGTTTGTTCGAAAATCACCATCAACCCACCAAACCATGATCATAATCGCTGTAACTTTATTTCTGTTATATTTATTTATTTATTTTATTACAAAACCCATGAACACCATCAACACCCATCAGATTGCTACCGTTAGAAATATTGTTGCAGACAACATGAATTGAAAAAGGACTCATTCATTAAACGAAATCCACAAAAACTGTTTTGTTTCCTGTTTGATCGAACTCTTGCTACCACCCTTTTCTGTTTTTCTATTCACCTTGAAACCATCTTCTTCAACCTTCAAACCACCATGAACCATTGTAAATTAATGTGTTGCTGCTACTTTGCTATTAATATTTCTGTTACAATTACAAACGACGGGGATGATGATAATCCTGATCCGGTGAATATGAATGATGGCGGTATTGTTTGATAAAGAAGAATGAAGTATGACGATGAGGGAGAGAAAAAGATATGGCTACTGCCCCACCATTCGAATTCCTTTTCGTTTTTTTTTACTGAACCCCACTTCCAGCTGGTTTATTGATGTTGGGCCATATTCTTTTTAGTTGGGCCATGAATGAATTATTGATGTTGGGCCGTGTACTTGCTATAGGGCCGTGAATTGAGAACTGTTGGGCCGAAATTTATGGACTGAAAGAAGTTGAGGCCAGACGGGTTATAAAAATTAGATTGGGTTATAATTCAGAAAAAGAGTGATAGTGTAATGATTGGGCATCTTGGGTATAATCGAGAGGTCTCAGGTTCGAGCCTGGGCATAGGCGTTTCTTTTTTTTAAAGTTTGATATATTAAGGTAGTCTTTTTATCATTTTTATTATTATTATTATTATTATTATTATTATTATTATTATTATTATTGTTATTATTATTATTATTATTACAAAAATTATTAATATCATTATTATTAATATCATTATTATTTTTATTATTATTATTATCATAAGTATTATTATTATTATTATTATTAGTAAAATCATTATTTTTATAGTTATTATTATTAGTATTATTATTATTATTATTATTATAATTAAATTATTTTTATCATTATTAGTAAAATTATTATTATTATAGTTATTATTATTATTATTATTATTATTATTATTATTATTATTATTATTATTATTATTATTATTATTATTATTATTATCATAATTATTATTAAAAAGTATTAAAATTATCAATTGTATTAAAATTATCATTTTATTATCATTAAAAACTATCATTTTTATTATTATTATTATTATTATTATTATTATTATTATTATTATTATTATTATTATTATTATTATTATTATTATTATTATTATTATTATTATTATTAGAATTATCATTATTATTTTATTATCATTATTATTATTATTATTTTTAACATTAATATTATTATTTTTAACATTATTATTAGTATCATTTTTATTACCAGTATCATTATTATTTTTATAAAAACCATATTATTATTGATGTCAATATTACTACTAATATTATTATCATTATTACAATGAAAATTAAGTTATTAATAAAACACATGATTTAAAATAACAATTAAAATCACTAATAAAATATGAATTTGTTCGATAACCATTACATGTGTTAATATACATAATTGAATATAAGTTCGTGAATCCGAGGTCAACCCTGCATTATTCAGTTCCGTCGTATGCATATTTTTACTATAAAATATCGTATAGTGATTTTCATATGCTCCCTTTTTCAATACTTTTACAATATATATTTTTGGAACTGAGAATACATGAAATGCTTTTATAAATATTTGACGCGATAGACACAAGCAAA
Source organism: Rutidosis leptorrhynchoides (assembly GCF_046630445.1). Taxonomy (NCBI): domain Eukaryota; kingdom Viridiplantae; phylum Streptophyta; class Magnoliopsida; order Asterales; family Asteraceae; genus Rutidosis; species Rutidosis leptorrhynchoides. The sequence continues at coordinate 74,369,639 of NC_092342.1, forward strand.
ACATTCCTCTAATGAATTATTATACAGACGAGTTCTGTAGGTTATTATATCGAATATCGCCCCTGATTATTATAGCTTGGTAACCTAAGAATTAGGGAAATGGCCCCTAATTGATGTGAATCCTAAAAGGTAGATCTATGGGTACTGACCAGCCCCATCCGGGTTACGGATGCTTTAGTACTTCGAGGTTTATATATATACAGACAATACTTGTATATTACAGACTGAAAGTTCTGTTTATTTTGGGGATATTCATGATGCGCTTTATATGTTAAGGTCGGTTACCAAGCAAGGTTATATATAGAGAGAATGATTTTTATACACATGTTATATGTATGATATTTTGTACACGAGATATGTGTACGGTTTTTAAAAATCGCAAGGTAACCTACGGGGGAGAAAAGGATACGAACCTACTCTGCCAAGTATTTATGAAAAATGGTTTCATACACGAGATAGGTGTACTGTATTTAAATCTCATGGTCTATCAAAATGACTGAAATTTATTGTTTATGATAAACCTATGAACTCACCAACCTTTTGGTTGATACTTTTAAACATGTTTATTCTCAGGTATTAAAGAAATCTTCCGCTGTGCATTTGCTCATTTAAAGATATTACTTGGAGTCATTCATGGCATATTTCAAAAGAAGTTGCATTCAAGTCGTCGAGTTTAAAAAGACTGTTATTTAGTAAATGGCAGATTAGTCATTCATATTATTGGAAAGCATATATCAATTGGTTATTTTGAAACGAGTTTGTCTTTTTAAAATGAATGCAATGCTTGTAAAACGTATCATATAGAGGTCAGTACCTCGCAATGAAACTAATTATTATGAAACGTTTGAACGGGCCATTTCATGTAGGAAGCAGATACTACATTTTCATATTTTAAAAGGGGTACCATGGCTTTTGACCATGGCGCTTGTTGTCTAGCAACACTAGCACAAAGCCATTGCTCTTCCTAAAGAATATAGCATAGTGTGAAGCTCGAGGCTCCTCTTCCCACAGTACGATACATCAGTGTAACACATCGTGAAATGATGCATCAACCAATGTCAGTGTGAAATGATGTGGATTAGGAAGTCTCCCACACCAAGTAAGACGGGCATTCGGAAGACTCAACTTCCTTTAAGGATGGACTTGAATCATCCTACAATTGTGGGTTTTTGAAACCCTGGATAACTTTGCTTCCTTATTACACACACTTACGCAAAAGAAAATGAAAAACGAAAAAATCATTGAGGTACCAACACAATTTAACCTACAAAAGTGATAACATTTGCTTAAATACAAAACTACACTTGGCTTTTTAACGAGTCAAAAATTTTAAAATTTCCCCAATTTTTCAACAGTTTAGTCAAAAATAAGACTCAAGCCAAGTGTATTACATTCGCGAGAATTTATATCTCTCCCCCCACACTTAAGATCATGTAATGCCCTCATTTACATGAAATCAAAAAATTCAAATATAAATTCTAGAGGATAATAGAGTGAATGGGAAAAACATAATCGGATGTAGAGCAACATAATCACGAAACGGAGTGACAGATGGCTTTGCACTGACGGTCATTCCTCGATTGTCATCACATTATAGTACCTGCAATGATTAAACAAGAACAAAACAAAAAAAGAAAAATATTTTTGGGTTTTCAATTTTTTAAATTTTTAGGTTTTTTAGTTTTAAAACACACGCATTATACAAGTATTACATTGTGCAAGTTTATTAACAAGTCTTGCACTAGACTCCACCTCCTTCTCAACCGATGCCCGGATGGTATGGGGTTCCATCTTTCAACCCACCAGAACCTTTAATCGAATCTCTATACCAAATTGCATTTAATAACCAAACATCCGCCATCTTTGACTCCTTGGTCAACTCCCTAAGCTTTTCCTTTTCCATTCTAGAAAGATTTGACATCAATCTGTTCCTAACATACTTATCTTTCTCAGACATTGAATTCCTAACCCGATTATACAACTGAAGCGACCCGTCCTAATCCATCTGGACGAAGTCTTCAACATATGGTTCCATTGCGAGGTATTTGACCTCTATATTTTACAAACATTGCGTTCGTTTTTAAAAGACAATCTTTCATTTCATCGAAAGTTGACAGGCATGCATACCATCTCATAATATCTCCAAATTTTAAATGACTTAATAATAATCTTGTGGAACTCAATGACTCGAATGCAATGTCTTTTGAAATATGCCATGAATGACTCCAAGTAATATCTTTAAAATGAGCAAATACACAGCGGAAGATTTCTTTCATACCTGAGAATAAACATGCTTTAAAGTGTCAACCAAAAGGTCGGTGAGTTCATTAGTTTATCGTAATCAATCATTTCCATAATTAGTAGACCACAAGATTTTTAGTTCATTAGTTTATTGAAATCTTGTGGTTTATTATATTATTGAAAATGATTGATTATGATAAACTAATGAACTCACCAACCTTTTGGTTGACACTTTAAAGCATGTTTATTCTCAGGTTTGAAAGAATTCTTCCGCTGTGCATTTACTTATTCTAGAGATATTACTTGGAGTCATTCATGACATATTTCAAAAGATGTTGCATTCGAGTCATTGAGTTTATCAAGAATATTATTAAGTCGTTATAGTGGGATATATTATGAAATGGTATGTATGCCGTCAACTTCCGGTGTGATGAAAGTTTGTCTTTTAAAAACGAATGCAATGTTTGTAAAATATATCATATAGAGGTCAAGTACCTCGCGATGTAACCAAATGTAATGTATTCGTCCAGATGGATTAGGACGGGTCCTTTCAAAAATTGTATCGTATTTAATAGTAATTCCTAGCAAAAATTAATACTATTTCGTATACACCTCGCATAACATCAAGTATTTTTGGTGCCGCTGCATGGGACTGCTTAAACGCCGGAAGCGAAACGCTATATATAAAAAAAAAAAAAATTATTAAGTCTTAGTTTACTTTTGTAAAAAATAAAAATAAAATACGTTTTAAATATTAAAAATACAAAAATATAAAAAGAAAAACAAAATTTATATATTTTTAAGAGTATGTTAAATATATATATAAAATTATAAAGTTTCTTTATTTTATTTTAGTTTTTAAAAATTAAAGTTTTTATTTATTTTATATAAATATTCTATAAAAATATAAAACAAAAAAAAATAATTAAAAGTGTAAACGGGCTACACTGTAGCAGCCTAAATAATCTGGCCCGATTTTCTAATTCATGCGACCGCATGAATCCATAGGGTAAAACTCATGCGACCGCATGAGGTAACCTGACACGCCCAACTGAACCTGCCGACAGCATTAATTACGGATTATTATTAATTATTATTAATATTAAACCCTAATTAGGGTTTAGTTTTATATTAATTAATTTTAGTTTTAATTAATTTGTATTTTTAAGTTTAATTAGTTTTATTAATATATAAAAATTAATACTTTTATAAAATAAATATAAAAATAATATTTTTATAAAAATAAATAATTTTATCACTTTTTATATCTTTTTATATTTCATATCTTTTTAATCGTTAATTCATAATTGTATATTTTTTCGCTCGTAATTAGTTTTAATATAGTTTTTGCCGTAGTTATTTTTATTTCTAGATTTTTAGGCTTTGCCGAAAAATTCCTTAAGTGCTTTTTCTTTAGACTAAGATTTAAGTGCTTTAGAATTTTGCGACGCCGTATTATAAATTTTAGTACTTTTTAAGTTATTACCGTTTTGGATATAGTATTTCTTTTAAGCTTTAATACTTTTAGACATAACTTTTAATTCTTAATTTTTAGACTTTTAAGTTTCGACGCGCTACTTTCTTATTATTATTTTTCGACCTTTTATTTTTCGAAGTTTTCCGACGCGCTCTTTTTCTTTCTTATTTCTCGACGCTTTAGTTTTTAGAACATAGAATTTTCTATTTCTTCTCTAAAATTTCTTTAAACTTCAACGAAAAGTTATTTTAAGTGGTTAAATTGATAGACATCCAAAATTTTCTGGTTCGTAGTAATAGTTGGATTTGTTAGTGGCGAGTTGTGGCCTTCCGATTTAAAGGGTCCTGGCTACCTGCTGCATCTATTGGCTATTCGAAACGTGGGCAAAATCAGAAAAGTCTATTAATTTGATAACTTATATAATTTTTATTTTTATAACTAATAGGATATTCAGTGAATGCACTGAGCAAAACGTTCACCACCTTTTATACGTTCACCACCTGTAACTCGATCAAGACATCTAGCCAATATTGTCGCCGTTGATTTTTTTTTAGAATCGTCATCCAGTCGACCAAGTACTCCAATTCAAATTTCCGATAATCCATTTTTTGAACTTGACCTCACAATTGAGAATCCGGAGGATATTCAAGGACAATTCAGAGATCCTGAACCATTAATCATTCCTCCTGAACCACAAATCACTCATCCAGAGATTGTCGAGGAAGAAACCATTAAATCAGAATCCCTTAGTGATTCAGATTCAACAAATTCAATAATTGAAAATCTGGAACCTCTAAGTATGGAAGATCGAATGAGAGCCACACGCATGAGCCAAGGTCACACCATTATTAAACCAGACATTAATGCACCAGATTATGAAATCAAAGGACAAATCCTACACATGGTAACTAATCAATGCCAATATAGTGGTATGCCAAAGGAAGATCCAAACGAACATCTTCGTACCTTTAATAGGATCTGTACTTGATAATGCTAAAAACGAACATATATTTCATAGCATTATCCCTCAAGAAAGACAAGCTTTTAGTTGCAATTGTTCTATTTACAAGTAATATTCGTTTAAATAATAAAAGGTGAAGATAAAAGACAGATTCGACAAATTGAAGACGCAAACGACCAAAAAGCTCAAAAGTACAAAGTACAATCAAAGTGGTTCCAATTGTTGATAAGAAACGTCTCAAAATTACAAGAGTACAAGACGCGAAACGCAAAGTACAAGATATTAAATTGTACGCAAGGACGTTCAAAAAACCGGAACCGGGACCAAAGTCAACTCTCAACACTCGACGCAACGGACTAAAAATTACAAGTCAACTATGCACATAAATATAATATAATATTTAAATAATTCTTAAAATTATTTATATATTATATTTATTTATTAAACCGTCGGTAAACAAGAAAACAAAGGAGTGTGAGCTGATACCTACCTCCATGCGATCGCATGGCCTGTAGGCTTATTTTCCATGCGATCGCATGGCCCTGAAATCCAGGCCACATGCTATAAATTCGCGTGTTTTGGCTCAGTTTATATCCATATCCTTCATCCATCTCTCTATCTATCACGTATGTATATATATTTATATTATAATTTTAATTTTAATTTTAAATTCTAATAATAAGGGTATGTTAGCGAATGTTGTAAGGGTATAAGTTGAAATTCTGTCCGTGTAACGCTACGCTATTTTTAATCACTGTAAGTTATGGTTAATGTTATTTTTAATTTAATGTCTCGTAGCTAAGTAATTATTATGCTTATCTAATGCCGAAGTAATCGTGATGTTGGGCTAAATATTAAAATTGGGTAATTGGGCTTTGGACCATAATTGGGGTTTGGATAAAAGAACGACACTTGTGGAAATTAGACTATGGACTATTAATGGGTTTTATATTAACTAAATGATACCTCGTTGATTTAATATATAGACTTATAATTTGACGTATTTATGTATAACCACATACGCTTGACTGGGTACGGTGGGCGGGATATCTATAAATACCAATAATTGTTCATTTTACCGGATACGGAACTGGATTAATAGTTAATAGACTTGTTGAAACAGGGGTGGATTACATTCAAGGATAATTGGTGTAATTGTTAACAAAGTAGTAAACCTTGGACTACACGCAGTCGATAACCTGGTGTATTCATTAAACAAAGTATTAGAACCTTGTTACAATTCGAATCCCCAATTAGTTGGAATATTTGACTTCGGGAATAAGAATAATTTGATGAAGACTTTCGCACTTTATGATTATGACTGATGGACTATTATGGACAAATCCGTATGGACATATCAAATAATCTAGGACAAAGGACAATTAACCCATGGGAATAAACTAAAAATCAACACGTCAAACATCATGATTATGGAAGTTTAAATAAGCATAATTCTTTTATTTCATATTTAATTGGACTTTTAATTATCGCACTTTTATTTATTGTCATTTTATTTAATTGCATTTTTAATTATAGTACTCTTTAATTATCGCAATTTTATTTTATCGCACTTTTATTTATCGCAATTTCATTATCGTTATTTTCTTTAAGCTTTAAATTAAGTTATATTTATTTTTAATATTTTACATTAGGTTTTAACTGCGACTAAAGTTTTAAAATCGACAAACCGGTCATTAAACGGTAAAAACCCCCTTTTATAATAATAATACTACTTATATATATTTTTGTATTTTTACAATTATAAGTTAAAAATATAGTGTTAAGCTTGTTTAAAAGATCCCCGTGGAACGAATCGGACTTACTAAAAACTACACTACTGTACGATTAGGTACACTGCCTATAAGTGTTATAGCAAGGTTTAGGTATATCCACTCTATAAATAAATAAATCACTTGTGTAAATTTGTATCGTATTTAATAGTTTTTCGTAGTAAAAATATAACTATTTTATACACCACCTCGCACACATCAAGTATTTTTGGCGCCACAGCCGGGGAACTTCTTGCTTAAACGCCGGAAGCGAAACGCTATATATATAAAAAAAAGATTTTTATTAATTTTTAGTTTGCTTTTATAAAAATACGCTTTTGTAAAAATATGTTTTAAATATAAAAAAATATATATATAAAGAAAAACAAAATTTAAGTATTTTTAAGAGTTTGTTAAATATATAAGTTTTATAAAGTTTCTTTATTTTTATTTTTAGTTTGTAAAAATATAAATTCTATTTAAATATTTTGTATTAATATAAAACAGAAAAAAATAAAAATAAAAATAAAATAAAAAAACATTCGGGCCACTACACTGTAGCAGCCCAGCATTTGGCCCGGATCCGCAGCTCATGCGACCGCATGAAAAATCAACTAACACCTCATGCGATCGCATGAGGTGATTTGACTGGTGTGAAACCTCAGCCGACCAGTTTAGGGTTTTAATTAATTTATAATTATTATTATTATAATCCTAATTAGGTTTAGATTATTTAATTAATTAGTTTAGTTTTTAATTAATTTGTATTTTAAGTATTAATTAGTTTTAATAAATTATAAAATTAATAGTTTTATAAAATAAAAAATATAAGAATAATATTTTTACAAAAATTGTACTTTTTACAACTTTAAGTTTTATTTTTACATTTTGTATCTTTTTATTTGTTTTAGCGTAATTTTTGTATTTTTCGCTCGTAATTAGTTTTAAGATATAGTTTTTGCGATAGTTATTTTTATTTCTAGATTTTTAGGCTTTGCCGTAAAATCCCTTAAGTGCTTTTTTTTAGACTAAGATTTAGGTGCTATAGAATTTTGCGACTCCGTTTTTATATTTTAGTACCTTTTTAAGTTATTGCCATTAGGGATATAATATTTCTTTTAAGCTTTAATATCTTTAGACGCACCTTTTAATTCTTAGTTTTTAGTTCCTTTTTATTTTTCGACGCCTATTATTTTTCGACCTTTTATTTTTCGAAGTTTTTCGACGCGCTCTTTTTCTTTCTTATTTTTCACCGCTCTAGTTTTTAGGACTTAGAATTTTCTATTTCTTCTCTAAAATTTCTTTAAATTTCAACGAAAAATTATTTTAAGCGGTTAAATTGATAGACATCCAAATTTTCTGCTTCGTAGTAATAGTTGGATTTGTTAGTGGCTGAGTTGTGAGCTTCCGATTTAAAGGGTTCTGGCTCCCTGCTGCATCTATTGGCTATTCGAAACGTGGGCAAAAGCAGAAAAGTCTATTAATTTGATAACTTATATAATTTTTATCTTTTATATCTAATAGGATATTCAGTGAATGCACCGAGCAAAACGTTCACCACCTTTTGTACGTTCACCACCAGTAACTCGATCAAGACATCTAGCAAATATTGTCGCCGTTGATTTTTCTTTAGAATCGTCATCCAGTCGACCAAGTACTCCAATTCAAATTTCCGATAATCCATTTTTTGAACCCGACCTCACGATTGGGAACCCGGAGAATATTCAGGGACAATTCAGAGATCCTGAACCATTAATCTTTCCTCCGGAACCACCAATCATTCAAACAGAGATTGTTGAGGAACGAACCATTAAATCAGAATCCTCTAGTGATTCAAATTCAACAAATTGAATCATGGAGAATCTGAAACCTCTAAGTATGGAAGACCGAATGCGAGCTAAATGCACTGGCCAAGGTCACGCAATTACTCAAAAAGGCATTAATGCGCCAGATTATGAAATCAAAGGACAAATCCTACACATGGTAACAAATCAATGCCAATTTAGTGGTGCGCTGAAGGAAGATCCAAATGAACATCTTCGAACATTTAATAGGATCTGCACTCTATTTAAAATCCGAGAAGTGGAGGATGAACAGATATATCTCATGTTATTTCCCTGAACTCTAAAGGGAGAAGCCAAAGATTGGTTAGAATTGTTACCTGAGGGGGCGATTGATACATGGGACGTTTTAGTTGAAAAATTTCTTAAACAATTCTTTCCGGCATCTAAAGCCGTAAGACTTCAAGGAGAAATTGTTACGTTCACGAAAAAGCCAAATGAAACTCTATATGAGGCGTGGACAAGATTTGGAAAGTTATTAAGAGGATGTCCGCAACATGGTTTATACACTTGTCAAATAGTACAAATATTCTACCAAGGATGCGACATCACTACAAGAAAAGACATCGATATAGCAGCTGGTGGTTCTATTATGAAGAAAACCGCAACCGATGCTTACAAAATTATTGATAACACTGCTTCCCACTCACATGAGTGGCACCAAGAAAAAGATATCGTTAGATCATCTAAAGCAGCTAGAGCCGATTCTAGCCATGACTTAGATTCCATTTCTGCAAAGATAGATGCTGTCGAGAGACGAATGGAAAAGATGACTAAAGATATTCACTCAATACGAATTAGTTGTGAGCAGTGTGGAGGACCACATTTGACAAAAGATTGTCTCAGTATTGAACTAACAATGGAACAAAGAGAGAATGTTTTATACATAAACCAAAAGCCTGGAAATAATTATCAGAATAATTATCAACCGCCAAGACCAATTTACAATCAAAACCAGAATTATAACCGAAATGTTCCATACAACAACCAACAAGGTCCGAGTAATCAACAAGTATCCAACAATACTTACAATCAGCAAAGACCTATTTTTCAAAATAAACCACCACAAACCGAGGATAAAAATCCAAATTTAGAAGATATGATGTCGAAGCTAGTTGAATCTCAAACGCAATTTTTCACATCTTAGAAATAAACTAATGAACAAAATGCTCAAGCATTTAGAAATCAACAAGCTTCTATTCAAAATCTGGAACAAGAAGTGAGCAACCTAGCAAGGTTGATAGGTGAAAGAAAACCGGAAAGTCTACCTAGTGATACAAATGCTAACCCCCGGATTAAAACAGCTAAAGCCATTACCACAAGAAGTGGTATTACACTTAAACCACCAGAAATACCTGTAATTTCTGATGAAGCTATTCCTACTCCACAAGAACCACAATCTGAACAAGATAAGGAAAAAGAATCGGTAGTTAAAAAGGTTAATGAAGATAACACAGTTAAGGCAAAACCTTATGTTAAACCATACCAACCACCACTTCCTTACCCGAGTAAAATGAGAAAAGAGAGACTTGAAGCCGAGCAATCCAAATTCTTGGATATGTTTAAACAGATAAATGTAAATCTTCCTTTCATTGATGTAATTTCAGGAATGCCTAGATATACTAAATTCTTGAAAGATCTAATCACGAATAGAAAGAAAATGGAAGAACTCTCGGCTGTTACTATGAATGCTAATTGTTCTGCAGTGCTGTTGAATAAGATACTAGAAAAATTATCAGATCCAGGAAGTTTCACAATTCCATATTTTCTGGGTAGTCTTAGTTCAATAGAAGCATTGGCAGACTTAGGTGCTAGTATAAATCTAATGCCGTATTCACTATACGCTAAACTAGACCTTGGAGAATTGAAACCAATACGAATAAGCATACAACTAGCCGATAGATCAGTAAAATATCCTAGAGAGATAATGGAGAACATGCTAGTTAAAGTTGGTACTTTAGTATTTCCAGTAGATTTTGTTATTCTGGACATGGAAGAAGATTCTCGAGTTCCTCTCATATTAGGAAGACCATTCTTAAACACGGCTAAAGCAATAATAGACGTGTTTGGTAAGAAATTGACCCTAAGTATAGAGGACGAGAGTGTTACCTTTTCAGTTGATAGAGCAATGCAACAACCGCAATCTGCAGATGATACATGTTATTATATTCAAACTATAGATTCACATGTAGAATTGTTAGAAGAATTTCCAGAATTACAAGGAACAGGATAATGTTCTTTAGGAGAAGGAACTGAACCAATTGATGAAACTGAAATGTTAGCTACACTTATGGCTAATGGATATGAACCAACAACAGAAGAAATTCAAATGCTAAAAGAGCAAGACATATATCGATATAAATCATCGATAGAAGAACCACCAACATTAGAGTTAAAGCCACTTCCAAACCATTTGGAATATGCTTATTTACATGGTGAGTCTGAATTACCTGTAATAATATCATCTTCTCTTACTAAAAATGAAAAATCTCAACTCATTTCTGTGCTAAAAGCTCATAAACCAGCTATTGCATGGAAGATTCATGACATTAAAGGAATAATTCCTTCGTATTGCACACATAAAATCCTTATGGAAGAAGGTCATAAAACATATGTGCAACACCAACGAAGACAAAATCCTAATATACAAGATGTTGTTAAGAAAGAAATTATTAAACTGCTAGATGCAGGTTTAATTTATCCAATTTCTGATAGTCCATGGGTAAGCTCAGTTCAATGCGTACCTAAGAAGGGTGGCATGACTGTCATCACAAATGAAAAAAATGAGTTTATTCCTACTAGGACTGTAACAGGATGGCGTGTTTGTATTGATTATAGAAAATTAAATGACGCCACCAGAAAAGATCACTTTCCCTTACCTTTCATTGATCAAATGTTGGAAAGATTAGCCGGAAATAGTTACTATTGTTTTCCTGATGGTTTTTTCGGATATTTTCAAATTCTAATAGCACCCGAGGACCAAGAGAAAACCACATTCACATGCCCTTATGGTACTTTTGCTTACAAACGAATGCTATTTGGACTTTGCAACGCCCCTGCAACCTTTCAAAGGTGCATGATGGCGATTTTTCACGACATGATAGAAGAATGCATGGATGTTTTCATGGATGACTTTTCAGTCTTCGGTGATACTTTTAAATCATGTCTAGTTAATCTTGAACGAATGCTTATTAGATGCGAACAATCAAATCTAGTACTTAATTGGGAGAAATGCCATTTCATTGTTAAAGAAGGCATCGTTCTTGGACATAAAATCTCAAAGGAAGGAATTGAAGTGGATAGAGCTAAAGTAGATATAATTTCTAAACTTCCACATCCCACTAATGTTAGAGGAGTTAGGAGTTTTCTAGGCCATGCCGGTTTTTACCGACGTTTCATAAAAGATTTTTCTAAAATTGCCACTCCTATGAATAAACTCCTAGAAAAGGATGCTCCATTTATCTTTTCAGATGAATGCATCAAATCTTTTAATATTCTTAAAGAAAAACTCACTAATGCGCCGATCAAGATAACTCCAAATTGGAATCTACCATTTGAACTAATGTGCGATGCAAGTGATTTTGCAATGGGAGCCGTTTTAGGACAAAGGATTGAAAAACGATTTCAGCCTATTTATTACGCTAGTAAGACGTTACAAGGAGTACAAACGAACTATACAACTACTGAAAAAGAACTCCTTGCTATTGTCTTTGCTTTTGACAAATTTCGTTCATATCTCGTTCTAGCTAAAACGGTGGTCTATACTGACCATTCTGCTCTTAGATACCTATTTTTGAAACAAGATGTTAAACCAAGATTAATCCGTTGGATCTTACTCTTACAAGAGTTCGATATTAAAATCCGAGACAAAAAGGGAGCAGAAAATCTCGCCGCTGATCATCTCTCTCGTCTTGAAAATCCTGAATTAGAAGTTCTAAATGAATCGGCCATACAAGACAACTTTTCTGATGAATATCTATTGAAGATAGATTATAATGAAATTCCATGGTTTGCAGACTATGCAAACTACTTAGTATGTGGATTCTTTGAAAAAGGGTTGTCGTACCAAAAACGAAAGAAATTCTTTAGTGATATAAAACACTATTTCTGGGAAGATCCACATTTGTTTAAAAGTTGTCCCGATGGAATAATACGCCGATGTGTATTCGGAGATGAAGCTAGTCAAATCTTACAGCAAGAAAAGTTTACGATACTGGATTCTATTGGCCTACAATTTTCAAAGACGCACACCTTCTTTGCAAATCCTGTGATGCTTGTCAAAGGGCCGGAAAAATAAGTCAACGTGATGAAATGCCACAAAATGTCATTCAAGTATGTGAAGTATTTGACATTTGGAGTATTGACTTTATGGGTCCATTTCCAAAATCTCATAATAATCTCTACATTCTCGTTGCCATTGATTATGTATGTAAATGGGCGGAATCACAAGCTCTCCAAACTAATGATGCACGAGTTGTAGTCAAAATTTTAAAACGTATTTTTGCAAGGTTTGGAACACCGAAAGCTTTAATAAGTGATCGGGGTACTCATTTTTGTAATAATCAACTTGAGAAAGTTCTCAAAAGATATGGAGTAACTCATAAAATCTCCACTGCTTATCATCCACAGACAATTGGACAAGTTGAAAATACCAACCGAGCTTTAAAACGTATTCTAGCGAAAACCGTAGGATCAAATCCGAAGGAATGGTCCATGAAATTGGAGGATACACTCTGGGCTTTTAGAACAGCTGATGGTTAAAGCTAAGGGGTATAAAATACTATTAAATTTTAGCAGGAAATACTATTAAATACGATACAATTTTACACAAGATATTTATTTATTTATAGAATGGATATACTTAAACCTTGCTACAACACTTATAGGCAGTGTACCTAATCGTACAGTAGTGTAGTTTTTAGTAAGTCCGGTTCGTTCCACAGGGAAAATCTTTTAATCAAAGCTTAACGCTATATTAGTTTAATTTATAAAAATACGAATATATATATAAGTAATATTATTATTTTAAAAGGGGGGTTTTTACCGTTTAATGACCGGTTTGTCGATTTTAAAACTTTAGTCGCAGTTAAAACAAAATGTAAAATATTAAATAAATAAAAGACTTAATTTAAAGGGTAAAGTAAATAACGATAATGAAATTGCGATAAATAAAAGTGCGATAAAATAAACTTGCGATAATTAAAAAGTACGATAATTAAAATTGCAATTAAATATAATAACAATAAATAAAAGTGCGATAATTAGAAGTGCAATTAAATATAAAATAAAGGAAATTAAATATGAAATAAAAGAATTATGCTTATTTAAACTTTCCGTAATCATGATGTTTGACGTGTTGATTTTAGTTTTATACCCATGGGTTAATTGTCCTTTGTCCTGGATTATTTAATATGTCCGTCTGGTTTTTGTCCATAACAGTCCATCAGTCATAAATATAAAGTGCGAGTATCCTCGTCAAATTATCCTTATACCCGAAGTTAAATATTCCAACTAATTGGGGACTTAAACTGTAACAAGATTTTAATACTTTGTTTAATAATTACACCAGGATGTCGACTGAATGTAACCCAAGGTTTTAATACTTTGTTATCAATTATGCCAAGTGTCCTTGTACATAATTTCACCCCTGTTTTAATAATTCTAGTGGCTATTAATCCATTCCCGTGTCCGGTTAAATGAACGATTATTCGTACATATAAATACCCCGCCCATCGTGTCCGATCGAGTGTATATGGTTATTTATAGGGACGTCCAATTGTAAATCTTTATATTAACATTAACAAATTATCATTTAGTTAAACAAATATAAAGCCCATTAATAGCCCATAGTCTAATTTTCACAAGTGTCGTTCTTTTGTCCAAACCCTAATTATGGTACAAAGCCCAATTATCCAATTTTAATAATTAACCCAACATCATGATTACTTCGGATTAAATAAGCATAATAATAACTTAGCTACGAGACATTAATGTAAAAAGGTTGAACATAACTTACAATGATTAAAAATAGCGTAGCGTTACACGGACAGAATTTCGACTTACACCCTTACAACATTCGCTAACATACCCTTATTATTAGAATTAAAATTAAAATTAAAATTAAAATATAAATATAAATATATACTACGTATATAGATAGAGAGATTGATATTATTCATTGAAAAATGGTGCACCAAAGCTTGATTTTTATAGGCCTGTGATCTGGAAAAGGGGCTCATGCGATCGCATAGATTTATGCCTTCCAGGCCATGCGATCGCATGGCCAGCTGGGGAGAGCCACTTTTGGCTGTTTTCTTCTGCCGACGTTTATTTAAATATAATATAATATATATATTAATTTTAAGAATTAATTATATATTATATTATATTCATATGCATAGTTGACTTGTAATTTTTAGTCCGTTGCGTCGAGCGTTGAGAGTTGACTCTGATCCCGGTTCCGGATTTTTGAACGTCCTTGCGTACAATTTAATATCTTGTACTTTTCATTTTGAATCTTGTACTCTTGTAATTTTGAGACGTTTCTTATCAATAATTGGAACCTCATTGATTGTATTTTGTACTTTTGAGCTTTTTGGTCGTTTGCGTCTTCAATTCGTCGAATCTGTCTTTTATCTTCACCTTTTATTATTTAAACGAACATCACTTGTAAATAGGACAATTGCAACTAAAAGCTTGTCTTTCTTGAGGAATAATGCTATGAAATATATGTTCGTTTTTACCATTATCAACAGCCTACAAAACTCCAATTGGAACCACACCTTTTAAACTCGTTTATGGAAAAACATGTCATCTTCCAGTAGAAATTGAACACAAAGCATTTTGGGCTTTGAAGACATGAAATCTTGATTTACATGAAGCTGGACGTCTACGGTTAAGTCAATTAAACGAATTAGAAGAATTAAGACAAGAAGCATATGAAAATTCGTTAATATATAAAGAAAGAATGAAGAAATGGCATGATAAAAGAATCAGAAGTTCAAAAGAATTTAAAGAAGGAGACAGAGTTCTTATTTTCAATTCACGATTCAAGCTATTTCCTGAAAAATTGAAATCAAGATGGTCTGGACCATTTATAGTCAAAAGAGTTTTTCCATATGGAACAATAGAGTTAATAAATTCAAATGGGATTGAATTTAAAGTTAATGGTCACAGAGTTAAACATTACGTACATGATCCGATGGAAGTTAACAACGAAGTTAATCACAATTTCAACACCACATCTAACTAAGTGTGGGGAAAATCAAGTCTTTTAAGGATAATATGTATTTCTGTTAGAGTTAGATATTATGTTTTCGTGTAGTTCTCGAGAATGGAATCCGAATGGTCTTTCCCTAGCAGACCCTAAAGAACTAGTCTTCTCCCCCCATTCTAAATTTTTATTTTTTTAAGGTTTTACGAGATGAAGACTTCCTGTGAACTAAACCATGGTCTAATGCTACACGCTTTAATCAATAAACGAAATAATGACACCCTTCCAAGTGAATTGGTATCATTAATCAGAGGTAAATTGGACGGAGTAAGAAAAGAATCCAGGAACGAAAATAATAAGTTACATTTTGGTAAAGGAAAATCAAAATCCGCAGCGAAAAGAAGAGCATGACACCTTGAAATATGTCACAAATGCGGAAAATGGTCGCACGAAGGAAAATGCTCGACGAATCAGACATATTCCAATACCGAATTTGTTACTTTATGCAGAGATGGACCGTTCATATGTTTCGAAGAAAAAACGTTGAATGCTCGAGGTTACGCCTATGTAGCTATGGAAAACCAATTAGTCCGACTATCTTATGAGTGGGCTAAAGCAGGTCACTAAGAATTCTATTTCACAGGTAAGTATGTACAGTTTTTATGTTTATTTTTATTGCTTTTAACCTTTTGATAATAAACGCTAAATCGTTCGCTATAAAGTATTAAATTGGTATTCAATAAAATTAGGTTTTGCGACCGAAATTATTGATATCATGCAAAAATTTATTACATCACTGCGAAATTTACCGTTTATTCTTAAGGTATAAATATCTTTAATCATTCAACCCAAACTATTTCAAAAATTCGCCATGAGTTAAACTAGGTTATGGAACCGAAATTACTTTACCGAAAAGAGGGGCGTATATTTTTGATAATATTTGATTGATTAAAGTGGGATAAAAGACTAAAAAGATTTTTAATTTTATTTTTACTTTGTTATTAATATATAAATATTAAATTATTATTGTAAACTTTTTAAATCAATATATATTTAAGTTTGTAAATATTTGAAAAAATTAATATTTTTAATATAAGTTTGTATGTATAAAAACAAAAATATAATATTAGTTTGGTGTGAATTTTTAAATAAAATGAATTTTTAATTTTATGCATTTTAAATTTAAGTTTGGTGTGAATTTAAAAACAAAATTTTACTTTATTTCGTTAAGTTAAAAAATATGATTTTTAAAATTCGTCGTGAGTTGAAAACTAGGTCGTTGAACCGAAATTGCTCTACCCAAGGGAGGGACGAAAACTTTTATTATCATTATTTTTAATCTTACTGAATTAAAGTATGCCAAAAACATTTAAAAAACCCAAAAATCTTTGCTTTTAAAACAACGCTTTGAATTGACAAAATTTTAAAATTTTATTGAGGGACGGACTAGGACATCGTTCCGAAACTCCCTCATCCTAAAAAGAAACAAATTTTTAAAATTTTATTAATATATGTTTTAAAAGTTATAAGGTTTTTATATATAAAAAAAAGCAAAAATGTACTGTACCCTAACCCCATGCGATCGCATGGGATTTGGCCTTCCAATCCATGCGATCGCATGGAGCTGAAATTTTGGCCAGAATCAAATATCAGTCGACTGGTCTATCTCCTCACAAACACACACACATATCACGAAAATACACCCAAATAATCTCTAAAAATCGCAAATTTTCATCGTAATTTGTCAAATTTCTTGCTCTAATCATGCCTAGGTTCGGATTCTTCAACAAAAAGGTAAAAATTACACCCCTAAACTCATAAATTTTCTAGTTTTTGTGATAATTACCAATATTTTACCTAATGCAATTTTGTTAATTTCTAGTGTAATTAGTGTTAAATTGTTAGTATTTTATGCATGTATAACCTAGATTGATGCTATTTAACATGATTTGAAGCCAAAAACTTCAAAATTTTTAGAAATCTAGGGTTTGTGTTCTTGAGCAATTTGGGGCTTTTGATATAAACAGGTTATGGCCAATTTTTGTCATGAATTATTGCTAAATTAAGTAGTGTAACATGTTTAGGTAGTTAAATGATCCAAACTTTGATCCTAAACATGATTTTTAGAGATTAAAGTGGACTTTTTAAGTTTAAAATTCATGAACTTGATTAATTTGATGTAAATTCCATTTGAGACTTGTTTAATTGCTAGTAATGACTATTTTGACATGTTATTTGAGTTAAATGCTTATGAACTATGTATACATTTTCATATGTGCTTATTTGAAAAAGTGTAAAATTGTAAAAAATGTGAAAATGTGTATAAGTTTAATTTTGATTGAACATGTTATTGTGATTGTTTTAAGTTGTTATTTTGCTAACACTAATGCACATTTAGATGCACAAATTTTGTGTTTAATGTGTTTTGCTGAAAACCGATACTGCTGGTGCTTCATCATCATCTAGACAACCACAACAAGAACCTGAACCAGAATATGAGCCGCAATACGAGCCAGAACCCGAACAAGAACCACAACAGGAACAACAACATCAACCTGATCAACATGTACCTTATTATGATCTGCTACAATTTGTTGATGCCTTCATAGTATTTCTGATACATCCGCTAGTAGAATACCCAATGATTCCTGAACATACATTGCATCCTAATCTGAGATTCGATAGAAGCTGGAGAGATTACCCGGCATATCAAAGTAATAAATTCAAATTAGTAACGAAAGATGTAGAGGTGCCTAGGGTAATTGATTGGAATCCTTTGGAAACGAAACATCTAGCTGACCGTGTTAGACTGCTACTGATTCAAAGGTATGGCAGTTCTTCTTTTACCGATTGGGAATGTCTATTCACCATTCGTAGGCCTGTATATAAGGAATGGTGTGTCGAGCTTATGAGTACTATATCATTAAATGCAGATGTAGATAGGTTAGATGATAGAAGTTTTCTTAGATTTATACTTGGCCGTAGGATGTACAGGATGTCCATGCTGGACATGGCCAGGGCTTTGCAGATATATACGCCTGCTGAATTACTACTACCCAATTGTATTAATTTGATTTATCGTGGTGAAAGGGTAGATAGGAATTTTGATGCGAACGCCGTCTGGAGGCGTATGTTAGATTATAATGTTTTTGGATGGGCAGGAACACATACCTACTTACATATTAACAGAGCCGAGCTTCGTATAATTCATAGATTTTTGGCTAACTCGATTACACAGAGAGGTTACAACAAGGAAAAATTGACCTTACATGATTTATTTTACCTAAAGTGTATTCGAGACCCAAGAGGCTTTGTTAATATCCCTTACTGTGTTGGTTTTTATTTATCTAAAATGGTGGAAGGAATACAGGAAGGGGGGATAATTGGAGGAGGTATTTTTGTTACTCTCATTGGAGAGTATTTAGGTGTAGATAGGGACCAAGGGGGTCTACTTTTGGTATGTAGAGAACAGGTTGAGCCTTTAGGATTGAGGGTTTATGCGCGTGCTAAGGTATTAAAGAGTAGACACAATTAGGCAGTACCCTATGAAGGTAGTCATCCTCAGGTAGAGAGAGGTTCAGACGAGGAAATGGAGGAAGCAGATGACATTAGGGATGTCATTCGGGAGGCTATGACTGACGTCTACCAGCATATAGATGAGGTAGATATGACAAATGCGGATAGATTTCGTCGGATGGAGCAGTGGCAAGCCCGGAATGATTACGAGCATTCCAGGCAACGACAGCATGATAGATGGGACTATCATCAGCGTCAGATTATGAGCCGGCTGTCACCTCAGGAGCACTACGTCCCGACCCGACCAGCTTACTATCCTCCACACCAACCCGAGATGAGACCGCCATTTACTCTCTACGACCCTAACCAGGCATACCAGTACACCTATCACCAACCATGGAACCCGGACGACGACATGAACTGGAAACCCTATCCAGATTGATTTAGTTCCGGTTGGTAATTTATATGATTTTTTTTTATTTCTATTTATTTATGTTTAAACACATTATATTATGATACTTTTATTGTAATGTTTAATATTTTTATTATTTTGTACTAATATTTCATATTTGATTTGAAAGTGGGATTTTAAGTCCCATTTCAAATTACCATGCTTGTTTATATTTGTATGTATGTATATTGTCAATTGTACACAACAGGGTAAAACAGCGCATTTTTGAAGACTGGCATTAAGTTCAGCAAAAGCTACTAATTCTTATGACAAAACGAAAAACAAATGTGATGTAACAACAAGACGGAATGAACAAATGATGTGCACCATTTATCATTCAGCAAACAAACGCCAATATGTTTGGAAACTTTGGTAAAATTTAATCATTTTTCTACGCTAATCACCCTCAATAATTTAAATTGTTACTGATTTCTTGCAAATGAGGGCATTGCAAGATCTTAAGTGTGGGAAGGGGTTAAATTCTTTCGGGTTTTTAAAATTTTTGACTTATACACTTGGTTACCATTAGAAATACTAGTAACGCAGTAGTTGTATTAGAATCTAGTGCTCTCTAATAATAAAGAACAACCCTAGTCTTATATACTGACTACCAATTCTAGTAAAATTTTTCAAAATTTTCAATTAAATGAATTCAAAATCATGTTTATACATATTTATGAACGATAAAACTAGGTGTTAACACCGAAATTATTGTTACCTTGGAAAGGACATAAATTGAGAAACAACCCAAAATGTTAGAATTCATTTAAAATGGAATAGAGGACAATAAAAAGGAAAATAAAAGCAAAGTGTGGGAAAAATTTACCAAGTTATTTAAAAACATATATCACATATTTTTGTATAAATAATTGAAGATACTTTTGTTTTGGACAAAATTAACCGTTTTACCAGGAAATCTGTAATATATTTGAAAGAAAGATAGATCTACACGATGAATCAATTCCATCATTAAAAGGAAGTAAAGTCTTCTGAAAAAGATACGCGCTTCTTGATTTAGGTAAGAAAGTTGTCGTCCAAACCAGTTGTAGAGTCTACGAAAAACCTTGAAAAGTTTTCTAGAAAATCAGCTGGAAATCCACGGACCTCAGCATCAAACAAGGTCGCCAAGTGGTCAGACTTATCCTAACCATGAGAGGATCTGTCTCGTAAAATGGGGAGGACGCCGTGCAAATTAGCTTGATAAGACTAATGAATCAGATCCCCAGAAAGGATAATCTCCTTAAAAGATCAAAAATCAGCTTTTAAGCCTGATATTACTCAATCCTTGAGATTGACCTTAAAGATTGAGAATTACAAACTCATGGAATTCGATGATATCTAAACTCGAGCTTGAATGTGAAAATATTTTGATCAAAATTACAAACCGATTTGTTTTCTGAAAAACCCATTTTTAATGCGTTCATTACCATTGAATGTAAAATCCTAGGAATTCACCTGGAATTCATTAGGTCACCTGAACCAAATTGGGTGTCAACCGTAAGAACGGTGGTTGCATTGCATGGTCGAAGACGGGACCTTGTGCCAGACCGAAAAACTATAGGGTGAGCTTTACTATTGCTCCTACAAAGGATAGTAATTGCATCCGACATGTTATAGACCATAATTAAAAGCATGTTAGGGGACATTGCCTCAATAGTTGCTTGTTCAACGCTTTCCTTTACAACCGGATGGTAGTTTACCGAAAGGTAATATACGGAGCAAGTATACTAGACGTGTTGCTTTTCCAATACAAGGTTAGCAAGTGGGTGACACAAAACCATAAGTTTTGAGCTAAAATTTTCATATATGAAACCCACCAAACCCACAAAAACATTTTGCAAACACCGGTAAAGGGTTATTCCGGAAAACTTATCTAGGGTAAAAGCTAGATTGAATTTTCAAAAGATCAAATGTTTTCATAAAGATCCAATTTCCTAAAGGATCTAAATTTTTATAGTCATGTGGGACTGTAAACCACATGGTTACTACCATTGTTCATACCGCCGTATAGAAATCACTGATGTACAAAGTGTGAAGAATAAAGAAGTGATTCTAGTATTTTTATTTTCAAGACTATATTGCTTGAGGACAAGCAACGCTCAAGTGTGGGAATATTTGATAATGCTAAAAACGAACATATATTTCATAGCATTATCCCTCAAGAAAGACAAGCTTTTAGTTGCAATTGTTCTATTTACAAGTAATATTCGTTTAAATAATAGAAGGTGAAGACAAAAGACAGATTCGACGAATTGAAGACGCAAACGACCAAAAAGCTCAAAAGTACAAAGTACAATCAAAGTGGTTCCAATTATTGATAAGAAACGTCTCAAAATTACAAGAGTACAAGACGCGAAACGCAAAGTACAAGATATTAAATTGTACGCAAGGACGTTTGAAAAACCGGAACCGGGACCAAAGTCAACTCTCAACGCTCGACTCAACGGACTAAAAATTACAAGTCAACTATGCACATAAATATAATATAATATTTAAATAATTCTTAAAATTATTTATATATTATATTTATTTATTAAACCGTCAGCAAACAATAAAACAAAGGAGTGTGAGCTGATACCTACCTCCATGCGATCGCATGGCCTGTAGGCTTATTTTCCATGAGATCGCATGACCCTGAAATCCAGGCCACATGCTATAAATTCGCGTGTTTTGGCTCAGTTTATATCCATATCCTTCATCCATCTCTCTATCTATCACGTATATATATATATATATATATATATATATATATATATATATATATATATATATATATATATACATAATTATATTATAATTTTAATTTTAATTTTAAATTCTAATAATAAGGGTATGTTAGCGAATGTTGTAAGGGTATAAGTCGAAATTCTGTCCGTGTAACGCTACGCTATTTTTAATCACTGTAAGTTATGGTTAATGTTATTTTTAATTTAATGTCTCGTAGCTAAGTTATTATTATGCTTATTTAATGCCGAAGTAATCGTGATGTTGGGATAAATATTAAAATTGGGTAATTGAGCTTTGAACCATAATTGGGGTTTGGATAAAAGAACGACACTTGTGGTAATTAGACTATGGACTATTAATGGGTTTTATATTAACTAAATGATACCTCGTTGATTTAATATATAGACTTATAATCTGATGTATTTATGTATAACCACATACGCTTGACTGGGTACGGTGGGCGGGATATCTATAAATACCAATAATTGTTCATTTTACCGGATACTGAATTCAATTAATAGTTAATAGACTTGTTGAAACAGGGGTGGATTACATTCAAGGGTAATTGGTGTAATTGTTAACAAAGTAGTAAAACCTTGGACTACACGCAGTCGATAACCTGGTGTATTCATTAAACAAAGTATTAGAACCTTGTTACAATTCGAATCCCCAATTAGTTGGAATATTTGACTTCGGGAATAAGAATAATTTGACGAAGACTTTCGCACTTTATGATTATGACTGATGGACTATTATGGACAAATCCGTATGGACATATCGAATAATCCAGGACAAAGGACAATTAACCCATGGGAATAAACTAAAAATCAACACGTCAAACATCATGATTATGGAAGTTTAAATAAGCATAATTCTTTTATTTCATATTTAATTGCACTTTTAATTATCGTACTTTTATTTATTGTCATTTTATTTAATTGCATTTTTAATTATCGTACTCTTTAATTATCGTAATTTTATTTTATCGCACTTTTATTTATCGCAATTTCATTATCGTTATTTACTTTAAGCTTTAAATTAAGTTATATTTATTTTTAATATTTTACATTAGGTTTTAACTGCGACTAAAGTTTTAAAATCGACAAACCGGTCATTAAACGGTAAAAACCCCCTTTTATAATAATAATACTACTTATATATATTTTTGTATTTTTACAATTATAAGTTAAAAATATAGCGTTAAGCTTGTTTAAAAGATCCCTGTGGAACGAACCGGACTTACTAAAAACTACACTACTGTACGATTAGGTACACTGCCTATAAGTGTTGTAGCAAGGTTTAGGTATATCCACTCTATAAATAAATAAATCACTTGTGTAAATTTGTATCGTATTTAATATTTTTTCGTAGTAAAAATATAACTATTTTATACACCACCTCGCACACATCAGTACTCTATTTAAAATCCGAGAAGTTGAGGATGAACAGATATATCTCATGTTATTTCCCTGGACTTTAAAGAGAGAAGCCAAAGATTGGTTAGAATCGTTACCTGAAGGGGCGATTGATACATGGGATGTCTTAGTTGAAAAATTTCTTAAACAATTCTTTCCGGCATCTAAAGCCGTGAGACTTCAAGGAGAAATTGTTACGTTCACGCAAAAACCAAATGAAACTCTATATGAGGCGTGGACAAGATTCGGAAAATTGTTGAGAGGATGTCCTCAACATGGTTTAGACACTTATCAAATAGTACAAATATTCTATCAAGGATGTGACATCACTACACGAAAAGACATCGACAGAACAGCTGGTGGTTCCATTATGAATAAAACCGCAACTGAAGCTTACAAAATTATTGATAACACAGCCTCCCACTCTCATGAGTGGCACCAAGAAAAAGATATCTTTCGTTCATCTAAAGCGGCTAGAGCCGATTCTATCCATGACTTTAATTCCGTTTCCGCAAAAATAGATGCTTTCGAAAGACGAATGGAAAAGATGAATAAAGATATTCACACAATACGAATTAGTTGTGAGCAATGCGGTGGACCACACATAACGAAAGATTGCCACATTGAGCAAATGATGGAACAACGTGAGAATGTTTCCTACATGAACCAAAGGCCGGGAAATAATTATCAACCACCAAGGTCAAAATTCAATCGAAATCAAAACATTCTTTACAATCCAAATGGGCCAAACAATAACTCGTATAACCAACAAGGTCTGAATAACCAACCAACTCAAAACAACACTTTCAATCAACAAAAACCTATCTTATATAAACCACCACAATAAACCGAAGAGAAAAAGTCAAATCTGGAAGAAATGATGGCAAAGCTAATGGAATCTCAAACGCAATTTATTACATCTCAAAACCAAACAAATGAGAGGTTTGATCAGTCATTAAGAACTCAACAAGCTTCCATTTTGAATCTAGAAAAACACGTAGGTACTCTTGCTAGCATGATGAGTGAGAGGGAACAAAGAAAGCTACCGAGTAATACTGAAGTAAATCCTCGGAATGAGAATGTTAATATGGTCTCAACAAATTCTGAAAAACCAGCATCAGAAGATGGGAAGGTTTTTGATGTGAGTAACAATGAAGAAGTTACAACACCACCACCACCCGAGTATGTAAAGCCAGTGGTGGCACCATAAAGACCACCCATCCTGTTTCCAAGAAAAGGAGTTGAGTATGAGCAAGTAATAGGTAATAAAGTTTGTGATACCTCTGGAAAGAAGAAGAAGAATAAGAAAGTGCAAGAAACAAAAACCGTAAAGATAAACCCGGTGAAGACAGTTCCACCAAAACTTCCACCCAGGTTGGGTGATCCGGGTGAATTTATTGTTCCTTGTCTACTTAGTGATTGTGTCATGTATGATGCACTAGCAGATTTAGGTGCCAGTGTGAGTGTTATGCCTCTTTCATTATATAAGAGATTAGGAGTAGGTGAGTTAAGTTCAACAGAGATGAATGTTCGACTCTTTGATCAAACCATTTGGAACCCAGTTGAAATTACTGACAACCTACCCGTTCAAGTGGGTAATTTAACCTTTCTAGTCGAATTTATTATCATTGACATAGAAGAGGACCCAAACATTCTTCTAATTTTAGGTCGACCATTCTTAGCGTCCACCAGGGCGTTATTTGATGTAAGAGAAGGTAGAATGACACTTAGTGATGGTGAAAAATCAGTCACCTTTGTGATTCAAAAGACTAAATCTCCACCAACCAAAACCGTTGAACCAACAAAAATGATTGGTAAGAACCATGTTATTTTACCAACTCCAACGGTAGTGCTTAACAATAATAAAATGCCTAAGTGTGGGGAAGATGAAGTAAACCCTAATGATGACCTGATTAGAAAGAACCCCATTGTTGATACGAAATTAAATGACTCCGTTATTAACAGTTCAATGAAGAAACTTATAAAAACGGATTCACGATGCTAGGACCAAGGGGAACTTTAAGTTATGTAACCGGTTAGTATCCAATCTATCGCCTAAAGAAAAGGCAAAACTAGTTAAATTTGTGGATATTACACAAGAATTCGACCAATGGCTTAAAGCAAAAGTCACAGATATGCAAGTTGATTATGGTCCAAGAGAAATTGACAATGAAGTTAATCACAATTTCGACACCACAGCTACCTAAGTGTGGGGAGATTCAAATGTTCTAAAAGGAAAACGTTGTCTAGAGTTAGTTGTTCTATTCTCGTGTAGTTTCGAGAATGGAATCCGATTGGTCTTTTTCACTAGCAGACACTAAAGAACTAGTTTTCTCCCTCCATTCTGAATTTTTGTTTTATAGGTTTTGTATGAAATTAATATGCTTTTTAAATTTAAGTTTTGTGAGAATTTAAAAACAAAATTTACTTTATTTCATTAAGTTTAAAAAATGATTTCTAAAATTCATCGTAAGTTGAAGACTAGGTCATGGAACCGAAATTGCTTTACCCGAGGGCGGGGCAAAAAATTTTGTTATCATTATTTTTAATTTTATTGATCTAAAGTATATCAAAAAAAAAAAATTTAAAAAACCCAAAAATCTTTGCTTTTAAAACAATCGCTTTAAAAACGACAAATTTTAAATTTTGTCGAGGGATGGACTAGGTAAACATACCGAAACTACCTAAAGTAAAAGGAAACAAATTTAAAAAAAATTATTCATTTAAATTGTTTTAATAAATAAAGGTTTTATAAAAAAATATATATATATATATATATATATATATATATATATATATATATATATATATATATATATATATATATATATATATATATATATATATATATATATATATTATATGTGTTTGTAGTTTATCTTATATACAAAACAGGATAAAACATCGCACTTTCAAAGACTGACATTAAGTTCAGCAAAAGCTACTAATTTTGACGACAAGACGCAAAATATCAAATGTGATATAAAATAATATGTTGCAAACTCGGTATTTTTAATCACTTTTCTACACTAATCACCCTCATGAATTTATAATTATGGTCAGATTTCATGCAAATGAGGGCATTGCATGATCTCAAGTGTGGGGAAGGGTTATAAATTCTCTCGGATTAACACTTAGTTTAATTGCCAAATTTTGTGAAAATTTGAAAAATTTTCAACTAAATGAATTCAAAATCATATTTATACATATTTATGAACGATAAAACTAGGTGTTAATACCAAAATTATTGTTACCTCTGAGAGAACATCAATGGAGAAACAACTCAAAACGTTAGAATTCATTTAAAATGAAATAGAGGAGAATAAAAAGGCAAAGAAAAAAATAAATAAAAGCTAAGTGTGGGAAGAATTTACCAAGTTATTTAAAACACATATCACATATGTTTGTACAAGATTATTACAGGTACTTTTGCTTTGGACTAAACTAATAAGTTTTACCCGAATTACTGTAATATATTTGAAAGAAAGATGGATCTACACGATGAATCAATTACATCATTAAAAGGAAGTAAAGTCTTTCGAAAAAGACACGCGCTTCTTGATTTAGGTCAGGAAGTTGTCGTCTAGACCAGCTGTAGGTTGACGAAAAATCTAGAAAAGTCATCTCTAAAATCAGCAGGAAATCCACGGACCTCAGCATCAAACAGGGTCGCCAAGTGGTCAGACTTATCCGAACCATGAGAGGATCTGTCTCGTAAAATGGGGAGGGCGTCGTGCAAATTAGCTTGATAAGACTAATGAATCAGACCTCCAGAAAGGATAATCTCCTTAAAGATTAAAAATCAGCATTTTAGCCTGATATTACTCAATCCTTGAGATTGACTTTAAAGATTGAGAATTACAAACTCACAGAATTCGATGATATCTAAACTCGAGCTTGAACGAGAAAATATTTTGATAAAAATAAAACCGATTTGTTTTCTAAAAACCTATTTTCAATGCGTTCATTACCATTGAACGTAAAATCCTAAGAATTCACCTGGAATTCATTAGGTCACCTGAACCAATTCAGGTGTCAACTGTAAGAACGGTGGTTGCATAGCATGGTCGAAGACAGGACCTTGTGCCAGACCGAAAAACTAGAGGGTGATCTTTACTATTGCTCCTACAAAGGATAGTAATTGCATCCGACACGATATAGACCATAATCAAAAGCATGTCACGGGACATTGCCTTAACAGTTGCTTGTTCAATGCTTTCCTTTACAACCGGACGGTAGTTTACCGAAAGGTAATATACGGAGCAAGTATACTGGACGTGTTTCTTTCCCAATACAAGGTTAGCAAGTGGGTGACAAAAAACTGCAATTTTTGAGCTAAAATTTTCAAATCTGAAACCCACCAAACCCACAAAAACAATTTGCAAACACCGGTGAAGGGTTATTCCGGAAAACTTATCTAGGGTAAAAACTAGATTGAAATTTTAAAAGATCAAATGTTTTCATAAAGATCTAATTTCCTTAAGGATCTAAATTTTCATAGTCATATGGGACTGTAAACCACAACGTTACTATCATTGTTCATACCGCCGTATAGAAATCACTGATGTACAAAGTGTGAAGAATAAAGAAGTGATTCTAGTATTTTTATTTCAAGACTATATTGCTTGAAGACAAGCAACGCTAAAGTGTGGGAATATTTGATAATGCTAAAAACGAACATATATTTCATAGCATTATCCCTCAAGAAAGCAAGCTTTTGGTTTCAATTGTTCTATTTACAAGTGATATTCGTTTAAATAATAAAAGGTGAAGACAAAAGACAGATTCGACGAATTGAAGACGCAAACGACCAAAAAGCTCAAAAGTACAAATTACAATCAAAGTGGTTCAAATTATTGATGAGAAACGCTTAAAAGTTACAAAAGTACAAGACGCAAAACGTAAAATACAAGATATTAAATTGTACGCAAGGACGTTCAAAAATCCGGAACCGGGACCAGAGTCAACTCTCAACGCTCGACGCAACGGAGCAAAAATTACAAGTCAACTATGCACATAAATATAATATAATATATAAATAATTCTTAAAATTATTTATATATTATATATATATATAATAAAACCTTCGGCAAGAAGAAAACAACAACATGTGAGCTCTCCCAGCTGGCCATGCGATCGCATGGCCAGGAAGTAGAAATGTCATGCGGTCGCATGACCCCAATATGCTGGCCACATCTATAAATTTCGCAGTTTTTGGCCAAATAAAACACATCTTTTTCTTTCTTCATTCTCTCAACGTGTGTGTATATATATATATATATATATATATATATATATATATATATATATATATATATATATATATATATTATAATTTTAATTTTAATTTTAATAATAATAAGGGTATGTTAGCGAATGTTCTAAGGATGTAAGTCGAAATTCTGTCCGTGTAACGCTATGCTATTTTTAATCATTGTAAGTTATGTTCAACCTTTTTAAATTAATGTCTCGTAGCTAAGTTATTATTATGCTTATTTAAGCCGAAGTAATCGTGATGTTGGGCTAAATATTAAAATTGGGTAATTGGGCTTTATACCATAATTGGGGTTTAGACAAAAGAACGACACTTGTGGAAATTAGACTATGGGCTACTAATAGGCTTTATATTTGTTTAACTAAATGATAGTTTGTTAATTTAATATAAAGATTTACAATTGGACGTACCTATAAATAACCATATACACTCGATCGGACACGATGGGCGGGATATTTATAAGTACTAATAATCGTTCATTTAACCGGACACGGGAATGGATTAATAGTCAATGGACTTATTAAAACAGGGGTAAATTATATACTAGGACACTTGGTGTAATTATAGTTTAAGTCCCCAATTAGTTGGAATATTTGACTTCGGATATAAGAATAATTTGACGAGGACACTCGCACTTTATATTTATGACTGATGGACTATTATGGACAAAAATCAGACGGACATATTGAATAATCCAGGACAAAGGATAATTAACCCATGGGAATAAACTAAAATCAACACGTCAAACATCATGATTACGAAAGTTTAAATAAGCATAATTCCTTTATTTCATATTTAATTGCACTTTTAATTATCGCACTTTTATTTACTGTCATTTTATTTAAATGCACTTTTAATTATCATACTTCTTAATTATCGCAATTTTATTTATCATCATTTTATTTATCGCATTTTTATTTATCGCAATTTCATTATCGTTATTTACTTTACGCTTAAAATTAAGTTATATTTATTTTTAATATTTTACATTAGGTTTTAACTGCGACTTAAATTTTAAAATCGACAAACCGGTCATTAAACGGTAAAAACCCCCTTTTTATAATAATAATAATACTACTTATATATACATTTATATTTTTACAAATATAGTTTTTAAAAATATAGCGTTAAACTTGGCTAAGATCCCTGTGGAACGAACCGGACTTACTAAAAACTACACTACTGTACGATTAGGTACACTGCCTATAAGTGTTATAGCAAGGTTTAGGTATATCCACTCTATAAATAAATAAATAACTTGTGTAAAATTGTATCGTATTTAATAGTAATTCCTAGCAAAAATTAATAATATTTCGTATACACCTCACATAACATCATAGTCACAGAAGGAAATTTCAAGATGGTTTATAGTAACATAATATAGCATTGAGTAGTAGCACGAATTGGTGTTTGTGATTTGTTTGAGCAGCAGAAAGATGAGTTGTGGAAAGTGGGTATCAAGGTTCACAAAAAAGAGAAATTTGTAGAGAGAGAAAGAAGATAGTGAGCATGGTGGTGGTGGAGAGGTGGCTCTCGAATTGAAGGTGGTGATGGGGTGAGGGATTGTGAGGGTGGTGATCCGGTGAGGGATCATGGGATGGCGAGTGTGTAATTGTATCGTATATACATATATCTATATATAAGTGTAATACATATTCATATATTTGTAAGAGTCAAACAAACAAACACAGAAACATATATTTAATTCAGGTAAAGTGGAAAGCAAATAGTAATCGAATAAATTAGCATCCTCAATTTTGTATTTTTCTACCGACAGTTTTCACGGACTGCTAAATCGTATTCCATTGTTGAATCAGTGGCGGATAAAAAGTCTTCAGAAAAATCCCATATTTTTAAATTAAATATATTTAATTATTCTAGTCATTATGGTATAAAATTCTATCGTTAATTTGTTAAATAAAAGTTACATCAACTGTCCCTCTCATTTCTGGTTAAAATATAAAAAGTGATAAAACTTAACAAATAGTTTCTAAATACATTTTTAATAAGCCTAAAATTTATAGAACTCATTTTCGTATCACCGTTTATTTTAAAATTATATAAGTTTGAATTTAACTTACTTAATATCAATCGAGACATCAAATGAGTATTACAATCATTCAATATTTATTTTTAATATACATTATTTATATATATAGATATATTTTAACTAATAATTATTATAATATCCTATTTTTATTTTATTTTACATAATTAAATTTTAATAGCAACAACATATAATATTTCAATTTATATTTTCAATTACCATTTATATATATATATATATATATATATATATATATATATATATATATATATATATATATATATATATATATATATATATGTATATATATATATATATATACATACACACATATCTATTTACAATTAATGGTTCGTGAATCGTCGAAACTGGTCGAAGGTAATTGAATACATGAACATAGTTCCAAAATTTTCGAGATTCAACATTATAGACTTTGCTTATCGTGTCGGAAACATATAAAGCTCAAGTTTAAATTTGGTCAAAAATTTCTGGGTCGTCACAGTACCTACCCGTTAAAGAAATTTCGTCCCGAAATTTGATTGGGATGGTCATGGCTGACAATAAGTATGTTTTCATGATGCATACGAGCTAGAAATTAGAGTTTTATCATCATTGAGTAATATGGATAAAACAATTCGATTACGCGAAGAGTATAAGTGAAGCTATCACAAAAGAGTGAAATGAGAAAATAATGTTTCGTCATATCCTTTGACGTAGATATGGTTGATTTCTGGAGTTCAAGGGATTTAAAGAAAATCTTCGTAATAAGATTTGATTCTTCGGAAATTAAGGAAATTAGGATCCTCTTTGATTAAATGCGATAATCTGTCTCGATTTCTCTGTCTGATATTTCACTATAAATCCACCATCTTCATTTCCTTTATATTTTGGAGCTCCTTACTTTTGTTTTCTCTTCCCGATTTTAAGTCAAGCGAATAATGGTCCAGAATTCGTAGGTATGAAGTTTCGAATGATCATGAATAATGTGTTAAGAAAGAGATTGTAATCTTGATTGGTTAAATTACCATAAATCAATGGTAAAGATAGAACTTATCAAGAAATATGTTCTTAATACGTCTAGAGATTAGGTAGAATGTAAGAGTCGTGTAACATGACACATGATAATGTTATGGTCTGTGAATCATCACATTTCATTAAAAACTCAGCATGACTTACTTTAATATATAATCACGTTGATCAAGTGTCATTATATTATACTAACTCATGCTTCAGTTCCCAACACTACTTCAAAAACATTCATATTTTAAACTCGAAGATTTACAGAATATAGAAACTAAAAAGTTTCCTTTATGATGTAACACTGAAAGCGCAAAAAGATAAATAATTTCAGGTAAGAATAGTTATGAAAATATCTTCGGAAATATGGAGGATATTTATAATGAAAGATATGATGATATCTTGGAATATCTATGATCAGTGGATGATGAAGAATATCGTATACAAGGGTCTAGAGTAAGGAGCAAGGTATTCGTTAAAGACTTTATTAGAACAGAATCATCAGGATTCTTTATGTACAAGTTTAGTCCTTGTGATTTGTTCAGAGTCTCCTTCCTGGTTTGCTCAATCCGTTTTCCAGTTTCAATTTTTCTGAGCTTTGTCAACATACTATGCTTTATTATCAAACTTCCAACGGTTTAAGGTCGTTTACAGTTTTTACTGCTTCATCAGCATTTTCAACATTTCGAGTATTGATTCGTAGGCTGGGTGCTTTTCAGAATTTCAGAATGGAAAATCATAATTCTAAGAGATAAAGGTTATATGTACACATATACTGTTGACGTAGAAACGCTGTGAGATTCAAAATACTGGTTGCTGATTCTCAGTAATTGGTATGGCAATTCTCGTTATAAGATGCGGATGAACACATGATGGAGTTTTTGATAAATATAATGATTTTTTGGAAGTCAAGTTCAACAAAGTTGTTGGTAAGTTTACTGCTAATGTGATGGAATATAAACGGTTCTCCAGTAACGAAGATGAAGGGCAACTTATATATCAAAGTTATAATAAGGTTTGTTCGAATGAAAAGTTGAAGTTTGATTTGCTGAAGCTGTGACAAAATTGGATACTTTGGAAAGGGATTGCAAAGTTATTTTCGATAATAACAACGCCAATAGATTACGGGTTTGTGTTAAACTTCTACTTAGTTTCCGAGAGATTTTTTTTTCATGTGCATAACTATATGCATAAATCTTTCCTTTCATAGATGAAGTGCAGTTGGTTTTTCCTCTCGATTGAGGTGTTTTCAAGAATCATGAAAGGTTTGAACGCAAATTGTAATCGTAAAGATACAAATGAGGTTTAAGATGAAATCAAGTGGCAAACTTGAAGAAATGTTTAGTTTCATATGTTATAATCAATATTTTAATTCATTTTAATTATCCAATGTTAGTTGTCCACAGTTAGTAGTTCAATAATTCATATATAGTTTAATATATTATATTCGAATTAATACGTGTCGTGACCCATTGTATACAAGTCTCAGACTCGATCACAACTCAAAGTATATATATTATTTGAGAATCAACCTCAGCCCTGTATAGCTAACTCGAGCATTACTGCATATAGAGTGTCTATGGTTATTCCAAATAATATATATAGATGATGTCGATATGATATGTCAAAACATTGTATATGTGTCCCGACGATATTTAAAGTGCGTAAAATAAATAACAGAAATTAAATGACGATAAATAAAATTGCGAGAATTAAAATTGCGATAAATAAATTGCGATAAATAAAATGTAATAAGGAATTAACAGTTACTTAGGAACAGTTAGCGTGGATTTTGTTAGCGTGGATTCTTAACAAAATTTCTAATAGTTAATTTGTTTGTTTCTAACAAAATCTTTTTTTTTGTCCAATGTTTTCTTCATTATGCCACTTCTTGGATTCTGATAGGTCAAAATCCAAATATGAAATTAAATGAAAATGGTTATGTTAGTCCCTTGATAACAATAGGAGTATTGTAGAGGGGGAGGGGGGTGAATACAATTTCTTTTCAATTAACTAAACAGTTAAACTCGATTAGTATTCAAGCATGCAAATAAATAGAGTCACAGGTAATTTTCAACAGTTATTCTTTATTGATTGAATCACAAAGAATCACAACTATCCTTGGCAGAATGATAGTTGGTTGATACAGATTACCTAGATTATAGCGAAGAGGTAAACTAACAGCTATCACACGTTTTGACTCTATAAAATAAACCCACACCACTAGTTATAACAATAGTGGATACAACAATTTATAGTAGTCCTATTAACAGTGTAATGGTTCTATTGTCCACTGGTACATAGGATGTCTGTACTTGTGGAGACAACTATATCAGAGAGCATGCTCTCTTCTTTCCTCTTTGGTAGCTATTTGCAGGAACACCCCAATTCAGTTTGGCACCACTATTTGATTAAACAAATAGAATGTTGTGTTCCCTAGGTGATGACAAAGTATAACCCATGTCTGCACATACGTTAACCTTCTGCATTCCCACGTGGTCTTGTAAGGTCACTTGTCAGCTACCGACGCGTGTCCTTTTCTGTTCAACCTTGTCTTTGACTTCTGTTGAATATTATCATTGATGTAGACCACTCGGGAAATGACTATGCTTATAATGGAGCATAGATGTATTGTGTAGTGAGCTGCATTCCAGCTGTGCTGGTTCTTCATTGCTGAGCCACTTCATGTTCTTGATTTGCTGAGTACACATCCTGTGCTGATTGAAGAACACTGTCTACCTTGTGCTGGTATACTGAGCAGTAAACTAAACACTCGATACAGCTATATCTGCTGTCTATACATGAACAAACTTGTGCTGACTGCACATAACACTTTAGTGCAAATAAATTACAGTTTTGTCATAATTAAATCCTTAATTATTTTGGGGACTCAACAATCTCCCCCTATTTGATGATGACAAAACCTATGACATGTAGAGAAAACACTAAAGTCAGCACGGAGGGACCAAAAAAATAGGCAGTAATTTTGTCCCTTTTTAAGTTTGTTTTGGGATCTTTTGCTGAGTTATCCATATCTTATAATTTGATATGATTTTGAAGATAAACTCATTTCACTATCATTGCAACACAATATGTACAGTAATTACAACAACAGCAGAATGAAAAGTGAATTAAACAAAAGCTACAATTTGAGCACATAGGAGACTATCTATCTTTATCTTTTTCTCGTTCTTCTTCAGATAGCTCCTCTTGTTTGATTCTCCAAGCTTCAGGGAACAGATAAGGTACAACAGCAGGGTCAAACACAGGGATATGAGGAGGTAGAATGATGGGGCCTTTTCCGGTTGGTCCTTCACCAGTGGATTACTTTCCTTTAGGTTTTTGAGAGAGGACTTCATCTACATTCACCACTGGTGCATTCCCAAACATTGTTGCTTTCTTGAAGAACTGTTGGAGTTCAGATTTAAGTGTATTTTTGATAGCACTTTCACCTTTACCAATGAAATACTCCAAGATCTCCATCCATTAACTAAATCCAAGGGATCTTAACTCATCATAGTTTATTCTTTCTTGAACTTTATTCTCCCTTACAATATTGAACGCTCTTTTTGACCCTCTGTTTACTTTGATGATCCTGCTGGGATTGGATCTTCTATTCATCACATCACCATACCTACTCCTATAATAATGATCAGGAAATTTACTGGTACGAATAGATTCTATAGGAGCAGTAGCAGGTACTTTCTCAGCAGCTTCAGTTTTGTCAAATGCCTTATCCTGTTCTTTGACAATGGCTTTGGCTAATTCTAGGGACTCAGCCTCTTGCTTTCTATCAGCAACCAATTTGTCTTCTATATCATGGAGCCTTACCCTCTTAGTGAGTTCAGCATCAGCAGCCTCCCTTCTTTGAATTTCAGCTTGTAGACCCAACAAATACTCATCGGCAGTGATTTTCAGGGATTTTGCTGTTTCAATCATCTTTCAACCCCCTTCATTTCTAAGGGTAGCACGGTACTCCCTTAGATCCATACCCAGCAGGTGAGCCTCTTGAAATTGAGCTTTCTCCTCATCAGTAGAGAGCCTTTAACCACTGTTGTTTAAGTATACACCAATTTCAATGCCATAAGTCAAGGCAGTGATGTAGAGTGGCTGATCAAGGGGATGATGCAGCAACCTAACTTGGCATATCCTTTCATTGATAGCCGCTTGTCTTTGCTCAAGCAATTCCTGTATAGTGATCTCCAGCTGGTAAGCATCTCTTTCATCTGGATTCATTTTTAATAAGTCTGGCTCACCATGGGTAACTGAATCATCTTCCCAAGTTCTGTGTTTACCATGACGTTTTGGGGAAGATGGAGGATACATGATTTATTCACCTATGCCAGATGAACTCACTGGAAACTGATTGACACGATTATCCTTTGTTCTGTTAAAATAGGTGAGGGTCTGGGGAGAGATAGGTGATTGAACAAATAAATGATCTCCACTACCCCAGACTATAAAGTCAGCAGGATTAACCATATCATCATCTTGATTAGCACCCAGCTCAACCACCTTGGCTGGGTCTTCAACACTTGTAACACCCAGCAGCACACTCCTGGCTGGGTCTTCATTCACAACACTCCTTGCTGTGTCTTTAGTACCAGCTGACTGATTAGTATAAGCTGGTACAACCACCTCAGTATCTTCATCAGCTGCCTCAAATAAGGGTCCTTTCCTTAGGGGCTGATTGTTCCTAGGAGCAGATTTCACCCTTTGTTTATCTATGGGCATGGGTTCAGCTGATGGTTCTTGTGTTGATACTGGCTCACGTGGAGGCAGGTAGGGAACGATAGTAAGATGCTCCCCCTGAATATCATCATCATCAAGATTGATTGTTTCTGCTGGCTTATGTTGTGTAGCTGGCTGTGCAGAAGATGTTGGGCGGGAAGATGAGCTGGTTTCTAACATAGCATCTAACCACTTCATAAAAATGTCAGCTCTAACTCCTCTCCCTGACTCAGTAGATGCAAGATAATCTTTCATTTCTTCGGGAGTCATCCGTTTGATCCTATCTGCTCGCTCAGCATACAGTTTTGCCCTCTTTTTGTCGTATTTGACCATGAATTTGGCATTTCTTTTTCGTGCATCCTTTTTGAATTTATCAATGCCAATCAGGTCATCATCAATGTCCCTCTTTTTCGGGGTCAGCCATCTCCTATGCTCAATTTTGTGGCGTTTAAGAGAAACATAGGCATCCCATTTGACATTGAAGGCATCATTTAATTCTTGCTGTCTCTTCTGATGTCTCTCCAGTTTTCTTTTCATTCTTCTTTCAATAGTTTGAGAAATAACAAAAGCTTCAGCAACAGCCAGTGCAGAAACATCACTGGGCTTACTACCAGAACCAATATCATCCACTGATGTGGCAGACACACTGGGTTGAGATTCACCAACTGCCTGTACACCAGCTTCAGTATGAGCGTTGTTGGGCTTAGTGCCAGAGTCTTGACTAGTAGAACCATCATCACCATCACCATCACCATCACCATCTCTCCTTGGTTGTTTTGGAGCCTTTTCATGCTCATGCTCCCCCTCTGATTGTTTTCTCTTTTTGAGTTGATTTTTAGATTTCTTCTCCCCCTTTTTGTCATCAGCAGGGGCAGAAAGGTGAACAGGGGAGACCTGTACATCAAGGTCACTATCTGAATCTGGAACAGAGAATGCAAAATTGTTCCAGTCAGCAACTTCAGGAGTAAGATGGGCACCAGGATCCACGCCAAATTTTCGAAGGAGGGGGTTGGAAGACCTAACTTCATTCCTTGCAACACCCATTCTCATCTGCTCAACCATGGCCCTAACATCACCCTGTAAGGTAGCCAGTCGATGCATATTTTCAACCATTTGAACATAGGCAGAAGCAGGAATCATGTTAGCCATTTGCTGCTCCTGTGAATCCAATCTCTCATGTAGCACTGCATTTTCTTCATTAAGAAAAAGAATTCTGTGATTAGCAGCATCTAAATCAGCTTGAAGAAGGGCAATGTCCTCAGTATATTCATTGTGAGATATGATTCGTTTCTTTAAGTCCTCCTCCTCTTCATGTTGTTTGACAATGGCAGCCACCAGAAGATCTGCAAAGGCACATTCTTGTTTGAGCTGGGCTTCAATGTTGGAAGTGGTAACTTGCCCATCATTACGTATGGCTTCAGTCACACTATCAGCAGTAGCAGTGCAAATAGTGGCCTGTAGATCAGGTGTAACCTCGTCGAGTGTCTTATAGATAGCCAGGGTGGAGATGTCAGCCACCTCATCAGCATTAAATTTAACATAGCCGGTTGAGGGGTGGTCAGAAGTAGCTAACACAGAACTACCTCCGTGGGGTGGTGGAGGTGGAACGAATCTGACTCGTCACCATGATCACCATCATTTTTACCTTCACCCGAAGGTTTAGAACCACTGGTATTCTTGTCAGCATCATGAACAGCATCATCAGTGAGATCTACTGGTTTATCTTTGGTACCAGTCACATTATCATGAGTGACTGGTTCATCCTTACCAGTACCTTTATCAGCATCACCATCAGAAGAAGAAGATGATGAGGAAGAAGCTGATGAATCAGAAGGTACTGGTGAATCAGGAATATTCTGCATAACATATTTACCAGTAGAGGGATCTCTGATGAACTTGAGAGGCCTCCATGTACCAGGCCATGGAGAAGCAGCTGGAGCCATGCCAAAAAAAATGATAATATGGCTGCTCGTTGATCTGTTCTAAAGTAGCCAACCTCTCATAAACTTCTTCTTTAGCTGGTCGATCAAGCTGAGACAATAGTTTAGTCAGCTCTTCGCGAGGCAATTTGCTGGCTGAGACTATGGCAGTTTGAGGATCAATAGTTAGCTGATCCACCAGCAGAGCAACTCTAGGAGTAATAGACGCTCCCCGAAAGATGAAGTTAGGGACAACTTCATTAGGATCTGGCACCTGGCACACATAAGGTTTCTTCTCAGTAGAAACAGTAGCCTGAGAAGAGTCAGTAGTGGCAGAAACAGAGGTACCAGCATCCATAACAGATTCCGTAGAACCAATAGCAGCGGTAGGTAACTGTGCAGTAGGTGAAGAAGCAGTATCTTCAGTAGTCGCAGCAGTATACACCGTTAGCTCAGTGGAAACATAGCCAACATAGCCATCATTAATAAAATCAAGACCCTCCAGAACAGTATCACCCTGTGAACCAGAATCTGATGGAAAAGTAGTACTTTTACCAGCATCCATGACAACATCAGATGGAAAAGTAGCACTTGTACCAGCTTCCATGATAACATTTTGTGCATCGGTAGCAGCAGCAGACGCAATGTCACCCTTTGGTTCAGTGACAGGTTCATCAAGTAGAACATCCTTGACAATATTGTCAATTACCTTTTTAAGAATAGGAGGATCCACTATGATTTCATCTTCCACTTCAGGTGTAGTAGTGGAAGCAGCAATACTGGGAGTAGTAACACTAGCAGCTGTAGAAGCAACAGTAGTAGCATCAGCCCCACCAGTAGGAGAAACATTAGCACCAATACCAGTAGCAGAGGCAGCAATCTGCTCAGTAGGAGAAATATCATCTTTAACTTGCTCCCCCTCTGCCTATTCATCTACCCTGCTAAGAACTGAAACAATAGAACATTTTATGTTAACAACTGTAGAACCAAATAAATTTGACTCAACAATTGCATCTGTTGTTGGTCTCTGGGGACAGACTGGTGATTTGGTCAGCCCTTTGAATGAGACAGAATAAGGTGTCTGTAAGTACAGCTGTGACTCTGCTGACTCAATGGCGACACATGTTGACCCAGATAGTGTGAGAGATCTGGCTGGTAAAGATGTAGGAGTGAGACTCTTATCATGATCCGAGTAATATAATGGCTGTGCAGTATCCTGAGCTGGTTCAACACGATGAGGACCCAGCTCAAGTTTGCTTTGGGGGTCAGGTATGTGCTCTGCTGATTGTACTGGCAGCAGAGGATATAGCATTAAGTTCAATTTTGAAAAATGTGGAAGTGTCTGGCTAGAAGAGTATGGGTTGCTACTCTTCTTAACACTAGTTTTAAAACCAGTCAGCTTGGGAGCCAGGGTTATACCTTGAACTCCACATTCATTTTTCAAGTCAGCAGATAAAAGATTTGTAATTATGTTAGAATTTTTTGCTGTTTGGTCTAGAAACGCACCAGGTTCCATAGCCACATCCTTTGCAGGAGCATCAGTTGAGACTGGTGCAATCTCCCCTATGGTGAGCCTAGAGCCAGCTTTTGCTCGTTTGGATTTGCCTGTTACCAAGAAATAGTTAAGCAACGGATTCCAATACTAGAAGTGGATAGTCAGTATATAAGACTAGGGCTGTTCTTTATGATCAGAGAGTACTAGATTCTAATACAACTATTGCTTTACCAGTATGTGAGATGATGGCTGTACTAGTTGAGGTAGCTGGCTTCTTCCTTTTTACAGCTGGCTTTCGCTGAGGTCCCTCCCCCTCAGCTGGTGCAACACCAGAGGCAGCCGGTTGGTTCACTCCACCTCGAGCAGCAAGATACTCAAGAATTCCTGGTGTCAGGACATTATATGGAGCAGCAGGAGCATCTTTTGGCATTCCCCCTTGTTTTGGTGGCAGGTCGAATGATTCATCAGTATTCTGCTGGTAAGCTTCACCCAGCTCATTTTCAAAAACATGGCTCAAAAACCTTGGAAAGGGGATTAAGTGTGTTCGTTTAGGTGCAAGCACCATTTCCCTTAGCCTTAAGTAAATTTCACCGGCATAATCAATATTTCAATTGAACAGCATCCCATGACCAATCTTCAGCTCAAAATCTGAGCACTGATGAAAGCTCCCAGACTTCTAACTGATGCAATGAGTCAGCAAGCCAAAGAAATAGTTCCACAGAGGTGACATCTGCCTCCTTAAGGGCGTATGAGACACTGGTCCATCAAACCCTATAATCTCCAGTACCTCTCTTCTAAACTCATTACTGGTTGGTGAATTAACGAACGGACCAATGGGTAATTGGAGAGCACGTCGGATGGCATCAATAGTGATGGAGCAGGCTAGGGTTTCAGTCACCACGCCACGAATACATGAAACGTTCTGTTGAGTGGTGGTCGTGGTGGCAGTATACCAGAATCTGGCCAAACAAGTCGGATAAAGACGAGAAGGTACGTCGGTAATAGCTCGAGCCAGTGGTGATTGTCGTATGTAGTCGATAAGTGCATCATAACCTAAGTTGGCTTTGGTTTTGGGAATTGAAAGGGCATGAGCAACATTGCCTCTTGATAGGCGAATGGAAGAGTGTTCTGGTGCATTTGCAGCCCTAACAAGGTTTGGGTGCAGGTTGAATAGAGGGCCCTGCACCACTTGTTCTTCGATGACCGGTGGTGGTTGCTATTCCAGTTGTTGTGGTGCTACCGGTTGTTGTTGCTGTGGTTGTTGTTCCTCTGGCTGGTTTGCAGCAGGTGGTGATTGATGTTGTTGTTGTTCTGCCATTGATGATTTCGTAGAAGATGGATGTATGAATTGATTTGAAGATTTGGGGATTTTTAGAGAGAAGAGTGTGAATTTGAAAACTGAATAACCAAAGGTTATTATGGAAGATAAAACACTCTTTTAACCGTTGTGATTGGGTGAAAAAGGCAGGAGAGATAAAATGACAACCGCCATTAGCAGGCGCGTGGGCAGATGTGACAGACTGATGATTTGACGTATATACGGCTTGAACACTCATACCTCCCATTCAACATTAAATGCAGCAGGTTTTAATTTTTTTAAAAAAATTTAAAAACCACAAAATAAGTTTTGTATTAAATACAAAATACTTTGTTACATTTAATATGTCATGAATTTAATTTAAATCATTGGAAGTAAATGAGTTTCAGATTTAAGGAATCATTTATTTTGTGAGCTATTTATTATTTCAATTAAAAACATTTTGGGTAACCAAAATATAAAAGACCTTGTTATGCTGAGTGTTTTACATGTAGGCAGTAAGTTAATAAAAATGGCTTACTGGTTTGCCCTACATGTTGTAGAGCCAGCACACCAACAAAAATTGTCTTTTATTTAAAGTTCAAGCATACCCAGCTCAGAGATGAGATAGTTAAAACGTTTCTCATCTAAGGGCTTTGTGAATAGATCTGCTAACTACTGGTCTGTTGAAATAAAATGTAGCTCCACATCTCCTTTTTGAACATGATCCCTTATGAAATGATATCGAATGTCAATGTGCTTTGTTCTTGAATGCATCACAGGATTGTTGGTGATAGCTATTGCACTTGTGTTGTCACAGTAGATTGGAGTCTTTGTAACATGAACACCATAGTCTTTCAGCTGGCTTTGCATCCACAGTACTTGAGCAGTACAAATACCAGCAGAAACGTATTCTGCCTCAGCAGTAGATGTGGACACAGTATTTTGCTTTTTGCTCGTCCAGCTGACTAGCCTACCACCCAGTAACTGGCAACCACCAGTAGTACTTTTCCTGTCTATTTTACACCCTATAAAATCAGCATCTGAATACCCAATTAGCTCAAAATTCTGGTCTTTGGGATACCAAAGACCACGTTTAGCAGTAGCTTTCAGATACCTAAATATCCTTTTTACTGCTAGCAAGTGTGACTCTTTAGGATCAGCTTGATATCTGGCACAGAGACATGTGGCAAACATAATATCTAGTCTGCTGGCTGTGAGATAAAGTAGGGATCCAATCATACCTCTATATTTAGTGATATTGACTGGTTCACCATTGGGATCAGCATCTATTTTAATAGTTGCTGCCATTGGAGTCCCTATATTTTTTAAACAGGTCAGACCAAATTTCTTTAGCATATCTTTGATATATTTATCCTGACTTATAAAAATTCCATCATCAAGTTGTTTAATTTCCAATCCCAAAAAGTATTGCAAGTCTCTTTGTAAGCTCATTTCATATGTCTTTGACATAAGTTTTGAAAAATCTTGACAATGTTTCTCATTTTTAGATCCATAAATAATATCATCCACATATATCTGTACCAGCAAGAGATCACCATCTGTCTCTTTTGAGAACAGAGTGGTGTCAATTGTTCCAACTTTAAAACCTATACCAGTGAGATACACATGAAGTGTCTCATACCATGCTCTTGGAGCCTGTTTGAGGCCATAAAGAGCTTTGTCTAGCTTGTAGACATGGTCTGGATATTTACTGCTTACAAAACCAGGAGGCTGTTTGACATAAACTTCTTCTTGCAGCTTCCCATTTAGAAATGCAGATTTAACATCCATCTGGAATACCCTAAAGTTCATCTTAGCAGCATACGCCAAGAACAGTCTGATAGCTTCCATCCTAGCCACTGGAGCATAAGTCTCTCCATAATCCAATCCTTCTTCCTGTTTGAAACCTTGAGCTACCAATCTAGCTTTGTTTCTGATTACAATCCCATCTTCATCCATCTTGTTCTTGAAAACCCACTTGGTACCAATGATTTTCTTAGTTTCATCATCAGGTTTAGGTACCAATGTCCAAACCTTATTCCTATTAAACTGGGATATCTCTTCTTGCATAGCTCCTGCCCAGCTTGGATCTTTGATTGCTTCATCAGGACATTTAGGTTCAATGGTAGACACAAAATTTACATGCATACAGAAATTGCTGGTTGGTTTTAACACCACTAGCCAGATTACCAATGACTTGCTCAATTGGATGCTCTTTTGTCCATCTAGTGTATTGAACAGGTGAGCTTGTCATGGAACACACAGCATCTTGATCATCAGCTGGTTCAAAGGTATGAGCATCAATTGGAGACAGCTGTTCAGTATTATTGTAACAAGTACCAGCTTGTGATCCTTCAGAACCAGTAGACCTATGCTCAAGTTGTAGGACTTCAGTAGAGCCAGTAGGTCCACTTGGTTTACACACAGATGGAACAGAGTGTTCCATCTCATCATCAGAGAACCTAGCAACATGGATTGGTGAGGGATTTGCAGCTGGTTCCTCTTCATCATCGAGACCTTGCTGAGTAGGCTCTTCAAACAATAACTCTTCATCTTCTTGACTGGAAGATGAGGCTGGGGCAGTTTCATCAAATTTAACATTAATCGATTCTTCAAAGCAACCCCTTCTTTTATTGAAAACCCTATATGCCTTTGACATGTTGGAATATCCCAAGAATATAACTTCATCAGCCTTAGCATCAAACTTGCCCAACTGATCCCTATTGTTTAGAATGAAACAGGGAGTGCCAAATACATGAAGAAATGAGATTGAGGGTTTTCTTCCTTTGAG
Source organism: Rutidosis leptorrhynchoides (assembly GCF_046630445.1). NCBI lineage: Eukaryota > Viridiplantae > Streptophyta > Magnoliopsida > Asterales > Asteraceae > Rutidosis > Rutidosis leptorrhynchoides. The sequence goes on from NC_092342.1 coordinate 74,413,825, forward strand.
AACTTCATAAGCAGTTTTTTGATGTCTTTTCACAATTAGAGATCTATTCTGGGTAAAACATGCAGTGTTCACCGCCTCTGCCCAATATGAATTTTTCAGCCTAAACTCAGCTAACATAGATCTTGCTGCTTCAATGAGAGTTCTGTTTCTTCTTTCTGCAACACCATTTTGTTGAGGTGTTCTCACAGCAGAAAATTTCTGTGAAATACCTTTATCAGCACAAAATTTTTCTAATGTAGCATTTCTGAATTCTGTACCATGATCACTTCTTAGCTGTTTCACCAGTTACCTATTTAAAAGCTCCATTCTTTTGATAAAATTGATAATTTCATCAGCAGCTTTACTCTTTTGCTTCAAAAAGAATACCCAGGTGTATCTGGAATATTCATCAACAATAACTTGTGTATACTTCTTCCCACTACAGCTGGCCACATTAACAGGACCAAAAAGATCCATATGAAGTAAATGAAATGGTTTCTCAACAGATGAGATTTGCTTTGATTTGAATGAGGCATGGTGATGTTTTCCTTTTTCACAACCAGGACACAGTCTGTCCTTTATATAAGACATGGTGGGTAGCCCAGATACCAAACTTCTGCTGGATAATTTGTGAATATCTTTGAAGTTGAGATGTGAGAGTCTCCTATGCCATAACCATTTCAGGTTGTCTGCTGCCTTCGATTAGAAGCAAGTATTAGTTGTTGTGACTGCTGTGTTCATGTCAATTTGATACATATTTTCATGACGTTTTGCAGTCAGCAGTAGCTTCCCTGTCTTATCAAAAATAGTGCCAATTTTCTTTCTGAATTGGACTATCTTGTTCTTGCTTGTCAGTTGGCTTATGCTGAGTAAATTATGTTTAAGCCCAACTACATATGCAACATTTGAGAATGTGACATTCCCGTTAGTCAAAGTACCAAAACCCTTTGTGTAACCCAACGAATTATCTCCATACGAAACAACTGGATCATCTTTTTCTTGATAGTCCATTAGCAGGGACTTACATCCGGTCTAATGTCTCGAACATCCACTATCGAGATACCAGATTTGCTTGTTTTGAATGCCCTGCACAGTAGCTGAGAGATTAGTTCTTTTTGGGAACCCATCCAAGGATGGGTTCTGGAAGGTTCATCTTTGATGATCTCTTCCTATCTGCTGGTTTGCTTGTATAAGCATCAGCAGATGGGGTTGGGGTAAAAGGACACCGGTTGGCTAAGTGAAACTTGCTGCCACATTTATAGCATTTTCTCATATTTGGTATCGGTGATGGGTCATACACATTGTAAAGGGGGTAGGGCGATATTTGGTTACTGCCTCAATAAGCTGGTCAAGCTTGACTGTCATAATCTCAGTGATAGACAGCTCTTCATTCGAGTCCACTTTTGCTTTTCCCTTAAGGGCAGCTTTCTTCTTGGAACCAGTACCATAGTCATGACGTATTGCTTTGCCTTTATCATTTGACGAGCCAGCGTGGGAAGTTACTGGCTTGTCTACTGAAGCTGATGAACTAGAAGATGTTTTTCCTGCTGCCTTGGACTTACCAGTATTACGTTTGACTGGCTTGTCTGCAGCTACTGGTTGACCAGTAAGGTTGTCATCAGCTGGCTCCGCACAATTGGAACTCGAACACGAAGGGGAATCAGTAGATTTACCTTTTCTAAGATTATTTTTAGTGATTTCCCTTTTGATACGTCTTTCTTTTGGAGTCATGTAGTAGTTGCTTGAGGGGTCAGTAGTCTCATCAATTGAGGTACTGGCTTCTCTTGCTCTAACCTCATCCTCCAAAATCTCTTTCATGGCAGGTGGTGGGGACACAGTAGCAGGTCTAACAAATTTATTTGTCAAGACCTTTTTACCTTTAACTATCTTGGCAAAAGTATTTGGCAAGACAGCTTCAGGATCTGTTTTAAGAATTGGGTCCATGAAAGTAACCTCTGCAATAGCAGCAGCAGCAGCATAGTCACCAGCAAAGAAAGCTTCAACTTGGGCAGGCACCTGCTCGTTAACACACTTTGCTGTGCATTGAGCAGATGTACACCATGAAGTGACAACCTTTTTAAGATTATCCAGCTGGTTCTTGACTTCTGCTGCCTCAACGTGAAGAGACCTTAAAGCAAAATTTTGTTTTTCGAGTTTTGAAATATCATCTTTCAAGATTTTAACTTCATCATTTTTGCATTTAAGTTTCTCATTTACAGATTTGTTGTCTGATATCAAAACATCTTCACGTTTGCTGCCTCTACATAAGTCAACTCTTAGGTAGTCAAACATTTCGGCCTTTTCATCATCAGTATAAGTTCGAAAATTATCAACCTTATACATCAATTCAGTTTTTCATTGAGGAGAATCTCTTTTCTGATTAGCTTCCCACATATCAGCCAAAAACTTGCTACCACAATCATCCTCATCAGACTCCTTGACCTCCTTGGCCATTAAACACAGCTTCTTTTCTGGAGCATAACCAGTACCATCATCATCAGTATCACTACCAGAGGAAGACGACGAGCTGGTTTCATCCCAATCATGATGCTCAGCAACTAGAACCTTTTCTGGCTTTTTACCCTTCTTATCAGTCTTAGCACTTTCCTTCATCTGAGCTTTCATATCTTTGTACTTGTTTTTGTACTTGTCAGCTTTTGAGAAAGAGTTAGCATGTGAAGTTGAAGGTTTCCTGGACATGCATTCAGCAGCAAAATGTCCAAACTTTCCACAATTATAACACTCAGATTTAGGACCCTTGACTGACTTGCTGCTATACCTAGCACTGGGTTTCTTACTCCCTTTGTATGACTTGCTGGTTCTATTACGATTGAACCTTTTGAAATGCCTAGCCAGCAAAGCCATACCTTCAGCAAACCCTTCTGCATCACTTTCATCATCACTGCTTTCTTCAGACCCAGTACCACTATCCACATCACTCCCAGCTGACTCTTCTTCTGCCAGCAACTTTTGAACCATTAAAGCCTTTTAAGCTTTCTTTTTAGCAGCAGCAATAAGAGCAGTATCATATGTCTTAGAAGATTTTGAAGTGGTGGGGGCAGACCTAAAGTTTTCTTTTAAGTTAAGTTCAAATTTAGCCTCTGCCTTCTCATGGTTCCAAAGTGAACTGTAGAGAGAAGACATGTTAAAGTTCTTTAGGGTCTGAGTGGTTCTTAAGGGGTCAGTAACAGATTTCCATTTAGTGCGCAGTGAATCTATGAATTTGTTAACTTGTTCAAACTCAGTATAGGTGACATTCAGAGTGATCAGGTCAGCAATCAAGGAGTTAAACCTAATGAAGGTTTGCTTAAGGGTTTCGTTTTTGTAGGCAAAGAACATTTCATATTCTCATTTTAAAGCAATCATTCTGTTCTGCCTAACTTCTCCCATACCCTCATAGGTAACATCTAGATAGTCTAACATAAGCTTGGCATTTTCTTTTCCCTTAATCAGTTTGAACAGTGGGTTAGGCAAAGTTATAGCTAACAAGGTTCTAATCTTAGGGTCAAGTCCAACACGACATTTATCCTCAGCATCCCATCTAGAAGGAGTGAGAATAACCTCTCTGTCAGGAACAGCAGGAGTGTCAGCTATAGCTGGTGCACTACTAATAGTCTCAGTAGGTACAAATGGACAATCTGTGGTGATACCAGGCATGAGTGGGTCAATAGACTCAAGGTGAAGCATGAATCTTGCCTTCCAAGTTTCATACTCATCTTCATCAAATTTGGGTGATCTATTGGATGATCCATTTTCATGGTAAGCTGTATTAGTATATGCAGCCATGAGAGAATTCAGATCCAAGATATTAATTATCAAGACTGAAGCTCTGATACCAGTTGTTGGTCCCTTGATAACAACAGGAGTATTGTAGAGGGGGGTGAATACAATTTCTTTTCAATTAACTAAATAGTTAAACTCGATTAGTATTCAAGCATGCAAATAAATAGAGTCACATGTAATTTTCAACAGTTATTCTTTATTGATTGAATCACAAAGAATCACAACTATCCTTGGCGGAATGATAGTTGGTTGATACAGATTACCTAGATTATAGCTAAGAGGTAAACTAACAGCTATTACACGTTTTGACTCTATAAAATAAACCCACACCATAGTTATAACAATAGTGGATACAACAATTTATAGTAGTCCTATTAACCATGTAATGGTTCTATTGTCCACTGGTACATAGGATGTCTGTACTTGTGGAGACAACTATATCAGAGAGCATGCTCTCTTCTTTCCTCTTTGGTAGCTATTTGTAGGAACACCCCAATTCGGTTTGGCACCACTATTTGATTAAACAAATAGAATGTTGTGTTCCCTAGGTGATGACAAAGTATAACCCATGTCTGCACATGCGTTAACCTTCTGCAATCCCACGTGGTCTTGTAAGGTCACTTGTCAGCCGCCGACGCGTCTCCTTTTCTGTTCAACCTTGTCTTTGACTTCTGTTGAATAGTACCATTGATGTAGACCACTCGGGAAATGACTATTCTTATAATGGAGCATAGCTGTCTTGTGTAGTGAACTGCATTCCAGCTGTGCTGGTTCTTCATTGCTGAGCCACTTCATGTTCTTGATTTGCTGAGTACACATCCTGTGCTAATTGAAGAACACTGTCTACCTTGTGCTGGTAGACTGAGCAGCAAACTAAACACTCGACACAGCTATATCTGCTGTCTATACATGAACAAACTTGTGCTGACTGCACATAACACATTAGTGCAAATAAATTACAGTTTTGTCATAATTAAATCCTTAATTATTTTGGGGACTCAACAGGTTATTCTGCGGTGAACGGATACGTTTATCTGTGGATGTAAGTAGGATAGTAAGTGACTATTGAATCAGATTCGAAGAATGTACAGTGTAACTTATTAATGTGAAATCTAAATATTTCTCGGGTATTACCTACCCGTTAAAATATTTTCACCATTAACAGTTTGTACGAAAGAATTTTTAATTACAATATTTATGAAAATATATATACATATATATTTTTTTCAGATGTAATCATGGATTTAATGAGTCAATATAATATTAAACTCATTTGATTTTCTGTTAGAACTAGAATACATAATCTCTAAAACATTAGAAATTATATAATCGTCATGTAGAACGAAGATAAATGATGTAGAGCGATTCATAGAACGATGATTATGCTCGAGGTACATAATGAGATGTTGAGGCGCGTGATGTTGAAACTTGGGTTGTTGGTGGTACTGTTGGTGTCGGTGATATTGCTGAAGCTGGTACGTTTTGCACCATATTTTTCAAAGCTATTATTCGAGCATGAAATTCGTTGAATTCTTGTATTACTCCTCGGTGGTTGTCGGTTCGGAACGAGTGGATGAATAAGGTTTAGAATTGTGGATAGAAGATAATCATGACGAGATACTCTGGAAATGAGAGAGAAAATGGTATTACGGACAGGTTCGCCGGAAGTGCTTCAGGTTCTTCGCCAAAAGGACAATATGGTGGATGAAAGGGATCGCCTTCTTCTTGTCTCCAATGATTAAGTAGACTACAAACTCATCAGATGAATTGGGGATGGCTGATCGGTTGATTCATTCTGGTGACGCTGCTTCCGGAGCTTAGGTGAACATCCATGTCGAAATAGCTGTCGGGTTCCGAAGAACTTGAACTAGTGACGAGTTCCATTTCGTACGATTAAGTAAAGGATTTTTCGGTATGAAATGATTTTCGGATATTGGATGATATTCTAATTACATAGAATATCTATATATAAAACGAAAGATGTCGTAAATTTACTGGAGGAATTTACGGAATATGTCAGGCAAAGCCTACAGTAACAGATACGCTAAGATATGAATTTTTGTCTGTACACTATTCATGCAATTCAGGTAGTAAGATATGTCTAGATTAAGAATGGTAAGCAGGTAATTTCCTAAGGATGATAAGTAGGTAATTTTCGACACGAAAAGATAAGCAAAAATTTTGACATGCAGACGCGGTCGAAGTCCAGACTCACTAATACATCTAAACAACTATCAGTTAGACACACTAATGCAAGACCTGTTTCGCTAAGACCACCGCTCTGATACCACATGAAGCAACCCGTCCTAATCCATCTGGACGAAGTCTTCAACATATGGTTCCATTACGAGGTATTTGACCTCTATATGATAAATTTTACAAACATTGCATTCGTTTTTAAAAGATAATCTTTCATTTCATCGAAAGTTGACAGGCATGCATACCATCTCATAATATCTCCAAATTATAAATGACTTAATAATAAACTTGTGGAACTCAATGACTTGAATGCAACGTCTTTTTAAATATGCCATGAATGAATCCAAGTAATATCTTTAAAATGAGCAAATGCACAGCGGAAGATTTCTTTCATACCTGAGAATAAACATGCTTTACAGTGTTAGCCAAAAGGTTGGCGAGTTCATTAGTTTATCGTAATCAATCATTTCCATAATTTTAATAGGCCACAAGATTTTCATTTCATTTTCTCATAAATAAACATCCCATACATAGAGATAAAAATCATTCATATGGATTGAACACCTGGTAATCGACCTTAACAAGATGCATATAGAATATCCCTATCATTCCGGGACTCCCTTCGGACATGATAAATTCGAAGTACTAAAGCATCCGGTACTTTGGATGGGGCTTGTTGGGCCCGATAGATCTATCTTTAGGATTCGCATCAATTAGGGTGTCTGTTCCCCAATTCTTAGATTATCAGACTAAAAAGGGGCATATTCGATTCAATAATCCAACCATAGAATGTAGTTTCGATTACTTGTGTCTATTTCGTAAAACATTTATAAAAAGCAGCGCATGTATTCTCAGTCCCAAAAATATATATTGCAAAAGCATTTAAAAAAGGGAGCAAATGAAACTCACAATACTGTATTTTGTAGTAAAAATACATATGACGACATTGAACAAGTGTAGGGTTGGCCTCGGATTCACGAACCTATACCATTTGTATATATATATATATATATATATATATATATATATATATATATATATATATATATATATATATATATATATATATATATATATATATATATATATATATATATATATATATATATATATATATTAAAACATATAATCGTGACTGAACAAATTTATTTATTATATCTTAATTTATATATTATACATATTTAATTTGTGTATATATTCAAAATGCTTATTATTTATATAGTTATATTAATATATTCATATTTATATATATAATTGTTTAGTGTTATACTTAGAAATCAATAGTTTGTTATATGTAAGTATTAATATAAATAATATTAATAGGTTTGATATATATAGTTATGTGAAATATTAATATAATTATGGTATATGTAATACGTATATTTGATGCACAAGATATTTATTTGTTTAAAAAAAATAGTTTTGATAAAAATAATGATTTACTAATAATAATAATAACAATAATAATAATCATAATTGTAATTAGAGTTATGATAATAATAATAATAATAAATGGTAACTAATATTTATATTAGTAATAATAACAGTAATAACTAATATTCATAATACTTAATAATAATAATAATAATAATAATAATAATAATAATAATAATAATAATAATAATAATAATAATAATAATAATAATAATAATAATAATAATAATAATAATAATGATAATAATAATAATAATAATGATAATTGAGTTATATACATATATTTATATTTTTATCTTTGTCACTTTTAACTTAATTAAAAAAAATTTGTCATTTTAAATATAATGTTCGTTTTGATAAAACTATCTTTTATTATATTTATATTTATTTCATACAATAAATTTAGTCATACTTATGTTATATTTACTTTCATATAAACAAAAATTAAATTCCTAATACTTCAATATTTAATTCATAATCATGATCATAGTCAAAATAATAATAATAATAATAATAATAATAATAATAATAATAATAATAATAATAATAATAATAATAATAATAATAATAATAGTAATAATGAATATAACCATAAAAAAATGGTAAATGAACTACCTTAAAAGCTTTCCCTAAAAAGAATAATGCCTTAGACTAGGCTCGAACCCGCGACCTCTCGTCTAACACAAACACTCCTTAACCACTCATCTGTTCATGTTTATCTATTTAAGATCATACACATACTTAATTTAACCATCTGTTTCATCTATATCATAGCCATTCATCTCGCAATTAAGATCAAGCATTCCCTTCATCAATTGTATTATTTGATTAGATTTTTGGGTTTCGGCCCAAATAGAAACCGGCGGCCCAACTAGTAATCGAATTGTAGTAGCCCAAGAAGAGTGATTCAATAGCCCAATATATACCCTAATCTGGTTACGAGGTCGACAGAATAAAGGGGTGGGGTCTTCGGTTCATCTTTCATTCACTAAAACATCATCATTCATCATGGAACCATCATCATCATCATATGATCAATCATCATCGTTTATCTCTATCTCTATCACCATCATCATCAATATTATTATCCACATCATCATCCTTAAATCACAAATGATCTCCATCATCTTCGTGTTTATGATCATTATCATAAATAACTTTTACAAAATCATCCGCCATCATCAACTCATATTCATCATCTCCTTCATCTGAGTTAACGGTGTAAAGGGACAGAAACCACAGCGATTTGAAAGAAAAGTTCGAATGAATCAGAAATATTAGACGATTCTCGCAGGTGGTGTTTTAGTGGTGGTATGTGGCAGTCGTGAGGGTGGTTGTAAACAAGAGCAGGATCAATTACCATTAGTGTTGGTTCAATACATGGTGGTGGTGAGTGTTTGGAGATCGATGGTGATCACAGAAACATGAGGGAAGGATAAATAAAAATAGAATTGGGTGTGGTTTGGTTTGTTAATCATCGAAAAGGAACAGGAAAATAATTGGGTGATCCATGGTGGTGATGGTGGTTTATTGGTTGATCGAATGAAACTGAAATCAAGATGATCTTGTGATTTGGTATAAGATGATGAGGTAACAAGAAATCGTAGCAAGTTCGACTAGTTTATGGTGAGGATCTAGTGGTGATCGAGTAACACAACAAAAAAAATGATAAATGATGGTGGTTCATTGAAGATGGTTATTATGGTATTTGGCTAAGAATCAGAGAAGTAACATATTTATCAAACAAGTGAGTTTGTTTCGATCTAGTGTAACAATATGAAATCACGACAGTTGCCAAAATCACATATAGATATGGTTTTAGCTTGTTCATTGATGTCGTAGTCACAGAAGGAAATTTCAAGATGGCTTATAGTAACATAATATAGCATCGAATAGTAGCACGAATGGGTGTTTGTGATATGTTTGAGCAGCAGAAAGATGAGTTGTGGAAAGTGGGTTTCAAGGTTCACGAAAAAGAGAAATTTGTAGAGAGAGAGAAAGAAGATAGTGAGCATGGTGGTGGTGGAGAGGTGGCTCTCGGTTTGAAGGTGGTGATGGGGTGAGGGATTGTGAGGGTGGTGATCCGGTGATGAATCATGGGATGGCGAGTATGTAATTGTATCATATATACATAGATTTATATATAAGTGTAATACATATTCATATATTTGTAAGAGTCAAACAAACAAACACAGTAACATATATTTAAATTAGGTAAAGTGGAAAGCAAATAGTAATTGAATAATTTAGCATCCTCAATTTTGTATATTTCTACCGGCAGTTTTCACGGACTGCTAAATCGTACTCCGTTGTTGAATCAGTGGCGGATAAAATGTCTTCAGAAAAATCCCAAATTTTTAAATTAAATATATTTAATTATTCTAGTCATTATGGTATAAAATTCGATCATTAATTTGTTAAATAAAAGTTACATCAGCTGTCCCTCTCATTTCTGGGTAAAATATAAAAAGTGATAAAACTTAACAAATAGTTCCAAAATACATTTTTAATAAGCCTAAAATTTATAGAACTCATTTTCGTATCACCGTTTATTTTAAAATTATATAAGCTTGAATTTAACTTACTTAATATCAATCGAGACATCAAATGAGTATTACAATCATTTAATATTTATTTTTAATATACATTATTTATATATATAGATATATTTTAAATAATAATTATTATAATATCCTAATTTTATTTTATTTTACATAATTAAATTTTAATAGCAACAACATATAATATTTCAATTTATATTTTCAATTACCATTTATATATATATATTTATATATATATATATATATATATATATATATATATATATATATATATATATATATATATATACACACACATATCTATTTACAATTAATGATTCGTGAATCATCGAAACTGGTCGAAGGTAATTGAATACATGAACATAGTTCCAAAATTTTCGAGACTCAACATTATAGACTTTGCTTATCGTGTCGGAAACATATAAAGGTCAAGTTTAAATTTGGTCGAAAATTTCCGGGTCGTCACAACAACTTCCTTATGGATTTATCAATAACACTCTCCTCGGGCTGTTTATCAACAAGCTTTTCCTCTACCATTCCCCCACACTTATTCGGTTTACTAGCTTCAGTTTCAACACTAGTAATTACATTCACGGAATCTGTAGGTGTGGGTGGTGATTTAACACTAAACTTTGTTTGAAAACTTAAAGTTTTACCTCTATCCCTCAAAATCAATTTACAAGTCCTCCAGTCAGTTAATGTACATGTAGTTGCTAAAAATGGTCTACCTAAAATAGTGGGTATAACCTTATCTTCTGGCATATCAACAACCACAAAGTCAGCTGGGAACTCTAATTCACCTATCTTAACCACCAAATTTTCAGCAATCCCTATGGGTTTACTAATCGACTGATTAACCAATCAAACTCCATTATTAGTTGACTTAAGTTCATTTAAACCCAAACGTGAATAAACATATAACGGCATAAGATTGATACTCGACCTGAATTAGTTAAACATCTAAAAATTTCAGAGTCATCAACCCTACGGGGCACCATGAATGGCCCGGGATCACCTAGCTTTGGTGGCATATCACTATTCTCTAAAATAGTAGCACATTCTTCTTTAAGAAACACGGAGGATGCCTGCTCATGCTCACCCTTCTTCGCCATTAAATCCTTTAAAAATTTCCCATAATTGGGCATACATGTAAGAACATCAACCAAAGGTACATGCACACAAATATTATCATTAGTATTAATAGACTTACAAACAATGTCCTTTGGTTGCTCGGATGGAAATGCACTCGGATATGGAATGGGCGGCCTATAAACTTTCAATTTAGGTGAAGGTTTCACCTCTTCTTCCACTTTAATCTCATCAACACTAAACACAAGAGACTCGGTAGTCTCAACACTTTTCACTTCCGACTCTTGATTATCTGAACTAGAAGAACTCCCCGTCATCAAACTCATCAAGTAATTATCATACGCGGGAGTTATATCACTGACTCGAATCCAACCGTCTTTCCCATTATGAGTATAAGTCAGAATAACCTCATCGGATGCATAACCCTCAAAGTAGAAATAGCATTCACCTGTGAATAAGTAAAAGCATGAGGATCTTTATTCTTCACATCACTTCGGTTGTTATTAGTCAACATTGTCCGGGGTAGCCCATTGATAATCGGATTAGCTTGCGTATTCAAAGGGAGAGCACCCGGTGGCCTCTCCGTTAGCGATTGAGCTATGCGCCCCAACACCTGGTTCCAAATTCTGTATCGAGGCATGCTGACTTCTAACTTGCTGCTTTGTCGAATCACTATCCTGTCTCAAAGCAGAAATACTTTCATCTGTCTTCATGATACGATAAAATCCCGTAATAACTCTTTTAATGAAGGCATCTTATCGACTGGCTGTTGAATGGGTTGAATAGGTTGCTAAAAATTCCTCGGTGGTTCTTAATGATTTCTGTTGTTGTACCCAAGCGGCCTATACGGATAAGTCTTCTGATTACCTTGAAAAACTTGATTTCCTCCTTGATAATTATTACCACCCGCATTACCCGTTTAGTTGAGAAATTGCTTTCCACCCAGAAATTCACTAAGAGCAAAATCACCCTTTTTCAAATAACCCAAATAGTTAGCTTGCTCCTCTATTGATGCTTGATCACAATCTTTCGCAAGATGTGGTCCCTCACATAACTCACAACCAACTCTTATCGCGTGCATCTCTTTAGTCATAGATTCCATCTGGCGTTTAAAGGTTGCAAGTTGAGTCTTAACTGAAGCGAGTTTGTCACTAGTTTCGGTAGTAGCGACGTGAGAAGAGCGAGAAACATCTATCTTTTGATGCCAATCATATGAGTGCGTAGCTATTTCGGAGATGATGTTATAAGCTTCATCCGGAGTCTTTTTCATCAAAGAACCACCTGCAGCAATACCAATTTCTTTCCTCGTCTTCACATTAACAACCTTATAAAATATATGGACCTTATTAAATTTGTTCAACCCGTATTGAGGACAATTTTGAAGCATTTTATCGAACCGGGTCCATGCTTCATAGAGTGTCTCATTTGACTTCTATACAAAGTGATTAAGGTCAATTTGTAGTTTCGCGGCCTTTGAAGCTGAAAAAAACGCTGCAAAAATCTGTCTTCCATGGTAGTCCAACTGTCAATTTGAAATGTCCCGTTCTTATTGATTAAAAACGTTCCATATTAATTGATTTCGTTGCGAGGTTTTGACCTCTATATGAGACGTTTTTCAAAGACTGCATTCATTTTAAAACAAACCATAACCTTTATTTCATCAATAAAGGTTTAAAAAGCTTTACGTAGATTATCAAATAATGATAATCTAAAATATCCTGTTTACACACGACCATTACATAATGGTTTACAATACAAATATATTACAACAAAATAAGTTTATTGAATGCAGTTTTTACACAATATCATACAAGCATGGACTCCAAATCTCGTCCTTATTTAAGTATGCGACAGCGGAAGCTCTTAATAATCATCTGAGAATAAACATGCTTAAAACGTCAACAAAAATGTTGGTGAGTTATAGGTTTAACCTATATATATCAAATCATAATAATAGACTACAAGATTTCATATTTCAATACACATCCCATACATAGAGATAAAAATCATTCATACGGTGAACACCTAGTAACCGACATTAACAAGATGCATATATAAGAATATCCCCATCATTCCGGGACACCCTTCGGATATGATATAAATTTCGAAGTACTAAAGCATCCGGTACTTTGGATGGGGTTTGTTAGGCCCAATAGATCTATCTTTAGGATTCGCGTCAATTAGGGTGTCTGTTCCCTAATTCTTATATTACCAGACTTAATAAAAAGGGGCATATTCGGCTTCGATCGTTTAACCATAGAAAGTAGTTTCATGTACTTGTGTCTATTTTGTAAAATATTTATAAAGCTGCATGTATTCTCATCCCAAAAATATTAGATTTTAAAAGTGGGACTATAACTCACTTTCACAAATTTTTACTTCGTCGGGAAGTAAGACTTGGCCACTGGTTGATTCACGAACCTATAACAATATATACATATATATCAAAGTATGTTCAAAATATATTTACAACACTTTTAATATATTTTGATGTTTTAAGTTTATTAAGTCAGCTGTCCTCGTTAGTAACCTACAACTAGTTGTCCACAGTTAGATGTACAGAAATAAATCGATAAATATTATCTTGAATCAATCCACGACCCAGTGTATACGTATCTCAGTATTGATCACAACTCAAACTATATATATTTTGGAATCAACCTCAACCCTGTATAGCTAACTCCAACATTCACATATAGAGTGTCTATGGTTGTTCCGAAATATATATAGATGTGTCGACATGATAGGTCGAAACATTGTATACGTGTCTATGGTATCTCAAGATTACATAATATACAATACAAGTTGATTAAGTTATGGTTGGAATAGATTTGTTACCAATTTTCACGTAGCTAAAATGAGAAAAATTATCCAATCTTGTTTTACCCATAACTTCTTCATTTTAAATCCGTTTTGAGTGAATCAAATTGCTATGGTTTCATATTGAACTCTATTTTATGAATCTAAACAGAAAAAGTATAGGTTTATAGTAGGAAAAATAAGTTACAAGTCATTTTTGTAAAGGTAGTCATTTCAGTCAAAAAAACGACGTCTAGATGACCATTTTAGAAAACATACTTTCACTTTGAGTTTAACCATAATTTTTGGATATAGTTTCATGTTCATAATAAAAATTATTTTCTCAGAATAACAACTTTTAAAATCAAAGTTTATCATAGTTTTTAATTAACTAACCCAAAACAGCCCGCGGTGTTACTACGACGGCGTAAATCCGGTTTTACGGTGTTTTTCGTGTTTCCAGGTTTTAAATCATTAAGTTAGCATATCATATAGATATATAACATGTGTTTAGTTGATTTTAAAAGTCAAGTTAGAAGGATTAACTTTTGTTTGCGAACAAGTTTAGAATTAACTAAACTATGTTCTAGTGATTACAAGTTTAAACCTTCGAATAAGATAGCTTTATATATATGAATCGAATGATGTTATGAACATCATTACTACCTTAAGTTACTTGGATAAACCTACTGGAAAAGAGAAAAATGGATCTAGCTTCAACGGATCCTTGGATGGCTCGAAGTTCTTGAAGCAGAATCATGACACGAAAACAAGTTCAAGTAAGATCATCACTTGAAATAAGATTGTTATAGTTATAGAAATTGAACCAAAGTTTGAATATGATTATTACCTTGTATTAGAATGATAACCTACTGTAAGAAACAAAGATTTCTTGAGGTTGGATGATCACCTTACAAGATTGGAAGTGAGCTAGCAAACTTGAAAGTATTCTTGATTTTATGTAACTAGAACTTGTAGAATATATGAAGAACACTTAGAACTTGAAGATAGAACTTGAGAGAGATCAATTAGATGAAGAAAATTGAAGAATGAAAGTGTTTGTAGGTGTTTTTGGTCGTTGGTGTATGGATTAGATATAAAGGATATGTAATTTTGTTTTCATGTAAATAAGTCATGAATGATTACTCATATTTTTGTAATTTTATGAGATATTTCATGCTAGTTGCCAAATGATGGTTCTCACATATGTTAGGTGACTCACATGGGCTGCTAAGAGCTGATCATTGGAGTGTATATACCAATAGTACATACATCTAAAAGCTGTGTATTGTACGAGTACGAATACGGGTGCATACGAGTAGAATTGTTGATGAAACTGAATGAGGATGTAATTGTAAGCATTTTTGTTAAGTAGAAGTATTTTGATAAGTTTATTGAAGTCTTTCAAAAGTGTATAAATACATATTAAAACACTACATGTATATACATTTTAACTGAGTCGTTAAGTCATCGTTAGTCGTTACATGTAAGTGTTGTTTTGAAACCTTTAGGTTAACGATCTTTTTAAATGTTGTTAACCCAATGTTTATAATATCAAATGAGATTTTAAATTATTATATTATCATGATATTATCATGTATGAATATCTCTTAATATGATATATATACATTAAATGTCTTTACAACGATAATCGTTACATATATGTCTCGTTTAAAAATCATTAAGTTAGTAGTCTTGTTTTTACATATGTAGTTCATTATTAATATACTTAATGATATGTTTACTTATCATAGTATCATGTTAACTATATATATATCCATATATATGTCATCATATAGTTTTTACAAGTTTTAATGTTCGTGAATCACCGGTCAACTTGGGTGGTCAATTGTCTATATGAAACACATTTCAATTAATCAAGTCTTAACAAGTTTGATTGCTTAACATGTTGGAAACATTTAATCATGTAAATATCAATCTCAATTAATATATATAAACATGGAAAAGTTCGGGTCACTACAGTACCTACCCGTTAAATAAATTTCATCCCGAAATTTTAAGCTGTTGAAGGTGTTGACGAATCTTCTGGAAATAGATGCGGGTATTTATTCTTCATCTTATCTTCACGCTCCCAGGTGAACTCGGGTCCTCTACAAGCATTCCATCGAACCTTAACAATTGGTATCTTGATTTGCTTAAGTCTTTTAACCTCACGATCCATTATTTCGACGGGTTCTTCGATGAATTGAAGTTTTTCGTTGATTTGGATTTCATCTAACGGAATAGTGAGATCTTCTTTAGCAAAACATTTCTTCAAATTTGAGACATGGAAAGTGTTATGTACAGCCACGAGTTGTTGAGGTAACTCAAGTCGGTAAGCTACTGGTCCGACACGATCAATAATCTTGAATGGTCCAATATACCTTGGATTTAATTTCCCTCATTTACCAAATCGAACAACGCCTTTCCAAGGTGCAACTTTAAGCATGACCATCTCTCCAATTTCAAATTCTATATCTTTTCTTTTAATGTCAGCGTAGCTCTTTTGTTGACTTTGGGCGGTTTTCGACCGTTGTTGAATTTGGATGATCTTCTCGGTAGTTTCTTGTATAATCTCCGGACCCGTAATATGTCTATCCCCCACTTCACTTTAACAAATCGGAGACCTGCACTTTCTACCATAAAGTGCTTCAAACAGCGCCATCTCAATGCTTGAATGGTAGCTGTTGTTGTAGGAAAATTCTGCTAACGGTAGATGTCGATCCCAACTGTTTCCGAAATCAATAACACATGCTCGTAGCATGTCTTCAAGCGTTTGTATAGTCCTTTTGCTCTGCCCATCAGTTTGTGGATGATAGACAGTACTCATGTCTAGACGAGTTCCTAATGCTTGCTGTAATGTCTGCCAGAATCTTGAAATAAATCTGCCATCCCTATCAGAGATAATAGAGATTGGTATTTCATGTCTGGAGATGACTTCCTTCAAATACAGTTGTGCTAACTTCTCCATCTTGTCATCTTCTCTTATTGGCAGGAAGTGTGCTGATTTGGTGAGACGATCAACTATTACCCAAATAGTATCAAAACCACTTGCAGTCCTTGGCAATTTTGTGATGAAATCCATGGTAATGTTTTCCCATTTCCATTCCGGGATTTCGGGTTGTTGAAGTAGACCTGATGGTTTCTGATGCTCAGCTTTGACCTTAGAACACGTCAAACATTCTCCTACGTATTTAGCAACATCGGCTTTCATACCCGGCCACCAAAAATGTTTCTTGAGATCCTTGTACATCTTCCCCGTTCCAGGATGTATTGAGTATCTGGTTTTATGAGCTTCTCTAAGTACCATTTCTCTCATATCTCCAAATTTTGGTACCCAAATTCTTTCAGCCCTATACCGGGTTCCGTCTTCCCGAATATTAAGATGCTTCTCCGATCCTTTGGGTATTTCATCCTTTAAATTCCCCTCTTTTAAAACTCCTTGTTGCGCCTCCTTTATTTGAGTAGTAAGGTTATTATGAATCATTATATTCATAGATTTTACTCGAATGGGTTCTCTGTCCTTCCTGCTCAAGGCATCGGCTACCACATTTGCCTTCCCCGGGTGGTAACGAATCTCAAAGTCGTAATCATTCAATAATTTAATCCACCTACGCTGCCTCATATTCAGTTGTTTCTGATTAAATATGTGTTGAAGACTTTTGTGGTCGGTATATATAATACTTTTGACCCCATATAAGTAGTGCCTCCAAGTCTTTAATGCAAAAACAACCGCGCCTAATTCCAAATCATGCGTCGTATAATTTTGTTCGTGAATCTTCAATTGTCTAGACGCATAAGCAATCACCTTCGTTCGTTGCATTAATACACAACCGAGACCTTGCTTTGATGCGTCACAATAAATCACAAAATCATCATTCCCTTCAGGCAATGACAATATAGGTGCCGTAGTTAGCTTTTTCTTCAATAACTGAAATGCTTTCTCTTGTTCATCATTCCATTCAAATTTTTTCCCTTTATGCGTTAATGCAGTCATGGGTTTTGCTATTCTGGAAAAGTCTTGGATGAACCTTCTGTAGTAACCAGCTAGTCCTAAAAACTGGCGTATGTGTTTCGGAGTTTTCGGGGTTTCCCACTTTTCAACAGTTTCTATCTTTTCCGGATCCACCTTAATACCTTCTTTGTTCACTATGTGACCGAGGAATTGAACTTCTTCCAACCAAAATGCACACTTGGAAAACTTAGCGTACAATTCTTCCTTCCTCAATACTTCTAACACCTTTCTCAAATGTTCACCGTGTTCTTGGTCATTCTTTGAGTAAATAAGTATGTCATCAATGAAAACAATGACAAACTTGTCAAGGTATGGTCCACACACTCGGTTCATAAGGTCCATGAACACAGCTGGTGCATTAGTTAAACCAAACGGCATGACCATAAACTTGTAATGACCGTAACGTGTTCTGAAAGCAGTCTTTGGAATATCATCTTCTTTCACCCGCATTTGATGATACCCGAAACGTAAGTCAATCTTTGAATAAACAGACGAGCCTTGTAGTTGATCAAATAAGTCGTCGATTCTCGGTAGTGGGTAGCGGTTCTTGATGGTAAGTTTGTTCAACTCTTGATAGTCGATACACAACCTGAATGTACCATCTTTCTTCTTGACAAACAAAACAGGAGCTCCCCACGGTGATGTGCTTGGTCGAATGAAACCATGCTCTAAAAGTTCTTGTAATTGGCTTTGCAGTTCTTTTCTCTCGCTGGGTGCGAGTCTGTAAGGAGCACGAGCTATTGGTGCAGCTCCTGGTACAAGATCTATTTGAAATTCAACGGATCGATGTGGGGGTAATCCCGGTAATTCTTTCGGAAATACATCGGGAAATTCTTTTGCAATGGGAATATCAGTGATGCTCTTTTCTTCAGTTTGTACTTTCTCGACGTGTGCTAGAACAGCATAGCAACCTTTTCTTATTAGTTTTTGTGCCTTCAAATTACTGATAAGATGTAGCTTCGTGTTGCCCTTTTCTCCGTACACCATTAAGGATTTTCCTTTTTCTCGTATAATGTGAATTGCATTTTTGTAACAAATGATCTCTACTTTCACTTCTTTCAACCAGTCCATATCGATTATCACATCAAAACTACCTAACTCTACTGGTATCAAATCAATCTTAAATGTTTCGCTAACCAGTTTAATTTCTCGATTCCGACATATATTATCTGCTGAAATTAATTTACCATTTGCTAATTCAAGTAAAAATTTACTATCCAAAGGCATCAATGGACAACTTAATTTAGCACAAAAATCTCTACTCATATAGCTTCTATCCGCACCCGAATCAAATAAAACGTAAGCAGATTTATTGTCAATAAGAAACGTACCCGTAACAAGCTCCGGGTCTTCCTGTGCCTCTGCCGCATTAATATTGAAAACTCTTCCGCGGCCTTGTCCATTCGTGTTCTCTTGGTTCGGGCAATTTCTAATAATGTGGCCCGGTTTTCCACATTTATAACAAACTACATTGGCATAACTTTCTCCGACACTACTTGCTCCGCCATTACTCGTTCCGACACCATTTGTTCCTTTCGTTCTGTTAACCCCTGGTCCGTAGACCTCACACTTTGCCGCGCTATGACCATTTCTTTTACACTTATTGCAAAATTTGGTGCAGAACCCCGAGTGATACTTTTCACACCTTTGGCATAGCTGCTTCTGATTGTTGTTGTTGTTGCGGTTGTTATTGTTGTTGGAATGATTGTTGTAGTTGCTGTTGTTGTTGTTGTTGTTGTTGTTGTTATTGTTGTTATTGTTGGGCCGTTTGTTGTAGTTGCGATTGATGTTGCGATTGTTGGGATAATTGTTGCGATTATTGTTGTAATTGCTGTTGCTGTTGTATTGGTGATTCTTATCACCGTTTTCCTCCCACTTTCTTTTGACTTGCTTCACATTGGCCTCTTCAGCCGTCTGTTCCTTAATTCTTTCCTCAATCTGGTTCACTAGTTTGTGAGCCATTCTACATGCCTGTTGTATGGAGGCGGGCTCGTGTGAACTTATATCTTCTTGGATTCTTTCCGGTAATCCTTTCACAAACGCGTCGATCTTCTCTTCTTCATCTTCGAATGCTCCCGGACACAATAGGCACAATTCTGTGAATCGTCTTTCGTACGTGGTAATATCAAATCCTTGGGTTCGTAACCCTCTAAGTTC
Organism: Rutidosis leptorrhynchoides; assembly: GCF_046630445.1. Classification (NCBI taxonomy): domain Eukaryota; kingdom Viridiplantae; phylum Streptophyta; class Magnoliopsida; order Asterales; family Asteraceae; genus Rutidosis; species Rutidosis leptorrhynchoides. The sequence goes on from NC_092342.1 coordinate 74,433,841, forward strand.
TGTCTTGAGCTTATTGACGTCGGTTCTGGGACGGTACTTCTCGTTCATCAAGTGCTTGAATGCTGACCACGGTAGTGCATACGCATCGTCTTGTCCCACTTGCTCTAGATAGGTATTCCACCATGTTAACGCAGAACCTGTGAAGGTATGCGTAGCGTACTTCACTTTGTCCTCTTCAGTACACTTACTTATGGCAAACACCGATTCGACCTTCTCGGTCCACCGTTTCAATCCGATCGATCCTTCGGTTCCATCAAATTCTAAAGGTTTGCAGGCAGTGAATTCTTTGTAGGTGCATCCTACACGATTTCCTGTACTGCTAGATCCAAGGTTATTATTGGTATGTAGCGCAGCCTGTACTGCGACTATGTTTGAAGCTAGAAAAGTACGGAATTCCTCTTCATTCATATTCACGGTGTGTCGAGTAGTCGGTGCCATTTCCTTCAAAATAGTCAAATGGAACAAGTTAATCATACAGAATATTAAGAGTAGTTAATAGTATTTCGTAGCATAATATGAACTCATTTATAAAAGCTTTTTCTTCATATTAGCGTTTTATACTCTTTAATTCGGGTAGTACCTACCCGTTAAGTTCATACTTAGTAGCTAACATACCATTTCAACTACTACAATTCTATATGAAAAACTGATTATAATAATATTTCGCGTTCAAACTTTTACACAATATTTTACAAACTTACAATACCGCTTATTTTACATATAGCATGAAATATAGCACACAATAAATTTGATAAAAGATGGTTGTGAAGATAATTCTAGCTTGTACACTAGTCATTCAGCAAAGGCAATAAAGACACGTAATTCATACGTCCAGAAACAAGTCATGCATTCTGGTTTTACTAGGATTACTTCCCATCCTTGGTCTTGTGGAACATAACCGTTATGGCCGTTGATAAGACAGCGTGTTGTAACGTCGTCAAAGGGACGAGGGTTACGTAATGTCCAATAGTCCCGTAACAATCTAAAAACCTCATTTATTACCCCAATTACCGACTTCGTCACTTGTGGGAACGTTTTGTTTAATAGTTGTAGCCCGATGTTCTTGTTCTCACTTTGGTGAGAAGCGAACATTACTAATCCGTAAGCATAACATGGTTCTTTATGTTGCATGTTAGCCGCTTTTTCTAAATCACGAAGTCCAATATTCGGATATATTGAGTCAAAATAATTTCTTAACCCATTGCGTAAAATAGCATTTGGGTTCCCCGCAATATATGCGTCAAAGTAAACACATCGTAACTTATGGATTTCCCAATGTGATATCCCCCATCTTTCGAACGAAAGCCTTTTATAAACCAAGGCATTCTTGGAACGTTCTTCGAATGTCTTACAAACTGATCTCGCCTTAAATAGTTGTGCCGAAGAATTCTGACCGACTCTAGACAAGATTTCATCAATCATGTCTCCGGGTAGGTCTCTTAAAATATTGGGTTGTCTATCCATTTTGTGTTTTTATACTGTAAAATAGACAAGAGTTAGATTCATAAAAAAAAATACTTATTAATACAAGCAATTTTTACATATATCATAAAGCATAAGCACACTATATTACATATATTACACCACACGAATACAACTATCTTATTCCGACTCGCTTGTTTCTTCTTCTTCGGTTTTGGTTCGTTTTGCCAAGTTTCTAGGAATATATGATGTTCCCCTAATACGAGCCGTCGTTTTCCACATTGGTTTAGAAAAACCTGGTGGTTTAGAGGTTCCCGGGTCATTGTTACAACTTAAGGACTTCAGGGGTTGACGATACATATAAAGTTCATCGGGATTGGAATTAGATTTCTCTATTTTTATGCCCTTTCCCTTATTATTTTCTTTTGCCTTTTTAAATTCAGTTGGGGTAATTTCTATAACATCATCGGAATTCTCGTCGGAATCCAATTCATCGGAGAATTGGTAATCCTCCCAATATTTTGCTTCCTTGGCGGAAACACCATTGACCATAATTAACCTTGGTCGGTTGGTTGAGGATTTTCTTTTACTTAACCGTTTTATTATTTCCCCCACCGGTTCTATTTCTTCATCCGGTTCTGATTCTTCTTCCGGTTCTGACTCTTCTTCCGGTTCCTCTTCGGGAACTTGTGAATCAGTCCACGAATCATTTCAATTTACATTTGACTCTTCATTATTATTAGGTGAGTCAATGGGACTTGTTCTAGAGGTAGACATCTATCACATAATATCAAACGCGTTAAGAGATTAATATATCACATAATATTCACATGTTAAAAATATATAGTTTCCAACAAAATTTGTTAAGCAATCATTTTTCAAGTAAACACGGTCGAAGTCCAGACTCACTAATGCATCCTAACAAACTCGATAAGACACACTAATGCAAAATTCTAGTTCTCTAAGACCAACGCTCGGATACCAACTGAAATGTCCCGTTCTTATTGATTAAAAACGTTCCATATTAATTGATTTCGTTGCGAGGTTTTGACCTCTATATGAGACGTTTTTCAAAGACTGCATTCATTTTAAAACAAACCATAACCTTTATTTCATCAATAAAGGTTTAAAAAGCTTTACGTAGATTATCAAATAATGATAATCTAAAATATCCTGTTTACACACGACCATTACATAATGGTTTACAATACAAATATGTTACAACAAAATAAATTTCTTGAATGCAGTTTTTACACAATATCATACAAGCATGGACTCCAAATCTCGTCCTTATTTAAGTATGCGACATCGGAAGCTCTTAATAATCACCTGAGAATAAACATGCTTAAAACGTCAACAAAAATGTTGGTGAGTTATAGGTTTAACCTATATATATCAAATCATAATAATAGACCACAAGATTTCATATTTCAATACACATCCCATACATAGAGATAAAAATCATTCATATGGTGAACACCTGGTAACCGACATTAACAAGATGCATATATAAGAATATCCGCATCATTCCGGGATACCCTTCGGATATGATATAAATTTCGAAGTACTAAAGCATCCGGTACTTTGGATGGGGTTTGTTAGGCCCAATAGATCTATCTTTAGGATTCGCGTCAATTAGGGTGTCTGTTCCCTAATTCTTAGATTACCAGACTTAATAAAAAGGGGCATATTCGATTTCGATAATTCAACCATAGAATGTAGTTTCACGTACTTGTGTCTATTTTGTAAATCATTTATAAAACCTGCATGTATTCTCATCCCAAAAATATTAGATTTTAAAAGTGGGACTATAACTCACTTTCACAGATTTTTACTTCGTCGGGAAGTAAGACTTGGCCACTGGTTGATTCACGAACCTATAACAATATATACATATATATCAAAGTATGTTCAAAATATATTTACAACATTTTTAATATATTTTGATGTTTTAAGTTTATTAAGTCAGCTGTCTTCGTTAGTAACCTACAACTAGTTGTCCACGGTTAGATGTACAGAAATAAATCGATAAATATTATCTTGAATCAATCCACGACCCAGTGTATACATATCTCAGTATTGATCACAACTCAAACTATATATATTTTGGAATCAACCTCAACCCTGTGTAGCTAACTCCAACATTCACATATAGAGTGTCTATGGTTGTTTCGAAATATATATAGATGTGTCAACATGATAGGTCAAAACATTGTATACGTGTCTATGGTATCTCAAGATTACATAATATACAATACAAGTTGATTAAGTTATGGTTGGAATAGATTTGTTACCAATTTTCACGTAGCTAAAATGAGAAAAATTATCCAATCTTGTTTTACCCATAACTTCTTCATTTTAAATCCGTTTTGAGTGAATAAAATTGATATGGTTTCATATTGAACTCTATTTTATGAATCTAAACATAAAAAGTATAGGTTTATTGTCTGAAAAATAAGTTACAAGTCGTTTTTGTAAAGGTAGTCATTTCAGTCGAAAGAACGACGTCTAGATGATCATTTTAGAAAACATACTTCCACTTTGAGTTTAACCATAATTTTTGGATATAGTTTCATGTTCATAATAAAAATCATTTTCTCAGAATAAGAACTTTTAAATCAAAGTTTATCATAGTTTTTAATTAACTAACCCAAAACAGCCCGCAGTGTTACTACGACGGCGTAAATCAGGTTTTACGGTTTTTTTTGTAGTGACCCGAACTTTTCCATGTTTATATATATTAATTGAGATTGATGTTTACATGATTAAATGTTTCCAACATGTTAAGCAATCATACTTGTTAAGACTTGATTAATTGAAATAGGTTTCATATAGACAATTGACCACCCAAGTTGACCGGTGATTCACGAACGTTAAAACTTGTAAAAAAACTATATGATGACATATATATGGTTATATATATAGTTAACATGATATTATGATAAGTAAACATATCATTAATTATATTAACAATGAACTACATATGTAAAAACAAGACTACTAACTTAATGATTTTGAAACGAGACATATATATAACGTTTATCGTTGTAACGACATTTAATGTATATATATCATATTAAGAGATATTCGTACATCATAATATCATGATAATATAATAATTTAAAATCTCTTTTGATATTATAAACATTGGGTTAACAACATTTAACAAGATCGTTAACCTAAAGGTTTCAAAACAACACTTACATGTAACGACTAACGATGACTTAACGACTCAGTTAAAATGTATATACATGTAGTGTTTTAATATGTATTTATACACTTTTGAAAGACTTCAATACACTTATCAAAATACTTCTACTTAACAAAAATGCTTACAATTACATTCTCGTTCAGTTTCATCAACAATTCTACTCGTATGCACCCGTATTCGTACTCGTACAATACACAGCTTTTAGATGTATGTACTATTGGTATATACACTCCAATGATCAGCTCTTAGCAGCCCATGTGAGTCACCTAACACATGTGGGAACCATCATTTGGCAACTAGCATGAAATATCTCATAAGATTACAAAAATATGAGTAATCATTCATGACTTATTTACATGAAAACAAAATTTCATATCCTTTATATCTAATCCATACACCAACGACCAAAAACACCTACAAACACTTTCATTCTTCAATTTTCTTCATCTAATTGAACTCTCTCAAGTTCTATCTTCAAGTTCTAAGTGTTCTTCATAAATTCCAAAAGTTCTAGTTTCATAAAATCAAGAATACTTTCAAGTTTGCTAGCTCACTTCCAATCTTGTAAGGTGATCATCCAACCTCAAGAAATCTTTGTTTCTTACAGTAGGTTATCATTCTAATACAAGGTAATAATCATATTCAAACTTTGGTTCAATTTCTATAACTATAACAATCTTATTTCAAGTGATGATCTTACTTGAACTTGTTTTCGTGTCATGATTTTGCTTCAAGAACTTTGAGCCATCCAAGGATCCATTGAAGCTAGATCCATTTTTCACTTTTCCAGTAGGTTCATCCAAGGAACTTAAGGTAGTAATGATGTTCATAACATCATTCGATTCATACATATAAAGCTATCTTATTCGAAGGTTTAAACTTGTAATCACTAGAACATAGTTTAGTTAATTCTAAACTTGTTCGCAAACAAAAGTTAATCCTTCTAACTTGACTTTTAAAATCAACTAAACACATGTTCTATATCTATATGATATGCTAACTTAATGATTTAAAACCTGGAAACACGAAAAACACCGTAAAACCGGATTTACGCCGTCGTAGTAACACCGCGGGCTGTTTTGGGTTAGTTAATTAAAAACTATGATAAACTTTGATTTAAAAGTTGTTATTCTGAGAAAATGATTTTTATTATGAACATGAAACTATATCCAAAAATTATGGTTAAACTCAAAGTGAAAGTATGTTTTCTAAAATGGTCATCTAGACGTCGTTCTTTCGACTGAAATGACTACCTTTACAAAAACGACTTGTAACTTATTTTTCCGACTAGAAACCTATACTTTTTTTGTTTAGATTCATAAAATAGAGTTCAATATTAAACCATAGCAATTTGATTCACTCAAAACGGATTTAAAATGAAGAAGTTATGGGTAAAACAAGATTGGATAATTTTTCTCATTTTAGCTACGTGAAAATTGGTAACAAATCTATTCCAACCATAACTTAATCAACTTGTATTATATATTATGTAATCTTGAGATACCATAGACACGTATACAATGTTTCGACCTATCATGTCGACACATCTATATATATTTCGGAACAACCATAGACACTCTATATGTGAATGTTGGAGTTAGCTATACAGGGTTGAGGTTGATTCCAAAATATATATAGTTTGAGTTGTGATCAATACTGAGATACGTATACAATGGGTCGTGGATTGATTCAAGATAATATTTATCGATTTATTTCTGTACATCTAACTGTGGACAACTAGTTGTAGGTTACTAACGAGGACAGCTGACTTAATAAACTTAAAACATCAAAATATATTAAAAGTGTTGTAAATATATTTTGAACATACTTTGATATATATGTATATATTGTTATAGGTTCGTGAATCAACCAGTGGCCAAGTCTTACTTCCCGACGAAGTAAAAAATCTGTGAAAGTGAGTTATAGTCCCACTTTTAAAATCTAATATTTTTGGGATGAGAATACATGCAGGTTTTATAAATGATTTACAAAATAGACACAAGTACGTGAAACTACATTCTATGGTTGAATTATCGAAATCGAATATGCCCCTTTTTATTAAGTCTGGTAATCTAAGAATTAGGGAACATACACCCTAATTGACGCGAATCCTAAAGATAGATCTATTGGGCCTAACAAACCCCATCCAAAGTACCGGATGTTTTAGTACTTCGAAATTTATATCATATCCGAAGGGTGTCCCGGAATGATGGGGATATTCTTATATATGCATCTTGTTATTGTCGGTTACCAGGTGTTCACCATATGAATGATTTTTATCTCTATGTATGGGATGTGTATTGAAATATGAAATCTTGTGGTCTATTGTTACGATTTGATATATATAGGTTAAACCTATAACTCACCAACATTTTTGTTGACGTTTTAAGCATGTTTATTCTCAGGTGATTATTAAGAGCTTCCGCTGTCGCATACTTAAATAAGGACAAGATTTGGAGTCCATGCTTGTATGATATTGTGTAAAAACTGCATTCAAGAAACTTATTTTGTTGTAACATATTTGTATTGTAAACCATTATGTAATGGTCGTGTGTAAACAGGATATTTTAGATTATCATTATTTGATAATCTACGTAAAGCTTTTTAAACCTTTATTGATGAAATAAAGGTTATGGTTTGTTTAAAAATGAATGCAGTCTTTGAAAAACGTCTCATATAGAGGTCAAAACCTCGCAACGAAATCAATTAATATGGAACGTTTTTAATCAATAAGAACGGGACATTTTAGTTGGTATCCGAGCGTTGGTCTTAGAGAACCAGAAAATTTGCATTAGTGTGTCTTATCGAGTTTGTTAGGATGCATTAGTGAGTCTGGACTTCGACCGTGTTTTCTTTAAAAATGATTGCTTAACATTTTTGTTGGAAACTATATATTTTTAACATATGAATATTATGTGATATATTAATCTCTTAACGTGTTTGATATTATGTGATAGATGTCTACCTCTAGAACAAGTCCCATTGACTCACCTAATAATAATGAAGAGTCAAATGTAAATTGGAATGATTTGTGGACTGATTCACAAGTTCCCGAAGAGGAACCGGAAGAAGAGTTGGAACCGGAAGAAGAATCGGAACCGGAAGAAGAATCGGAACCGGATGAAGAAATAGAACCGGTGGGGGAAATAATAAAACGGTTAAGTAAAAGAAAATCCTCAACCAACCGACCAAAGTTAATTATGGTCAATGGTGTTTCCGCCAAGGAAGCAAAATATTGGGAGGATTACCAATTCTCCGATGAATCGGATTCCGACGAGAATTCCGATGATGTTATAGAAATTACCCCAACTGAATTTAAAAAGGCAAAAGAAAATAATAAGGGAAAGGGCATAAAAATAGAGAAATCTAATTCCAACCCCGATGAACTTTATATGTATCGTCAACCGCCGAAGTCCTTAAGTTGTAACAATGACCCGGGAACCTCTAAACCACCAGGTTTTTCTAAACCAATGTGGACAACGACGGCTCGTATTAGGGGAACATCATATATCCCTAGAAACTTGGCAAAACGAACCAAAACCGAAGAAGAAGAAACGAGCGAGTCGGAATAAGATAGTTGTATTCGTGTGGTGTAATATATGGAATATAGTGTTCTTATGCTTTATGATATATGTAAAAATTGCTTGTATTAATAAGTATTTTTTTTATGAATCTAACTCTTGTCTATTTTACAGTTTAAAAACACAAAATGGATAGACAACCCAATATTTTAAGAGACCTACCCGGAGACATGATTGATGAAATCTTGTCTAGAGTCGGCCAGAATTCTTCGGCACAACTATTTAAGGCGAGATCAGTTTGTAAGACATTCGAAGAACGTTCCAAGAATGTCTTGGTTTATAAGAGACTTTCGTTTGAAAGATGGGGGATATCACATTGGGAAACCCATAAGTTACGATGTGTTTACTTTGACGCATATATTGCGGGGAACCCAAATGCTATTTTACGCAACGGGTTAAGAAATTATTTTGACTCAATATATCCGAATATTGGACTTCGTGATTTAGAAAAAGCGGCTAACATGCAACATAAAGAAGCATGTTATGCTTACGGATTAGTAATGTTCGCTTCTCACCAAAGTGAGAACAAGAACATCGGGCTACAACTATTAAACAAAACGTTTCCACAAGTGACGGAGTCGGTAATTGGGGTAAGAAATGAGGTTTTTAGATTATTACGGGACTGTTGGACATTACGTAACCCTCGTCCCTTTGATGACGTTACAACACGCTGTCTTATCAACGGCCATAACGGTTATGTTGCACAAGACCAAGGATGGGAAGTAGTCCTAGTAAAACCAGAATGCATGACTTGTTTCTGGACGTATGAATTACGTGTCTTTATTGCCTTTGCTGAACGACTTGTGTACTAGCTAGAATTGTCTTCACAACTATCTTGTATCAAAGTTATTGTGTGCTATATTTCATGCTTTATGTAAAATAAGCGGTATTGTAAGTTTGTAAAATATTGTATAAAAGTTTGAACGCGAAATATTATTATAATCAGTTTTTCATATAGAATTGTAGTAGTTGAATTGTATATTAGCTACTAAGTATGAACTTAACGGGTAGGTACTACCCGAATTTAAACTTATAAAACGCTAATATGAAGAAAAAGCTTTTATAAATGAGTTCATATTATGCTACGAAATACTATTAACTACTCTTAATATTCTGTATGATTAACTTGTTCCATTTAACTATTTTGAAGGAAATGGCACCGAGTACTCGACACACCGTGAATATGAATGAAGAGGAATTCCGTACTTTTCTAGCTTCAAACATAGCCGCAGTACAGGCTGCGCTACATACCAACAATAACCTTGGATCTAGCAGTACAGGAAATCGTGTAGGATGCACCTACAAAGAATTCACTGCCTGCAAACCTTTGGAATTTGATGGAACCGAAGGACCGATCGGATTGAAACGGTGGACCGAGAAGGTTGAATCGGTGTTTGCCATAAGTAAGTGTACTGAAGAGGACAAAGTGAAGTACGCTACGCATACCTTCACAGGTTCTGCGTTAACATGGTGGAATACCTATCTAGAGCAAGTGGGACAAGATGATGCGTACGCACTACCGTGGTCAGCATTCAAGCACTTGATGAACGAGAAGTACCGTCCCAGAACCGAGGTCAATAAGCTCAAGACAGAACTTAGAGGGTTACGAACCCAAGGATTTGATATTACCACGTACGAAAGACGATTCACAGAATTGTGCCTATTGTGTCCGGGAGCATTCGAAGATGAGGAAGAGAAGATCGACGCGTTTGTGAAAGGATTACCGGAAAGAATCCAAGAAGATATAAGTTCACACGAGCCTGCCTCCATACAACAGGCATGTAGAATGGCTCACAAACTAGTGAACCAGATTGAAGAAAGAATTAAAGAACAGACTGCTGAAGAGGCCAATGTGAAGCAAGTCAAAAGAAAGTGGGAGGAAAACGGTGATAAGAATCACCAATACAACAACAACAGCAATTACAACAATAATCGCAACAATTATCCCAACAATCGCAACATCAATCGCAACTACAACAAACGGCCCAACAACAACAACAACAACAACAACAGCAACTACAACAATCATCCCAACAACAATAATAACCGCAACAACAACAACAATCAGAAGCAACTATGCCAAAGGTGTGAAAAGAATCACTCGGGGTTCTGCACCAAATTTTGCAACAAGTGTAAAAGAAATGGTCATAGCGCGGCGAAGTGTGAGGTCTACGGACCAGGGGTTAATAGAACGAAAGGAACAAATGGTGTCGGAACGAGTAATGGCGGAGCAAGTAGTGTCGGAGCAAGTTATGCCAATGTAGTTTGTTATAAATGTGGAAAACCAGGCCACATTATTAGAAATTACACGAACCAGGAGAACACGAATGGACAAGGCCGTGGAAGAGTTTTCAATATTAATGCGGTAGAGGCACAGGAAGACCCGGAGCTTGTTACGGGTACGTTTCTTATTGACAATAAATCTGCTTACGTTTTATTTGATTCGGGTGCGGATAGAAGCTATATGAGTAGAGATTTTTGTGCTAAATTAAGTTGTCCATTGACGCCTTTGGATAGTAAATTTTTACTCGAATTAGCAAATGGTAAATTAATTTCAGCAGATAATATATGTCGGAATCGAGAAATTAAACTGGTTAGCGAAACATTTAAGATTGATTTGATACCAGTAGAGTTAGGGAGTTTTGATGTGATAATCGGTATGGACTGGTTGAAAGAAGTGAAAGCGGAGATCGTTTGTTACAAAAATGCAATTCGCATTATACGAGAAAAAGGAAAACCCTTAATGGTGTACGGAGAAAAGGGCAACACGAAGCTACATCTTATTAGTAATTTGAAGGCACAAAAACTAATAAGAAAAGGTTGCTATGCTGTTCTAGCACACGTCGAGAAAGTACAAGCTGAAGAAAAGAGCATCAATGATGTTCCCATTGCAAAAGAATTTCCCGATGTATTTCCGAAAGAATTACCGGGATTACCCCCACATCGATCCGTTGAATTTCAAATAGATCTTGTACCAGGAGCTGCACCAATAGCTCGTGCTCCTTACAGACTCGCACCCAGCGAGATGAAAGAACTGCAAAGCCAATTACAAGAACTTTTAGAGCGTGGTTTCATTCGACCAAGCACATCACCGTGGGGAGCTCCTGTTTTGTTTGTCAAGAAGAAAGATGGTACATTCAGGTTGTGTATCGACTACCGAGAGTTGAACAAACTTACCATCAAGAACCGCTACCCACTACCGAGAATCGACGACTTATTTGATCAACTACAAGGCTCGTCTGTTTATTCAAAGATTGACTTACGTTCCGGGTATCATCAAATGCGGGTGAAAGAAGATGATATTCCAAAGACTGCTTTCAGAACACGTTACGGTCATTACGAGTTTATGGTCATGCCGTTTGGTTTAACTAATGCACCAGCTGTGTTCATGGACCTTATGAACCGAGTGTGTGGACCATACCTTGACAAGTTTGTCATTGTTTTCATTGATGACATACTTATTTACTCAAAGAATGACCAAGAACACGGTGAACATTTGAGAAAGGTGTTAGAAGTATTGAGGAAGGAAGAATTGTACGCTAAGTTTTCAAAGTGTGCATTTTGGTTGGAAGAAGTTCAATTCCTTGGTCACATAGTGAACAAAGAAGGTATTAAGGTGGATCCGGCAAAGATAGAAACTGTTGAAAAGTGGGAAACCCCGAAAACTCCGAAACACATACGCCAGTTTTTAGGACTAGCTGGTTACTACAGAAGGTTCATCCAAGACTTTTCCAGAATAGCAAAACCCTTGACTGCATTAACGCATAAAGGGAAGAAATTTGAATGGAATGATGAACAAGAGAAAGCGTTTCAGTTATTGAAGAAAAAGCTAACTACGGCACCTATATTGTCATTGCCTGAAGGGAATGATGATTTTGTGATTTATTGTGACGCATCAAAGCAAGGTCTCGGTTGTGTATTAATGCAACGAACGAAGGTGATTGCTTATGCGTCTAGACAATTGAAGATTCACGAACAAAATTATACGACGCATGATTTGGAATTAGGCGCGGTTGTTTTTGCATTAAAGACTTGGAGGCACTACTTATATGGGGTCAAAAGTATTATATATACCGACCACAAAAGTCTTCAACACATATTTAATCAGAAACAACTGAATATGAGGCAGCGTAGGTGGATTGAATTATTGAATGATTACGATTTTGAGATTCGTTACCACCCGGGGAAGGCAAATGTGGTAGCCGATGCCTTGAGCAGGAAGGATAGAGAACCCATTCGAGTAAAATCTATGAATATAATGATTCATAATAACATTACTACTCAAATAAAGGAGGCGCAACAAGGAGTTTTAAAAGAGGGAAATTTAAAGGATGAAATACCCAAAGGATCGGAGAAGCATCTTAATATTCGGGAAGACGGAACCCGGTATAGGGCTGAAAGGATTTGGGTACCAAAATTTGGAGATATGAGAGAAATGGTACTTAGAGAAGCTCATAAAACCAGATACTCAATACATCCTGGAACGGGGAAGATGTACAAGGATCTCAAGAAACATTTTTGGTGGCCGGGTATGAAAGCCGATGTTGCTAAATACGTAGGAGAATGTTTGACGTGTTCTAAGGTCAAAGCTGAGCATCAGAAACCATCAGGTCTACTTCAACAACCCGAAATCCCGGAATGGAAATGGGAAAACATTACCATGGATTTCATCACTAAATTGCCAAGGACTGCAAGTGGTTTTGATACTATTTGGGTAATAGTTGATCGTCTCACCAAATCAGCACACTTCCTACCAATAAGAGAAGATGACAAGATGGAGAAGTTAGCACGACTGTATTTGAAGGAAGTCATCTCCAGACATGGAATACCAATCTCTATTATCTCTGATAGGGATGGCAGATTTATTTCAAGATTCTGGCAGACATTACAGCAAGCATTAGGAACTCGTCTAGACATGAGTACTGCCTATCATCCACAAACTGATGGGCAGAGCGAAAGGACGATACAAACGCTTGAAGACATGCTACGAGCATGTGTTATTGATTTCGGAAACAGTTGGGATCGACATCTACCGTTAGCAGAATTTTCCTACAACAACAGCTACCATTCAAGCATTGAGATGGCGCCGTTTGAAGCACTTTATGGTAGAAAGTGCAGGTCTCCGATTTGTTGGAGTGAGGTGGGGGATAGACAGATTACGGGTCCGGAGATTATACAAGAAACTACCGAGAAGATCATCCAAATTCAACAACGGTTGAAAACCGCCCAAAGTCGACAAAAGAGCTACGCTGACATTAAAAGAAAAGATATAGAATTTGAAATTGGAGAGATGGTCATGCTTAAAGTTTCACCTTGGAAAGGCGTTGTTCGATTTGGTAAACGAGGGAAATTAAATCCAAGGTATATTGGACCATTCAAGATTATTGATCGTGTCGGACCAGTAGCTTACCGACTTGAGTTACCTCAACAACTCGCGGCTGTACATAACACTTTCCACGTCTCGAATTTGAAGAAATGTTTTGCTAAAGAAGATCTCACTATTCCGTTAGATGAAATCCAAATCAACGAAAAACTCCAATTCATCGAAGAACCCGTCGAAATAATGGATCGTGAGGTTAAAAGACTTAAGCAAAACAAGATACCAATTGTTAAGGTTCGATGGAATGCTCGTAGAGGACCCGAGTTCACCTGGGAGCGTGAAGATCAGATGAAGAAGAAATACCCGCATCTATTTCCAGAAGATTCGTCAACACCTTCAACAGCTTAAAATTTCGGGACGAAATTTATTTAACGGGTAGGTACTGTAGTGACCCGAACTTTTCCATGTTTATATATATTAATTGAGATTGATGTTTACATGATTAAATGTTTCCAACATGTTAAGCAATCATACTTGTTAAGACTTGATTAATTGAAATAGGTTTCATATAGACAATTGACCACCCAAGTTGACCGGTGATTCACGAACGTTAAAACTTGTAAAAAAACTATATGATGACATATATATGGTTATATATATAGTTAACATGATATTATGATAAGTAAACATATCATTAATTATATTAACAATGAACTACATATGTAAAAACAAGACTACTAACTTAATGATTTTGAAACGAGACATATATATAACGTTTATCGTTGTAACGACATTTAATGTATATATATCATATTAAGAGATATTCGTACATCATAATATCATGATAATATAATAATTTAAAATCTCTTTTGATATTATAAACATTGGGTTAACAACATTTAACAAGATCGTTAACCTAAAGGTTTCAAAACAACACTTACATGTAACGACTAACGATGACTTAACGACTCAGTTAAAATGTATATACATGTAGTGTTTTAATATGTATTTATACACTTTTGAAAGACTTCAATACACTTATCAAAATACTTCTACTTAACAAAAATGCTTACAATTACATTCTCGTTCAGTTTCATCAACAATTCTACTCGTATGCACCCGTATTCGTACTCGTACAATACACAGCTTTTAGATGTATGTACTATTGGTATATACAATCCAATGATCAGCTCTTAGCAGCCCATGTGAGTCACCTAACACATGTGGGAACCATCATTTGGCAACTAGCATGAAATATCTCATAAGATTACAAAAATATGAGTACTCATTGTAAACTCATGAATGATTACTCATTTTTTTGTAATTTTATGAGATATTTCATGCTAGTTGCCAAATGATGGTTCCCACATGTGTTAGGTGACTCACATGGGCTGCTAAGAGCTGATCATTGGAGTGTATATACCAATAGTACATACATCTAAAAGCTGTGTATTGTACGAGTACGAATACGGGTGCATACGAGTAGAATTGTTGATGAAACTGAACGAGGATGTAATTGTAAGCATTTTTGTTAAGTAGAAGTATTTTTATAAGTGTATTGAAGTCTTTCAAAAGTGTATAAATACATATTAAAACACTACATGTATATACATTTTAACTGAGTCGTTAAGTCATCGTTAGTCGTTACATGTAAGTGTTGTTTTGAAAACTTTAGGTTAACGATCTTGTTAAATGTTGTTAACCCAATGTTTATAATATCAAATGAGATTTTAAATTATTATATTATCATGATATTATCATGTATGAATATCTCTTAATATGATATATATACATTAAATGTCTTTACAATGATAATCGTTACATATATGTCTCGTTTAAAAATCATTAAGTTAGTAGTCTTGTTTTAACATATGTAGTTCATTTTTAATATACTTAATGATATGTTTACTTATCATAGTATCATGTTAACTATATATATATATATATCCATATATATGTCATCATATAGTTTTTACAAGTTTTAACGTTCGTGAATCACCGGTCAACTTGGGTGGTCAATTGTCTATATGAAACATATTTCAATTAATCAAGTCTTAACAAGTTTGATTGCTTAACATGTTGGAAACATTTAATCATGTAAATATCAATCTCAATTAATATATATAAACATGGAAAAGTTCGGGTCACTACACAATTTCACCTTCGGGCAGTGATTCTAACAAGTCCTTGGCATCGTCTTTCAAAGACTAAGGAAAAACCCTCAAATAGATAACAGTATCCGCAACTTGGCTGATTTTGAACAAATTACAGATGCTTTTGAAAGATCAAAGAAGCGCGAATGCATAATCTTTCGGTGTACCCCTGAACTGGCACTGATGAGTGATCATATTTAAAATCTGCCCCTTAACCTCAAAATCTTTATCGACTAGCGGTTGGGTAATGGCATGTCCATTACCCGCCCTCGTGGGTTTCATCATTGCTTCCATGAATTGACCTCTCGCTGGTTTGAAATGTCCCGTTCATATTGATTATAAATGTTCCATATTAATTGATTTCGTTGCGAGATTTTGACCTCTATATGAGACGTTTTTCAAAGACTGCATTCGTTTTTAAAACAAACCATAACCTTTATTTTATCGACAAGGTTAAAAGAACACCACCTAGATTATCCAGAAATGATAATCTAAAAATATCACACTTACACACTACCAATACATATTGGTTTACAATATTCATATGTTACAACAAAGTAAATCGCGAATGCAGTTTTAAACAATATTATACAAGCATGCTGACACCAAATCTTGTCCATATTTTAGCATGCAACAGTGGAAGCTCTTAATAATCACCTAAGAATAAACATGCTTTAAACGTCAATAAAAATGTTGGCGAGTTATAGGTTTAACCTATATATTTATCAAATCGTAATAATAGACCACAAGATTTCATATTTCAATATACATCCCATACATAGAGATAAAAATCATTCATATGGTGAACACCTGGTAACTGACCTTAACAAGATGCATATAGAATATCCCCGTCATTCCGGGACTCCCTTCGGACATGATAAATTCGAAGTACTAAAGCATCTGGTACTTTGAATGGGGCTTGTTGGGCCCAATAGATCTATCTTTAGGATTCGCGTCAATTAGGGTGTCTGTTCTCTAATTCTTAGATTACCAGACTAAAAAGGGGCATATTCGATTTAATAATTCAACCATAGAATGTAGTTTCAAGTACTTGTGTCTATTTTGTAAAACATTTATAAAACTGCATGTATTCTCATCCCAAAAATATTAGGTTTTTAAAAGTGGGACTATAACTCACTTTCACAGATTTTTACTTCGTCGGGAAGTAAGACTTTGTAACATCCCGCATTTTTCCGTTAAATTAATTTTTAACACCGTCTTTTTTTAGATAATATCTTTCGTTATCTAAATTCGTATCTTTCGTTAACTAACGTTCTTAATATTTCCGCTATTTAATTATAACATCACTCGTTTACTCGAGCTTTTTTAAAATATTCATTTGGTTAATTCACGCTCCCTCTTTGAAACTTGAGGGACCGAAGTTGTCAAGTGGGCAAACTAGTTGACTAGGTCAACTAGTCAACCCACCATTCTCATCCATTCATTTCCATCCATCTTCCACCTCCTTCCTCCTCTTTTTCTCTCCATCTCAAGAACACACACACAAACACCTAACTCAATCATTCATCATCTAAATTCGATCTAGGAGGCCAACATCAAAACAAATTACATATTCGTGATCCTCTCTTCATCCTCTACATTTTAGTACCAATTTCATCACATTTGGGTAACATTTCTAAAACACTAGATTTCTCTAAATTCTCTTTATATACTTGAAATGGTGTTAATTAGTGTCTATGGCTCAAGTCTAACATGAATATGTGTTTAGTTTGCTCGATTTATTGTTTTGAGTAACTAGCTTGAATATGAAAAATGGGTGTGCTTAATCTTGAATTTTGGATGATTAAATGTTGTTTAAATGCTAAAGTTCATGTATTAAATGTGTTACTAGCATCATTAGCTTTAATTTGATGTGTAGATTGATTTGGAAAACATCACTAACATGATTATTGATTTTGTGATTCTTGGTTAGGGTTTGATAGCCTTTAAAATGACCTTTTGATGCTTTGAATGCCATGAAATGTTATTAGTAAGTGTTTAGTTGTGTTCCTTGTCGAAATACCTTTCCAACGATATAAGATACTTGTTTTGAATGTTTACGGTTCATGAGTTATGCTTATTTGAAGTTTGGTTCGTGCACTTGATAAAACTCAGAAACAGCATTTTCCAGGTACAGGAGCAACGCTCCTGAACTAAGAGCGCCGCTCCTGGTAGGCCTTTTTGTGGAGTTTTTCATCAGATGTCAGGAGCACCGCTCCTGTAAACAAGAGCGACGCTTCTGGTCCTCAAGAGCGCCGCTCCTGTGCTGAAAAAGTAGACCAACTTATTTTGTGTTTTCACAAATTCATCCCCGCTTACTCGCAACTCCGATTAACATGAAACTTGGCCAACATGTTTATATATGATTTTTAATTGAAGAAAAATTGTCGGATACCCGACCCGACCCCGTTGACGTTGACTTTGACTTTGACCAAGTTTGACTTTTAATCAAACTTAACCAAATACTTATGCAATCGTTCTAACATGGTTTTATACTTGATTCTTGCATGAAACTTGAAAACGTGACACACATGCTATATAATCGAGTCGTAACGAGCCATAGGACTAATTGAACACATTTCGCCCGACCTTGTGTCGTAACCGGTTAATTGATACAACTTACTTGTTTAGGTCAAGGCTAAGCAACTTTCATGCACACGTTTACTTTGTGAAGTACATTTATACTCGTGCACTCAAGGTGAGATCATAGTCCCACCTTTTAACAACTTTTATACTTTTAAATCGTGGGCTGAGAAACATATACATTACATACTTATATACATTTCATATGTATATATACTTTTCATACTTGTATACTTTAAACACAAATGCGAATACTAGGATACAGACGAGTTTGAACGAAAATCCTCAATTCAGTTATCATTAGTTACACCAGATGGTGTAAGCGAGACTATGTTGTGTGGATCCATACGGGTTTGACTAACCCTCATTCGGACGGTTCGCTACCGTTAAGCGAATGAAATATATTCTGTTCTTGTGTATGTTCTAACACTTTTATGCTGAGGTAAATGATATAGTTAAGCTTTGATAATTGGGTGCTCGGTAAACAAACAACATTCTTTGGAATATATACGATTTGGATAATCTACTATACAAAATCTTGTGGTTCAAAACAACGTTTACAAACACCTATGATTTCACCAACGTTTTTCGTTGACAGTTTTCTATACGTTTCTTAGGTTCATACATGGCTATTTGATACATGCTTCCGCGTTCACTCATACTTGCTTGGGGTTAAGCATACATGCATACACTCTGATTACTTGCTTGGAGTCAAGCATACATACATACTTACGCTATTTATAGCAACCGTGATTTTCAACTAATTATGTCGCAAGTTATTTCATTTATACATTACAATTTTTGTAAACTTAAACTTGTTGTCGATCCGTTTGGTAAACTAAACTTTGTAAGTCGTATACGTTTCAAATGAATGCGACATAATTTTGGTCAAACGTGTCTCATTTAGGGACTATGAGCACGCAACGGGACCTAAGTTAACGGTGCCGTCAATGACGATTTTGTCGGGTCATGACAGACTTGGCCACTGGTCAATTCACGAACCTATAACAAATATGTACATATATATCAAAGTATGTTCAAAATATATTTACAACATTTTTATTACATTTTAATGATTTGAGTTTATTAAGTCAGCTGTCCTCATTAGTAACCTACAACTAGTTGTCCACAGTTAGATGTACAGAAATAAAGCAATATATATTATCTTGAATCAATCCACGACCCAGTGTATACACGTCTCAGGCTAGATCACAACTCAAAGTATATATATTTTTGGAATCAACCTCAACCCTGTATAGCTAACTCAAACATTACTTCATATAGAGTGTCTATGGTTGTTCCAAATAATATATATACATGGGTCGATATGATATGTCAAAACATTTGCATACGTGTCTATGGTATCCCAAGATTACATAATATATTAGAATACATGTATAATACAATATATGTTAGCTAGGATATGATTTGTATGGATTTGTTACAAATTTCACGTAGCCACAACAAGCAAAATTATTCAATCTTGTTTTACCCATAACTTCTTCGTTTTAAATCCGTTTTGAGTGATTCAAGTTGCTATGGTTTTATATTGAAATTAAGTTTATGAATCTAAACAGAAAAAGTATAAGATTATAGTTAGAAATACAGATTACAAGTTGTTTTTGTAAAGGTAGTCATTTAAGTTGAAAGAACGACGTCTAGATGACCATTTTGGAAAACATACTTCCACTTTGAGTTTAATCATGATTTTTGGATATAGTTTAATGTTCATAAGAAAAATTATTTTCCCAGAAGAAAAACTTTTAAATCAAAGTTTATAACAGTTTTTAATTAACTAACCCAAAACAGCTCGCGGTATTACTACGACGGTGTATATCTGATTTTACGGTGTTTTTCGTGTTTTCAGGTTTTAAATCATTAAGTTAGCATATCATATAGATATAGAACATGTTTCTAGTTGATTTTAAAAGTCAAGTTAGAAGGATTATCTTTTGTTTGGGAACAAGTTTAGAATTAACTAAACTATGTTCTAGTGATTATAAGTTTAAACCTTCGAACAAGATAGTTTCAATATATGAATCGAATGATGTTACGAACATCATTACTACCTCAGGTTTTGTGGATAAACCTACTGGAAATGAGAAAAATAGATCTAGCTTCAAAGGATCCTTGGATGGCTTGAAAGTTCTTGAAGCAAAATCATGACACGAAAACAAGTTCAAGTAAGATTTCCACTCGAAATAAGATTGGTATAGTTATAGAAATTGAATAAAAGTTTGAATATGAGTACTACCTTGTATTAGAGAGATATATTACTGTAAATAAGAAAGATTTCTTGAGGTTGAATGATCACATGAAATGGATTTGCAAGATTGAAAGTAAGCTAGCAAACTTGGAAGTGTTGTTGGTGTGTTCTTGAGTAATTATTTTGTATCTTGGTTTATGTATGGATTTATGAACTAGATTGAGCTAGATTTTGTTGAAGATGATGAAGAACACTTAGAACAAAGGAAGAACACTTGAGAGAGATTAATTTGATTCAAGAAAATTGCAAAGTGAATGTGTTTAGAGTGCTTCTACTTCACGTGAATTTGAGATGGCCATATAGGCTCCATTAGTTTGTAATTTTGTGAGATATTTCTTGCAAGATGTTAAATGATTATTACCACATGGTTAGGTGACTCACATGAGCTGCTAAGAGCTGATCATTGGAGTGTATATACCAATAGTATATACCTTTAGAAGCTGGGTATTGTACGAGTACGAATACGGGTGCATACGAGTAGAATTGTTGATGAAAATGAACGAGGATGTAATTGTAAGCATTTTTGTTAAGTAGAAGTACTTTTATAAGTGTCTTGAAGTCTTTTAAAAGTGTATGAATACATATTAAAACACTACATGTATATACATTTTAACTGAGTCGTTAAGTCATCGTTAGTCGTTACATGTAAATAATGATTTGAAACCTTTACGTTAACGATCTTGTTAAATGTTGTTAACCCATTGTTTATTATATCTAATGAGATGTTAAATTATTACATTATTACATTATCATGATATTATGATATATTAATATATCTTAATATGATATATATACATTTAAATGTCGTTACAACGATAATCGTTACATATATGTCCCATTTCGAAATCCTTAAGTTAGTAGTCTTGTTTTTACATATGTAGTTTATTGTTAATATACTTAATGATATGTTTATATATAGTGTATCAATATCTTAAAATGATTCATATGTAATTAGTAAGACGTTGTTATAACGATAATCGTTATATATCGTTTTCGAGTTTCCTAATTCAATAGTCTCATTTTTATGTATATAACTCATTGTTAAAATACTTAATGAGATACATACTTATCATAATATCATGTTAACTATATATATATATATATATATATATATATATATATATATATATATATATATATATATATATATCCATATATATGTCATCATATAGTTTTTACAAGTTTTAACGTTCTTGAATCGCTGATCAACTTGGGTGGTCAATTTTCTATATGAAACCTATTTCAATTAATCAAGTCTTAACAAGTTTGATTGCTTAACATGTTGGGAATAATTAATTATGAAAATATCAATTTCATTTAATATATATATAAACATGGAAAAGTTCGGGTCACTACAGTACCTACCCGTTAAATAAATTTCGTCCTTAAATTTTAAGCAGTTGGAGGTGTTGACGTATCTTCTGGAAATAAGTGCGGGTATTTCTTCTTCATCTGATCTTCTCGTTCTCAGGTGAACTCGGATTCTCTACGAGCATTCCACCAAACCTTAACAATTGGTATCTTGTTTTGCTTAAGTCTTTTAACCTCACGATCCATTATTTCGAAGGGTTCTTCGATGAATTGAAGTTTTTCGTTGATTTGGATTTCGTCTAATGGAATAGTGAGATCTTCTTTAGCAAAACATTTCTTCAAATTCGAGACGTGGAAAGTGTTATGTACATTCGCGAGTTGTTGAGGTAACTCAAGTCGGTAAGCTACTGGTCCGATACAATCAATAATCTTGAATGGTCCAATATACCTTGGATTTAATTTCCCTCGTTTACCAAATCGAACATCGCCTTTCCAAGGTGCAACTTTAAGCATGACCATCTCTCCAATTTCAAATTCTATATCTTTTCTTTTAATGTCAGCATAGCTCTTTTGTCGACTTTGGGCAGTTTTAAACCGTTGTTGAATTTAGATGATCTTCTCGGTAGTTTCTTGTATTATCTCCGGACCCGTAATCTGTCTATCCCCCACTTCACTCCAACAAATTGGAGACCTACACTTTCTACCATAAAGTGCTTCAAACAACGTCATCTCAATGCTTGAATGGCAGCTGTTGTTGTAGGAAAATTCTGCTAACGGTAGGTGTCGATCCCAACTGTTTCGAAAATCAATAACACATGCTCGTAGCATGTCTTCAACTGTTTGTATCGTCCTTTCGCTCTGCCCATCACTTTGTGGAGGATAGGCAGTACTCATGTCTAGACGAGTTCCTAATACTTGCTGTAATGTCTGCCAGAATCTTGAAATAAATCTCCCATCCCTATCAGAGATAATAGAGATTGGTATTCCATGTCTGGAGACGACTTCCTTCAAATACAGTCGTGTTAACTTCTCCATCTTGTCATCTTCTCTTATTGGCAGAAAGTGTGCTGATTTGGTGAGATGATAAACTATTACCCAAATGGTATCAAAACCACTTGCAGTCCTTGGCAATTTAGTGATGAAATCCAAGGTAATGTTTTCCCATTTCCATTCCGGGATTTCGGGTGGTTGAAGTAGATCTGATAGTTTCTGATGCTCCGCTTTGACCTTAGAACACGTCAAACATTCTCCTACGTATTTAGCAACATCGACTTTCATACCCGGCCACCAAAAATGTTTCTTGAGATCCTTGTACATCTTCCCTGTAGTGACCCGAACTTTTCCATGTTTATATATATTAAATGAAATTGTTATTTACATTATTAAGTGTTTCCAACATGTTAAGCAATCAAACTTGTTAAGACTTGATTAATTTAAATAGGTTTCATAAAGACAATTGACCACCCAAGTTGACCGGTGAATCACGAACGTTAAAACTTGTAAAAACTATATGATGACATATATATGATTATATATATAGTTAACATGATATTATGATAAGTAAGTATCTCATTAGGTATTTTAACAATGAGTTATATACATAAAATTGAGTTTAATGAATTAAGAAACTTGAAATGATATATATAACGATTATCGTTATAACAACGTCTTACTAAATACATATGAATCATATTAAGATATTGATACACTATGTTTAATCATGATAAATTATAAGTAAACATGTCATTAAGTGTATTAACAATGAACTACATATGTAAAAACAAGACTACTAACTTAATGATTTCGAAACGAGACATATATGTAACGATTATCGTTGTAACAACATTTAACTGTATATATATCATACTAATATATATTAATATATCATAATATCATGATAATGTAATAATTTAACATCTCTTTAGATATAATAAACAATGGGTTAACAACATTTAACAAAATCGTTAACCTAAAGGTTTCAAAATAACATTTACATGTAAGTTCAAAACAACATTTACTCGTACAATACACAGCTTTTAGATGTATGTAATATTGGTATATATACTCTAATTATTAGCTCTTAGCAGCCCATGTGAGTTACCTAACATATGTGGGAACTATCATTTGGCAACTAGCATGAAATATCTCATAAAATTACAAAAATATTAGTAATCATTCATGACTTATTTACATGTAAACAAAATTACACATCCTTTATATCTAATCCATATACCAACGACCAAAAACACCTATAAATACTTTCATTCTTCAATTTTATTCATCAAATTGATCTCTCTCAAGTTCTATCTTCAAGTTCTAAGTGTTCTTCATAAATTCTATAAGTTCTAGTTTCATATAAAATCAAGAATACTTCCAAGTTTGCTAGCTTACTTCCAATCTTGTAAAGTGATCATCCAACCTCAAGAAATCTTTCTTATTTACTGTAAGATATCTTTCTAATACAAGGTAATACTCATATTCAAATTTTGATTCAATTTCTATAACTATAACAATCTTATTTCGAGTGGAAATCTTACTTGAACTTGTTTTCGTATCATGATTCTGCTTCAAGAACTTTCAAGCCATCCAAGGATTCTTTGAAGCTAGATCTATTTTTCTCATTTCCATTAGGTTTATTCACAAAACTTGAGGTAGTAATGATGTTCATAACATCATTCGATTCATATATATAAAACTACCTTATTCGAAGGTTTAAACTTGAAATCACTAGAACATAGTTTAGTTAATTCTAAACTTGTTCGCAAACAAAATTTAATCCTTCTAACTTGACTTTTAAAATCAACTAGACACATGTTCTATATCTATATGATATGCTAACTTAATGATTTAAAACCTGAAAACACGAAAAACATCGTAAAACTGGATATACGCCGTCTTAGTAACACCGCGGGCTGTTTTGGGTTAGTTAATTAAAAACTATGATAAACTTTGATTTAAAAGTTGTTCTTCTGAGAAAATGATTTTTCTTATGAACATGAAACTATATCCAAAAAACATGATTAAACTCAAAGTGGAAGTATGTTTTCCAAAATGGTCATCTAGACGTCGTTCTTTCGACTGAAATGACTACCTTTACAAAAATGACTTGTAACCTATATTTCCGACTATAAACTTATACTTTTTCTGTATAGATTCATAAACTTAAGTTCAAAATGAAACCATAGGAATTGGATTCACTCAAAACGGATTTAAAACGAAGAAGTTATGGGTAAAACAAGATTGGATATTTTTACTTGTTGTAGCTACGTAAAAATTGGTAACAAATCTATATTAATCATATCCTAGCTAACTTATATTGTATAATATATATATTCTAATATATTATGTAATCTTGGAATACCATAGACACGTATGCAAATGTTTTGACATATAATATCGACCCATCTATATATATTATTTGAAACAACCATAGACACTCTATATGCAGTAATGTTGGAGTTAGCTATACAGGGTTGAGGTTGATTCCAAAAATATATATATATACTTTGAGTTGTGATCTAGCCTGAGACGTGTATACACTGGGTCGTGGATTGGGTCAAGATTATATATATCAATTTATTTCTGTACATCTAACTATGGACAACTAGTTGTAGGTTACTAACGAGGACAGCTGACTTAATAAACTTAAAACATTAAAACGTATTAGAAATGTTGTAAATTTATTTTGAACATACTTTTATATATATGTACATATTTGTTATAGGTTCGTGAATCTACCAGTGGCCAAGTCTTACTTCCCGACGAAGTAAAAATCTGTGAAAGTGAGTTATAGTCCCACTTTTAAAATCTAATATTTTTGGGATGAGAATACATGCAGCTTTATAAATATTTTACAAAATAGACACAAGTACATGAAACTACTTTCTATGGTTGAACGATCGAAGCCGAATATGCCCCTTTTACTTGGTAACCTAAGAATTAGTAAACCAGTCTACTAATTGATGCGAATCCTAAAGATAGATCTATTGGGCCCAACAAACCCCATCCGTTGTAGTGGATGCTTTAGTACTTCGAGTTTTTATATCATGTCCGATGGATGTCCCGGAATGATGAGGATATTCTTATATGCATCTTGTTAATGTCGGTTACCAGGTGTTCACCATATGAATGATTTTTATCTCTATGTATGGGATGTATTGAAATATGAAATCTTGTGGTCTATTATTATGATTTGATAATATATAGGTTAAACCTATAACTCACCAACATTTTTGTTGACGTTTTAAGCATGTTTATTCTCAGGTGATTATTAAGAGCTTCCGCTGTTGCATACTAAAATAAGGACAAGATTTGGAGTCCATGCTTGTATGATATTATGTAAAACTGCATTCAAGAAACTTATTTTTGATGTAATATATTCATATTGTAAACCATTATGTAATGGTCGTGTGTAAACGGTATATTTTAGATTATCATTATTTGATAATCTACGTAATGCTTTTTAAACCTTTATCGATAAAATAAAGGTTATGGTTGTTTTAAAAATGAATGCAGTCTTTGAAAAATGTCTCATATAGAGGTTAAAACCTCGCAACGAAATCAATTAATATGGAACATTTATAATCAATATGAACGGGACATTTCAGTTGGTATCAGAGCATTGGTCTTAGAGAACTAGAAATTTGCATTAGTGTGTCTTATCGAGTTTTTGGGATACATTAGTGAGTCTGGAATTCGACCGTGTTTTCTTTAAAAACGATTGCTTAACACTTTTTTTGGAAACTATATATTATTAACATGTAAATATTATGTGATATATTAACCTCTTAATGTGTTTGATATTGTGTGATAGATGTCTTCCACTAGTACAAATCCCATCGATTCACCTAATAATAATAAAGAGTCGAATATATTTTGGAAAGATTCACAAATTCTCGAAGAGGAACCGGGAGAAGAGGAACCGGAAGAGGAGGAACCGGAAGAGGAGGAACCGGAAGAAGAGGAACCGGAAGAGGAGGAACCGGAAGAGGAGGAACCGGAAGAAGAAGGGGTTCCGGAGGAAGAAATATTGATACCTATAGTAAATCGATTAAATAAAAGAAAATCCTCAACCAACGGACCAAAATTAATAATGGTCAATGGTGTTTCCGCCGAGGAAGCAAAATATTGGGAAGATTATCAATTTTCTGATGAATCGGATCCCGATGAGGATTCCGATGATGTTATAGAAATTACCTCGACCCAATTTAATAAAGCGAAAGAAAATAATAAGGGAAAAGGTATAAAAATAGAGAAACCCGATTCCAACCCCGATGAACTTTATATGTATCGGCAACATCCGTATTTCCTAAAATGTAACAATGACCCGGGAACCTCTAAACCACCAGGTTTTTCTAAACCGTTGTGGAAAATGACGGCTCATATTAGAGGAACACCATATATTCCTAGAAAATTAGGAAAATGAACCAAGTCCGAAGAAGAAGAAACCAGTGATTCTGATTAAAGGGTTGTAATCATGTTGTATATTATATCTATTGTAGTGTGCTTGTACTTTTATGTTCTATGTAAAAATTGCTTGTATTGTTTGTTAATTATCTTTTACGAATCTAATCCTTGTCTATTTTACAGTATAAAAACAAAATGGATGTTAAGGGTAGACAACCGAATATTTTAGAAGACCTATCAGAGGATATGATTGAGGAAATCTTGTCTAGAGTCGGTCAGAATTCATCAGCACATTTAGTTATGGCGAAATTAACTTGTCAAATATTTGAAAGACTTTTCATAAATGCCTTAGTTTATAAAAGACTTTCCTTTGATAGGTGGGGTATATCACATTGGGGAGACCGTAAGTTACGCCGTGTTTTCTTTAAAGCGTTAAATGCGGGGAACCCAAATGCAATTTTACGCTACGGGTTAAGAACCTATTTTGACTCAACATATCCCAACATAGGATTTCATGAATTAGAAAGAGCTTCTAACATGCAACATAAAGAAGCATGTTATGCTTACGGGTTAGTGATGTTCGCTTCTTACCAAAGTGAGAAAAAGAATATCGAATTACATATTTTAAATAAAACCTTCCCACAAGTGACGGATTCAGTAGTTGGGGTGAGAAACAAGGTTTTTAGATTATTACGGGGCTGTTGTACATTATGAAACCCTCGTCCTTTTGACGACATTACAACATGTTGCCTAGCCAATGGTCATAACGGTTATTTTTCACAAGATCAAGGATGGGAAGTCGTCTTAGTAAAACCTGAATGCATGATTTGTTTCTGGACTTATGAATTACGTGTCTTTATTTCTTTTACTGAACAACTTGCGTATTAACTAGAATTGCCTTAATAGCTGCCGAGTAGCAAAGTTATTATGTGCTATATTTCATCCTATATGTATTATAGCGGTATTGTAAGTTTGTAAAATATTGTATAAAGTTTGAACGCGAAATATTATTGTAATAAGTTTTCATATAGAATCGTAGTAGTTGAATTGTATAATAGCTGCTAAGTATGAACTTAACGGGTAGGTACTACCCGAATTAAAACTATAAAATGCTAATATGAAGAAAAAGCTTTTATAAATAAGTTCATATTATGCTATGAAATACTATTGACTACTCTTAAATTCTATATAATTAACTCAATTCTTTTGGCTATTTTGAAGGAAATGGCACCGGCGACTCGTCAGAACTTGAACATGAGTGAGGAAGACTTCTGTGGTTTCCTTGCTGCGAACATAGCCGCAGTGCAGGCTGCAATGCAAAATAACAATAACTCTAGATCTAGCAGTGGAACTAATTCCACAAGAAATCGTGTAGGATGCTCCTACAAAGAATTCACTGCTTGCAAACCTTTAGAATTTGATGGAACCGAAGGACCAATTGGATTGAAACGGTGGACCGAGAAGGTCAAATCGGTGTTTGCCATAAGTAAGTGTACTGAAGAGGACAAAGTTAAGTATGCTATGCATACCTTCACAGGTACGGCATTAACGTGGTGGAATACCTATCTCGAGCAGGTAGGACAAGATGCTGCTTACGCACTACCATGGTCAGCATTCAAGCAATTGATGAACGAGCAGTATCGTCCCAGGAATGAGGTCAATAAGCTCAAGGTAGAGCTTAGAGGATTACGAACACAAGGTTTCGATATCACCATGTACGAATGACGATTCACAGAATTGTGCCTATTGTGTCCCAGAACATTTGAAGACGGAGAAGAGAAGATCGACGCATTTGTAAAAGGGTTACCGGAAATAATTCAAGAAGATGTGAGTTCACACGAGCCCGCCGCCATACAAAAGGCAAGTCGAATGGCTCACAAATTAGTGAACCAGATCGAAGGAAGGATTAAAGAACAGGCGACCGAAGAGGCTAACATGAAACAAGTCAAGAGAAAGTGGGAAGAAACCAATGACAAGAGTCACCAATACAACAACAACAACAATCACAGCCAAAATCGCAACAACTATCCTAATAACCGCAACATCAATCGCAACAACAACTTCAACAAACGTCCCAACAACAACTACAATAACTGGCCCAACAACAATAACAACAACAACAACAACAACAACAACAACAACAACAACAACAACAACAACAACAACAACAACAACAACAACAACAACAACAACAGCAACAATAACAATCCTAACAACAATCTTAATAACAACAATGGCAACAAAAACTAAAAACAGCCATACCAAAGATGTGAAAAGCATCACCTGGGGTTCTGCATGACATTTTGCAACAGGTGTAAAAGAAATGGTCATAGCGTGAAGAAGTACGAAATCTACGGACCAATGCATAACAGAACTAAAGGAACAAATAATGTCGAAA
Organism: Rutidosis leptorrhynchoides; assembly: GCF_046630445.1. Lineage (NCBI taxonomy): Eukaryota > Viridiplantae > Streptophyta > Magnoliopsida > Asterales > Asteraceae > Rutidosis > Rutidosis leptorrhynchoides. Next base: position 74,463,492 of record NC_092342.1, read on the forward strand.
CAAATAATACCGCCATAGTTTGTTTTGGATGTGGAAAACCGGGCCACTTTAGTAGAAATTGCCCGAATCAGGGGAATACTAATGGGTAGGGCCGCGGAAGAGTTTTCAATATTAATATGGCAGAAGCGCGGGAAGACCCGGAGCTTGTTACGGGTACGTTTCTCATTGATAATAAATCTGCTTATGTTTTATTTGATTCGGGTACGGATAGAAGCTATATGAGTAGAGATTTTTGTGCTAAACTAAGTTGTTCACCGACGCCCTTGGATAATAAATTTTTACTCGAATTAGCAATCGGTAAATTAATTACAGCAGATAATATATGTCGGAATCGAGAAATTAAACTGGTTAGCGAAACATTTAAGATTGACTTGATACCAGTAGAGTTAGGGAGTTTTGATGTGATAATCGGTATGGACTGGTTGAAAGAAGTAAAAGCAGAGATCATTTGTTACAAAAATGCAATTCGCATTACACGAGAAAAAGGAAAACCCTTAATGGTGTACGGAGAAAAGAGCAACGCGAAGTTAAATCTTATTAGTAACCTGAAGGCACAAAAACTAATAAGAAAAGGTAACTATGCTATGCTAGCACACGTCAAGAAAGTCAATTCCGAAGAAAAGAACATCAATGATGTTCCAGTCGCAAAAGAATTTCCCGATGTATTTCCAAAAGAATTATCAGGACTACCTCCACACCAATCCGTTGAATTTCAAATAGACCTTGTACCGGGAGCTACACCAATAGCTCGTGCTCCATACAAACTCGAACCTAGCGAAATGAAGGAACTTCAGAGCCAATTACAAGAACTTTTAGAGCATGGTTTCATTCGACCAAGCACATCACCGTGGGGAGCTCCTGTTTTGTTTGTCAAGAAGAAGGATGGTACATTTAGGTTGTGTATCGACTACCGAGAGTTGAACAAACTTACCATCAAGAACCGCTACCCACTACCGATAATCGACGACTTATTTGATCAACTACAAGGCTCGTCGGTTTATTCGAAGATTGATTTACGTTCTGGGTATCATCAAATGCGGGTGAAGGAGGATGATATTCCAAAGACTGCTTTTAGGACGCGTTACAGTCATTACGAGTTTATGGTTATGCCGTTTGGATTGACGAACGCACCAGCTGTGTTCATAAACCTCATGAACCGAGTGTGTGGGCCATATCTTGACAAATTTGTCATTGTTTTCATCGATGACATACTTATTTACTCGAAGAATGATCAAGAGCATGAAGAACATTTAAGAAAAGTGCTAGAGTTGCTGAGAAAAGAAAAACTGTACGGTAAGTTTTCAAAGTGTGCATTTTGGTTGGAAGAAGTTCAATTCCTCGGTCACATAGTGAACAAAAAAGGTATTCAGGTGGATCCAGCAAAGATTGAAACCGTTGAAAAATGGGAAACCCCAAAAACTTCGAAGCATATAGGCCAATTTTTAGGACTAGCTGGTTACTACAGAAGGTTCATCCAAGATTTATCCAGAATAGCAAAACCCTTGACTGCATTAACGCATAAAGGGAGGAAATTTGAATGGAAGGATGAACAAGAGAAAGCGTTTCAATTGTTAAAGAAAAGGTTAACTACGGCACCTATATTGTCATTAACTGAAGGGAATGATGATTTTGTGATATATTGTGACGCTTCAAAGCAAGGTCTCGGTTGTGTATTAATGCAACGAACGAAGGTAATTGCTTATGCGTCTAGACAATTGAAGATTCATGAGCAGAATTATACGACGCATGATTTGGAATTAGGCGCGGTTGTTTTTGCATTAAAGACTTGGAGGCACTACTTATATGGGGTCAAAAGTATTATATATACTGACCACAAAAGTCTTCAACGTATATTTAATCAGAAACAACTGAACATGAGGCAGCGCAGGTGCATTGAATTGTTGAATGATTACGACTTTGAGATTCGTTACTACCCGGGGAAGGCGAATGTGGTAGCCGACACTTTGAGTAGAAAGGACAGAGAACCCATTCGAGTAAAAGCTATGAATATAATAATTTACAATAACCTTACTACTCAAATAAAGGAGGCGCAACAAGGAGTTTTAAAAGAGGGAAATTTAAAGGATGAAATACCCAAAGGATCGGAGAAGCATCTTAATATTCAGGAAGACGGAACCCGGTATAGGGCTGAAAGAATTTGGGTACTAAAATTTGGAGATATGAGAGAAATGGTACTTAGAGAAGCTCATAAAACCAGATACTCAATACATCCTGGAACGGGGAAGATGTACAAAGATCTCAAGAAACATTTTTGGTGGCCAGGTATGAAAGCCGATGTTACTAAGTACGTAGGGGAATGTTTGACGTGTTCTAAGGTCAAAGCTGAGCATCAGAAACCATCAGGTCTACTTCAACAACCTAAATTCCCAGAATGGAAATGGGAAAACATTACCATGGATTTCATCACTAAATTACCAAGGACTGCAAGTGGTTTTGATACTATTTGGGTAATAGTTGATCGTCTCACCAAATCAGCACACTTCCTGCCAATAAGAGAAGATGACAAGATGGAGAAGTTAGCACGACTGTATTTGAAGGAAGTCATCTCCAGACATGGAATACCAATCTCTATTATCTCTGATAGGGTTGGAAGATTTATTTCAAGATTCTGGCAGACATTACAGCAAGCATTAGGAACTCGTCTAGACATGAGTACTGCCTATCATCCACAAACTGATGGGCAGAGCGAAAGGACGATACAAACGCTTGAAGACATACTACGAGCATGTGTTATTGATTTCGAAAATAGTTGGGATCGACATCTACCGTTAGCAGAATTTTCCTACAACAACACCTACCATTCAAGCATTGAGATGGCTCCGTTTGAAGCACTTTATGGTAAAAGGTCCAGGTCTCCGATTTGTTGGAGTGAAGTGGGGGATAGACATATTACGGGTCCGGAGATAATACAAGAAACTACTGAGAAGATCATCCAAATTCAACAACGGTTGAAAATCGCCCAAAGTCGACAAAAGAGCTACGCCGACATTAAAAGAAAAGATATAGAATTTGAAATTGGAGAGATGGCCATGCTTAAGGTTGCACCTTGGAAAGGCGTTGTTGGATTTGGTAAACGAGGGAAATTAAATCCAAGGTATATAGGACCATTCAAGATTATTGATCGTGTCGGACCAGTAGCTTAACGACTTGAATTACCACAACAACTCGCGGCTGTACATAACACTTTCCACGTCTCAAATTTGAAGAAATGTTTTGCTAAAGAAGATCTCACTATTCCGTTAGAGGAAATCTAAATCAATGAAAAACTTCAATTCGTCGAAGAACCCGTCGAAATAATGGATCGTGAGGTTAAAAGACTTAAGCAAAACAAGATACCAATTGTTAAAGTTCGATGGAATGCTCGTAGAGGATCTGAGTTCACCTGGAAACGAGAAGATCAGATGAAGAAGAAATACCCGCACTTTTTTCCAGAAGATACGTCAACACCTCCAACTGCTTAAAATTTCGGGACGAAATTTATTTAACGGGTAGGTACTGTAGTGACCCAAACTTTTCCATGTTTATATATATTAAATGAAATTTTTATTTGCATGATTAAATGTTTCCAACATGTTAAGCAATCAAACTTGTTAAGACTTGATTAATTTAAATAGATTTCATATAGACAATTGACCACCCAAGTTGACCGGTAATTCACGAACGTTAAAACTTGTAAAAACTATATGATGACATATATATGATTATATATATAGTTAACATGATATTATGATAAGTAAGTATCTCATTAGGTATTTTAACAATGAGTTATATTCATAAAATTGAGTTTATTGAATTAAGAAACTCGAAACGATATATATAACGATTATCGTTATAACAACGTCTTACTAAATACATATGAATCATATTAAGATATTGATACACTATGTTTAATCATGATAAATGATAAGTAAACATGTCATTAAGTGTATTAACAATGAACTACATATGTAAAAACAAGACTACTAACTTAATGATTTCGAAACGAGACATATATGTAACGATTATCGTTGTAACAACATTTAACTGTATATATATATCATACTAAGATATATTAATATATCATAATATCATGATAATGTAATAATTTAACATCTCTTTAGATATAATAAACAATGGGTTAACAACATTTAACAAGATCGTTAACCTAAAGGTTTCAAAACAACATTTACATGTAACGACTAACGATGACTTAACGACTAAGTTAAAATGTATATACATTTAGTGTTTTAATATGTATTCATACACTTTTGAAAGACTTCAAGACACTTATCAAAATTGTAGTGACCCGAACTTTTCAATGTTTATATATATTAATTGAGATTGATATTTACATGACTAAATGTTTCCAACGTGTTAAGCAATCAAACTTGTTAAGATTTGATTAATTGAAATAGGTTTCATATAGACAATTGACCACCCAAGTTGACCGGTGATTCACGAACGTTAAAACTTGTAAAAACTATATGATGACATATATATGATTATATATATAGTTAACATGATATTATGATAAGTAAGTATCTCATTAGGTATTTTAACAATGATTTATATACATAAAATTGTGTTTATTGAATTAAGAAACTCGAAACGATATATATAACGATTATCGTTATAACAACGTCTTACTAATTACATATGAATCATATTAAGACATTGTTACACTATGTTTAATCATGATAAATGATAAGTAAACATGTCATTATGTATATTAACAATGAACTACATATGTAAAAACAAGACTACTAAGTTAAGGATTTCAAAACGAGATATATATGTAATGATTATCGTTGTAACGACATTTAAATGTATATATATCATATTAAGATATATTAATATATCATAATATCATGATAATATAATAATTTAACATCTCATTAGATATAATAAACATTGGGTTAACAACATTTAACAAGATCGTTAACCTAAAGGTTTCAAAAGAACATTTACATGTAACGACTAACGATGACTTAACGACTCAGTTAAAATGTATATATATGTTATGTTTTGATATGTATTATTACACTTTTGAAAGACTTCAAGACACATATCAAAGTACTTCTACTTAACAAAAATGCTTACAATTACATCCTCGTTCAGTTTCATCAACAATTCTACTCGTATGCACTCGTATTCATACTCGTACAATACACAGGTTTTAGATGTATGTACTATTAGTATATACACTCCAAATAGTTAGCTCTTAGCAGCCCATGTGAGTCACCTAACACATTTGGAAACCATCATTTGGCAACTAGCATGAAATATCTCATAAAATTACAAAAAATATGAGTAATCATTCATGACTTATTTACATGAAAACAAAATTACATATCCTTTATATCTAATCCATATACCAATGACCAAAAACACCTACAAACACTTTAATTCTTCAATTTTCTTCATCTAAATGATCTCTCTCAAGTTCTATCTTCAAGTTCTAAGTGTTCTTCATAAATTCCATAAGTATAGTTTCATAAAAATCAAGAATACTTCCAAGTTTGCAAATCTACTTCCAAGCTTTCTAATCCATTCCAAGTAATCATCTAAGATCAAGGAACCTTTGTTATTTATAGTAGGTTATCTTTCTAAATCAAGGTAATATTCATATTCAAACTTTGATTCAATTTCTACAACTATAACAATCTTATTTCGAGTGAAAATCTTACTTGAACTGTTTTCGTGTCATGATTCTGCTTCAAGAACTTTCAAGCCATCCAAGGATCCTTTGAAGCTAGATCCATTTTTCTCATTTCCAGTAGTTTTATCCAGAAAACTTGAGGTAGTAATGATGTTCATAACATCATTCGATTCATACATATAAAGCTATCTTATTCGAAGGTTTAAACTTGTAATCACTAGAACATAGATTAGTTAATTCTAAACTTGTTCGCAAACAAAAGTTAATCCTTATAACTTGACTTTTAAAATCAACTAAACACATGTTCTATATCTATATGATATGCTAACTTAATGATTTAAAACCTGGAAACACGATGAACACCATAAAATCGGATATACGCCGTCGTAGTGAAACCGGGGGCTGTTTTGGTTTGGATAATTAAAAACTATGATAAAATTTGATTTAAAAGTTGTTCTTCTGGTAAAATGATTTTTCATATGAGCATGAAACTATATCCAAAAATCATGGTTAAACTCAAAGTGGAAGTATGTTTTCTAAAATGGTCATCTAGACGTCGTTCTTTCGACTGAAATGACTACCTTTACAAAAATAACTTGTAACTTATATTTTCGACCATAGACCTATACTTTTTCTGTTTAGATTCATAAAATAGAGTTCAATATGAAACCATAGAAATTTTATTCACTCAAAACGGATTTAAAATGAAGAAGTTATGGGTAAAAAAATATTGGATATTTTTGATCTTTTTAGCTACGGGAAATGTTTAACAAATCTATACAAATCATATCCTAACTAACTTATATTGTATTATACATGTATTCTAATATATTATGTAATATTGGGATACCATAGACACGTATGCAAATGTTTTGACATATCATATCGACCCATGTATATATATTATTTGGAACAACCAGAGACACTCTATATGCAGTAATGTTGGAGTTAGCTATACAAGGTTGAGGTTGATTCCAAAAATATATATACTTTGAGTTGTGATCTAGCCTGAAACGTGTATACACTGGGTCGTGGATTGATTCAAGATAATATATATCGATTTATTTCTGTACATCTAACTGTGGACAACTAGTTGTAGGTTATTAACGAGGACAGTTGACTTAATACACTCAAATCTTTAAAACATAATAAAAATGGTTGTAATTATATTTTGATCATACTTTGATATATATATATATATATATATATATATATATATATATATATATATATATATATATATATATATATATATACATATTTGTTTAGGTTCGTGAATCGATCCGTGGCCAAGTCTTATTTTTGAGGAAGGAAAATCTGTGAAAGTGAGTTATAGTCCCACTTTTAAAATCTAATATTTTTGGGATGAGAATACATGTAGGTTTTATAAATGATTTACAAAATAGACACAAGTACGTGAAACTACATTCTATGGTTGAATTATTGAAATCGAATATGCCCCTTTTTATTAAGTCTGGTAATCTAAGAATTAGGGAACAGACACCCTAATTGACGCGAATCCTAAAGATAGATCTATTGGGCCTAAAAAACCCCATCCAAAGTACCGGATGCTTTAGTACTTCGAAATTTATATCATATCCGAAGGGTATCCCGGAATGATGGGGATATTCTTATATATGCATCTTGTTAATGTCAGTTACCAGGTGTTCACCATATGAATGATTTTTATCTCTATGTATGGGATGTGTATTGAAAAATGAAATATTGTGGTCTATTGTTACGATTTGATATATATAGGTTAAACCTATAACTTACCAACATTTTTGTTGACGTTTAAAGCATGTTTATTCTCAGGTGAATATTAAGAGCTTCCGCTGTTGCATACTAAAATAAGGACAAGATTTGGAGTCCATGTTTGTATGATATTGTGTAAAAACTGCATTCAAGAAACATATGTCGATGTAATATATTTCTATTGTAAACCATTATGTAATGGTCGTGTGTAAACAGTATATTTTAGATTATCATTATTTGATAATCTACGTAATGTTTTTAAAATCTTTATTGATAAAATAAAGGTTATGGTTGTTTTAAAAATGAATGCAGTCTTTGAAAAACGTCTCAAATAGAGGTCAAAACCTCGCAACGAAATCAATTAATATGGAACGTTTATAATCAATATGAACGGGACATTTCAAAAATACTTCTACTTAACAAAAATGCTTACAATTACATCCTCGTTCAGTTTCATCAATAATTCTACTCGTATATACCCGTATTCGTACTCGTACAATACACAGCTTTTAGATGTATGTACTATTGGTATATACACTCCAATGATCAGCTCTTAGCAGCCCATGTGAGTCACCTAACACATGTGGGAACCATCATTTGGCAACTAGCATGAAATATCTCATAAAATTACAAAAATATTAGTAATCATTCATGACTTATTTACATGTAAACAAAATTACGCATCCTTTATATCTAATCCATATACCAACGACCAAAAACACCTACAAATACTTTCATTCTTCAATTTTATTCATCAAATTGATCTCTCTCAAGTTCTATCTTCAAGTTCTAAGTGTTCTTCATAAATTCTATAAGTTCTAGTTTCATAAAATCAAGAATACTTCCAAGTTTGCTAGCTTACTTCCAATCTTCTAAAGTGATCATCCAACCTCAAGAAATCTTTTTTATTTATAGTAAGATATCTTTATAATACAAGGTAATACTCATATTCAAATTTTGATTCAATTTCTATAACTATAACAATCTTATTTCGAGTGAAAATCTTACATGAACTTGTTTTCGTATCATGATTCTGCTTCAAGAACTTTCAAGCCATCCAAGGATCCTTTGAAGCTAGATCTATTTTTCTCATTTCTAGTAGGTTTATCAACAAAACCTGAGGTAGTAATGATATTCATAATATCATTCGATTCATATATATAAAACTACCTTATTCGAAGGTTTAAACTTGAAATCACTATAACATAGTTTAGTTAATTCTAAACTTGTTCGCAAACAAAAGTTAATCCTTCTAACTTGACTTTTAAAATCAAATAGACACATGTTCTATATCTATATGATATGCTAACTTAATGATTTAAAACCTGAAAACACGAAAAACATCGTAAAACTGGATATACGCCGTCGTAGTAACACCGCGGGCTGTTTTGGGTTAGTTAACTAAAAACTATGATAAAAATTGATTTAAAAGTTGTTCTTCTGTAAAAATGATTTTTCTTATGAACATGAAACTATATCCAAAAATCATGATTAAACTCAAAGTGGAAGTATGTTTTCCAAAATGGTCATCTAGACGTCGTTCTTTCGACTGAAATGACTACCTTTACAAAAATAACTTGTAACCTATATTTCTGACTATAAACCTATACTTTTTCTGTATAGTTTATAAACTTAAGTTCAATATGAAACCATAGCAATTGGATTCACTCAAAATGGATTTAAAACGAAGAAGTTATGGGTAAAACAAGATTGGATATTTTTACTTGTTGTAGCTACGTGAAAATTGGTAACAAATCTATATTAATCATAACCTAGCTAACTTATATTGTATAATACATATATTCTAATATATTATGTAATCTTGGGATACCATAGACACGTATGCAAATGTTTTGACATATCATATCGACCCATCTATATATATTATTTGGAACAACCATAGACACTCTATATGCAGTAATGTTGGAGTTAGCTATACAGGGTTGAGGTTGATTCCAAAAATATATATACTTACAGTTATGATCTAGCCTAAGACGTGTATACACTGGGTCGTGGATTGGGTCAAGATAATATATATCAATTTATTTCTGTACATCTAACTATGGGCAACGAGTTGTAGGTTACTAACGAGGACAGCTGACTTAATAAACTTAAAACATTAAAACGTATTAGAAATGTTGTAAATATATTTTGAACATACTTTAATATATATGTACATATTCGTTATAGGTTCTTGAATTGACCAGTGGCCATGTCTTACTTCCCGACGAAGTAAAAATCTGTGAAAGTGAGTTATAGTCCCACTTTTAAAATCTAATATTTTTGGGATGAGAATACATGCAGCTTTATAAATGTTTTACAAAATAGTCACAAGTACATGAAACTACTTTCTATGGTTGAACGATCGAAGCCGAATATGCCCCTTTTACTTGGTAACCTAAGAACTAGTAAACCAGTCTACTAATTGACGCAAATCCTAAAGATAGATCTATTGGGCCCAACAAACCCCATCCGTTGTAGCAGATGCTTTAGTACTTCGAGTTTTTATATCATGTCCGATGGATGTCCCGGAATGATGGGGATATTCTTATATGCATCTTGTTAATGTCGGTTACCAGGTGTTCACCGTATAAATGATTTTTATCTCTATGTATGGGATGTATTGAAATATGAAATCTTGTGGTCTATTATTATGATTTGATAATATATAGGTTAAACCTATAACTCACCAACATTTTTGTTGACGTTTTAAGCATGTTTATTCTCAGGTGATTATTAAGAGCTTCCGATGTTGCATAGTAAAAGAAGGACAAGATTTGGAGTCCATGCTTGTATGATATTATGTAAAACTGCATTCAAGAAACTTATTTTTGATGTAATAAATTCATATTGTAAACCATTCTGTAATGGTCGTGTGTAAACGGTATATTTTAGTTTATCATTATTTGATAATCTACGTAATGCTTTTTAAACCTTTATCGATAAAATAAAGGTTATGGTTGTTTTAAAAATGAATGCAGTCTTTGAAAAACGTCTCATATAGAGGTCAAAATCTCGCAACGAAATCAATTAATATGGAACGTTTATAATCAATATGAACGGGAAATTTCATTTCCCGCTCCAGGATGTATTGAGTATCTGGTTTTATGAGCTTCTCTAAGTACCATTTCTCTCATATCTCCAAATTTTGGTACCCAAATTCTTTCAGCCCTATACCGGGTTTCGTCTTCCCGAATATTAAGATGTTTCTCCGATCCTTTGGGTATTTCATCCTTTAAATTTCACTCTTTTAAAACTCCTTGTTGCGCCTCCTTTATTTGAGTAGTAAGGTTAGTGTTAATCATTATATTCATAGTTTTTACTCGAATGGGTTCTATGTCCTTTCTGCTCAAGGCATCGGCTACCACATTTGCCTTCCCCTAATGAATCTCAAAGTCGTAATCATTCAACAATTCAATCCACCTGCGATGCCTCATGTTCAGTTGTTTCTGATTAAATATGTGTTGAAGACTTTTGTGGTCGGTATATATAATACTTTTGACCCCATATAAGTAGTGCCTCCAAGTCTTTAATGCAAAAACAACCGCGCCTAATTCTAGATCATGCATCGTATAATTCTACTCGTGAATCTTCAATTGTCTAGACGCATAAGCAATTACCTTCGTTCGTTGCATTAATACACAACCGAGTCACAATATATCACAAAATCATCATTCCCTTCAGTTAATGACAATATAGGTTTCGTAGTTAACTTTTTCTTTAACAATTGAAACGCTTTCTCTTGTTCATCCTTCCATTCAAATTTCCTCCCTTTATGCGTTAATGCAGTCAAGGGTTTTGCTATTCTGGAAAAATCTTGGATGAACCTTCTGTAGTAACCAGCTAGTCCTAAAAATTGGCGTATATGCTTCGGAGTTTTCAGGGTTTCCCACTTTTCAACGGTTTCAATCTTTGCTGGATCCACCTGAATACCTTCTTTGTTCACTATGTGTCCGAGGAATTGAACTTCTTCCAACCAAAATTCACACTTTGAAAACTTAGCGTACAGTTTTTCTTTCCTTAACAACTCTAGCACTTTTCTCAAATGTTCTTCATGCTCTTGGGCATTCTTTGAGTAAATAAGTATGTCATTGATGAAAACAATGACAAACTTGTTAAGGTATGGTCTACACGCTCGGTTCATGAGGTCCATGAACACAGCTGGTGCGTTAGTCAATCCAAACGGCATAACCATAAACTCGTAATGACCGTAACGCGTCCTAAAAGCAGTCTTTGGAATATCATCCTCCTTCACCCGTATTTGATGATACCCAGAACGTAAATCAATCTTCGAATAAACCGACGAGCCTTGTAGTTGATCAAATAAATCGTCGATTCTCTGTAGTGGGTAGCGGTTCTTGATGGTAAGTTTGTTCAACTCTCGGTAGTCGATACACAACCTAAATGTACCATCCTTCTTCTTGACAAACAAAACAGGAGCTCCCCACGGTGATGTGTTTGGTCGTATGAAACCACGCTCTAAAAGTTCCTGTAACTGACTTTGTAATTCTTTCATTTCGCTGGGTGCAAGTCTGTATGGAGTACGAGCAATTGGTGCAGCTCCTGGTACAAGGTCTATTTGAAATTCAACGGATCGATGTGGGGGTAATCCCGGTAATTCTTTCGGAAATACATCGGGAAATTCTTTTGCGACGGGAACATCACTGATGTTCTTTTCTTCAGGTTTAACTACCTCTATATGTGCTACAATGACATAACAACCTTTTCTTATTAGTTTTTGCGCCTTCAAACTACTAATAAGATTTAATTTCGCGTTGTTCTTTTCTCCCTGTTCCTTTTTCACGCATAATGCGAATCGCATTTTTGTAACAAACGACCTCTGCTCTTACCTTTTTCAACCAGTCCATGCCAATTATTACATCAAAACTCCTTAACTCAACTGGTATTAAATCAATTTTAAACGTTTCATCCCCCAGTTTAATTTCTCTCTCCCGACATATATTATCTGCTGAAATTAATTTACCATTTGCTAATTCGAGTAAAAATTTACTATCCAAAGGCGTCAATGGGCAACTTAATTTAGCACAAAAATCTCTACTCATATAGCTTCTATCCGCACCTGAATCAAATAAAACATAAGCAGATGTATTGTCAATAAGAAACGTACCCGTAACAAGCTCCGGGTCTTCCTGCGCTTCTGTCGCATTAATATTGAAAATTCTTCTGCGGCCTTACCCATTAGTATTCCCATGGTTTGGGCAATTTCTAATAATGTAGCCCGATTTTCCACATTTATAACAAACTACGTCGGCATTATTTGTTCAGACATTATTTGTTTCTTTATTTTTGTTGTTCTTTGGTCCGTAAACCTCACATTTTGCCGCGCCATGACCACTTCTCTTACACTTGGTGCAAAATGTTGTGCAGAACACATTCGGATGGTACTCTGAACACCTGAAGCATGGTTGTTTCTGTTGTTTGTTGTTATTGAAATGGTTGTTGTTGCGATTGTTATTATTGTTGGGACGGTGGTTGTAATGGTTATTGTTGTTGGGATGGTTGTTGTTGCGGTTGTTTCTGCAAAATTTGGTGCGATTGAAGTTGTGATTGCTGTGTTGAATGTTAAAATTGTGACCCTTGTTACTGGTTTCTTCCCACTTTCTCTTGATTTGTTTCGTGTTGGCTTCTTCGGCCGCCTGCTCTTTAATTCTTCCCTCAATCTGATTTATGAGTTTATGAGCCATTCGACTTGCCTTTTGTATGGAAGCGGGCTCGTGTGAACTCACATCTTCTTAAATCCTTACTGGTAACCCTTTTATAAATGCGTCGATCTTCTCTTCTTCATCTTCGAACGTTCCCGGACACAATAGGCACAACTCTGTGAATCGTCATTCATATGTGGTAATGTCGAACCCTTGTGTTCGTAACTCTATAAGCTCTACCTTGAGCTTATTGACTTCGTTTCTAGGACGGTACTGCTCGTTCATCAATTGCTTGAATGCCGACCACGGTAGTGCGTAAGCAGCATTTTGTCCTACCTGTTCAAGATAGGTGTTCCACCATGTTAACGCAGTACCTGTGAAGGTATGCGTAGCGTACTTAACTTTTTCCTCTTCAGTACACTTACTTATGGCAAACACCGATTCGACCTTCTCGGTCCACCGTTTCAATCCAATTGGTCCTTCGGTTCCATCAAATTCTAAAGGTTTGCAGGCAGTGAATTCTTTGTAGGAGCATCCTACACGATTTCTTGTGGAATTAGTTCCACTGCTAGATCCAGAGTTATTGTTATTTTGCATCGCAGCCTGTACTGTGGCTATATTTACTGCAAGGAAAACACGGAAGTCTTCCTCGCTCATGTTCAAATTCTGACTAGTCGTCGGTGCCATTTCCTTAAAAAATAGCCCAAAATAATTAAGTTAATCATATAGAATTTTAAGAGTAGTCAATAGTATTTCGTAGCATAGTATGAACTCATTTATAAAAGCTTTTTCTTCATATTAGCGTTTTATAGTTTTAATTCGGGTAGTACTTACCCGTTAAGTTCATACTTAGTAGCTAATATACAATTCAACTACTACAATTTTATATGAAAAAACTGATTATAATAAAATTTCGCGTTCAAATTTTATACAACAATTTACAAACTTACAATACCGCTATTATACATATAGGATGAAATATAGCACATAATAACTTTGCTACTCGGCAGCTATAAAGGCAATTCTAGTTAATACGCAAGTTGTTCAGCAAAAGAAATAAAGACACGTAATTCATAATTCCGGAAACAAGTCATGCATTCTGGTTTTACTAAGACGACTTCTCATTCTTGGTCTTGTGGAAAGTAACCGTTATGACCATTGGCTATGCAGCATGTTGTAATGTCGTAAAAGGACGAGGGTTTCGTAATGTCCAACAGCCCCGTAATAATCTAAAAACCTTGTTTCTCACCCCAACTACTGAATTCGTCACTTGTGGGAAGGTTTTATATAAAGTTGTAATCCGATGTTCTTTTTCTCATTTTGGTAAGAAGCAAACATCACTAACACGTAAGCATAACATGCTTCTTTATGTTGCATGTTAGAAGCTCTTTCTAACTCACGAAATCCTATGTTGGGATATGTTGAGTCAAAATAAGTTCTTAACCCGTAGCGTAAAATTGTATTTGGGTTCCCCGCATTTAACGCTTTAAAGAAAACACGGCATAACTTACGGTCTCCCCAATGTGATATACCCCACCTATCAAAGGAAAGCCTTTTATAAACTAAGGCATTTATGAAAAGTCTTTCAAATGTTTGACAAGTTAATTTCACCATAACTAAATGTGCTGATGAATTCTGACCGACTCTAGACAAGGTTTCCTCAATCATATCCTCTGGTAGGTCTTCTAAAATATTCGGCTGTCTACCCTTAACGTCCATTTTGTTTTTATACTGTAAAATAGACAAGGATTAGATTCGTAAAAGATAATTAACAAACAATACAAGCAATTTTTACATAGAACATAAAAGTATAAGCACACTACAATGCATATAATACACAGCATGATTACAACCCTCTAATCTGAATCATTGGTTTCTTCTTCTTCGGACTTGGTTCGTTTTCCTAATTTTCTAGGGATATATGGTGTTCCTCTAATACGAGCCATCATTTTCCACAATGGTTTAGAAAAACCTGGTGGTTTAGAGGTTCCCGGGTTATTGTTACAATTTAGGAAATACGGATGTTGCCGATACATATAAAGTTCATCGGGGTTGGAATCAGGTTTCTCTATTTTTATACCTTTTCCCTTATTATTTTCTTTTGCTTTATTAAATTGGGTCGAGGTAATTTCTATAACATCATCGGAATCCTCATCGGGATCCGATTCATCGGAAAATTTGTAATCTTCCCAATATTTTTCTTCCTCGGCGGAAACACCATTGACCATTATTGACTTTGGTCCATTGGTTGAGGATTTTCTTTTATTTAGCCGATTTACTGTAGGTATCAATATTTCTTCCTCCGGAACCTCTTCTTCTTCCGGTTCCTCCTCTTCGGGAATTTGTGAATCTTCCCAAAATATATTCGACTCTTCATTATTATTAGGTGAGTCGATGGGATTTGTACTAGTGGTAGACATCTATCACACAATATTAAACACATTAAGAGGTTAATATATCACATAATATTTACATGTTAATAATATATAGTTTTCAACAAAAGTGTTAAGCAATCGTTCTTAAAGAAAACACGGTCAAAGTTCAGACTCACTAATGTATCCTAACAAACTCGATAAGACACACTAATGCAAATTTCTAGTTCTCTAAGACCAACGCTCGGATACCAACTGAAATGTCCCGTTCATATTGATTATAAACGTTCCATATTAATTGATTTCGTTGCGAGGTTTTGACCTCTATATGAGACGTTTTTCAAAGACTGCATTCGTTTTTAAAACAAACCATAACCTTTATTTTATCAACAAGGTTAAAAGGACACCACCTAGATTATCCAGAAATGATAATCTAAAAATATCACACTTACACACTACCAATACATATTGGTTTACAATATTAATATGTTACAACAAAGTAAATATCGAATGCAGTTTTAAACAATATTATACAAGCATGCTGACACCAAATCTTGTCCATATTTTAGCATGCAACAGCGGAAGCTCTTAATAATCACCTGAGAATAAACATGCTTTAAACGTCAACAAAAATGTTGGTGAGTTATAGGTTTAACCTATATATTTATCAAATCGTAATAATAAACCACAAGATTTCATATTTCAATATACATCTCATACATAGAGATAAAAATCATTCATATGGTGAACACCTGGTAATCGTCCTTAACATGATGCATATAGAATATCCCCATCATTCCGGGACTCCCTTCGGACATGATAAATTCGAAGTACTAAAGCATCTGGTACTTTGGATGGGGCTTGTTGGGCCCAATAGATCTATCTTTAGGATTCACGTCAATTAGGGTGTCTGTTCCCTAATTCTTAGATTACCAGACTAAAAAGGGGCATATTCGGTTTAATAATTCAACCATAGAATGTAGTTTCACATACTTGTGTCTATTTTGTAAAACATTTATAAAACTGCATGTATTCTCATCCCAAAAATATTAGATTTTTAAAAGTTGGACTATAACTCACTTTCACAGATTTTTACTTCGTCGGGAAGTAAGACTTGGCCAGTGGTCGATTCACGAACCAATAACAAATATGTACATATATATCAAAGTATGTTCAAAATATATTTACAACATTTTTATTACGTTTTAATGATTTGAGTTTATTAAGTCAGCTGTCCTCGTTAGTAACCTACAACTAGTTGTCCACAGTTAGATGTACAGAAATAAAGCAATATATATTATCTTGAATCAATCCACGACCCAGTGTATACACGTCTCAGGCTAGATCACAACTCAAAGTATATATATTTTTGGAATCAACCTCAACCCTGTATAGCTAACTCAAATATTACTGCATATAGAAAGTCTATGGTTGTTCCAAATAATATATATACATGGGTCGATATGATATGTCAAAACATTTGCACACGTGTCTATTGTATCCCAAGATTACATAATATATTAGAATACATGTATAATACAATATAAGTTTGCTAGCATATGATTTGTATGGATTTGTTACAAATTTCACGTAGCTACAACAAGCAAAATTATCTAATCTTGTTTTACCCATAACTTCTTCGTTTTAAATCCGTTTTGAGTGATTCAAGTTGCTATGGTTTCATATTGAACTTAAGTTTATGAATCTAAAAATAAAAAGTATAAGTTTATAGTCGTAAATACAGGTTACAAGTCATTTTTGTAAAGGTAGTCATTTCAGTCGAAATAACGACGTCTAGATGACCATTTTGGAAAACATACTTCCACTTTGAGTTTAACCATGATTTTTGGATATAGTTTCATGTTCATAAGAAAAATCATTTTCCCAGAAGAACAACTTTTAAATCAAAGTTTATCATAGTTTTTAATTAACTAACCCAAAACAGCCCGCGGTATTACTACGACGGTGTATATCCGGTTTTACGGTATTTTTCGTGTTTTCAGGTTTTAAATCATTAAGTTAGCATATCATATAGATAAAGAACATGTGTCTAGTTGATTTTAAAAGTCAATTTAGAAGGATTATCTTTTTTTTGCGAACAAGTTTAGAATTAACTAAACTATGTTCTAGTGATTATAAGTTTAAACCTTCGAATAAGATAGTTTCATATATATGAATCGAATGATGTTATGAACATCATTACTACCTCAGGTTTTGTGGATAAACCTACTGGAATTGAGAAAAATAGATCTAGCTTCAAAGGATCCTTGGATGGATTGAAAGTTCTTGAAGCAAAATCATGACACGAAAACAAGATCAAGTAAGATTTCCACTCGAAATAAGATTGTTATAGTTATAGAAATTGAATCAAAGTTTGAATATGAGTACTACCTTGTATTAGAGAGATATCTTACTGTAAATAAGAAAGATTTCTTATGGTTGAATGATCACTTGAAATGGATTTGCAAGATTGAAAGCAAGCTAGCAAACTTGGAAGTGTTGTTGGTGTGTTCTTGAGTAGTTGTTTTGTATCTTGGTTTATGTATGGATTTATGAACTAGATTGAGCTAGATTTTGTTGAAGATGATAAAGAACACTTAGAACAAAGGAAGAATACTTGAGAGAGATTAATTTGATTCAATAAAATTGCAAAGTGAATGTGTTTAGAGTGCTTCTACTTCACGTGAATTTGAGATGGCCATATAGGCTCCATTAGTTTGTAATTTTGTGAGATATTTCATGCTAGATGTTAAATGATTGTTCCCACATGGTTAGGTGACTCACATGGGCTGCTAAGATCTGATCATTGGAGTGTATATACCAATAGTACATACCTTTAGAAGCTGGATATTGTACGAGTACGAATACGGGTGCATACGAGTAGAATTGTTGATGAAAATGAACGAGGATGTAATTGTAAGCATTTTTGTTAAGTAGAAGTACTTTGATAAGTGTATTGAAGTCTTTAAAAAGTGTATGAATACATATTAAAACACTACATGTATATACATTTTAACTGAGTCGTTAAGTCATCGTTAGTCGTTACATGTAAACGTTGATTTGAAACCTTTAAGTTAACGATCTTGTTAAATATTGTTAACCCATTGTTTATTATATCTAATGAGATGTTAAATTATTACATTATCATGATATTATGATATATTAATATATATTAATATGATATATATACATTAAAATGTCGTTACAACGATAATCGTTACATATATGTCTCGTTTCGAAATCCTTAAGTTAGTAGTCTTGTTTTTACATATGTAGTTCATTGTTAATATACTTAATGATATGTTTATATATAGTGTATCAATATCATAAAATGATTCATATGTAATTAGTAAGACGTTGTTATAATGATAATCGTTATATATATCGTTTTCGAGTTTCCTAATTCAATAGTCTCATTTTTATGTATATAACTAATTGTTAAAATACTTAATGAGATACATACTTATCATAATATCATGTTAACTATATATATATCCATATATATGTCATCATATAGTTTTTACAAGTTTTAACGTTCGTGAATCGCCGGTCAACTTGGGTGGTCAATTTTCTATATGAAACCTATTTCAATTAATCAAGTCTTAAGAAGTTTGATTGCTTAACATGTTGGGAACACTTAATCATGTAAATATCAATTTCATTTAATATATATATAAACATGGAAAAGTTCGGGTCACTACATGGTTCACCCATCTTAACCTCTTCTTTCTTAATATATTCAAAGTCCGCAATATAAAAAGGTAGTTCTAAGAAACCTTCGGCGATTTCCTGTTCTTCTTTAGCTTTGCTACGTGTATGGTAAACTCTAGACGGTTCCAGAGTTATTAGTACATAACCTGCAATCACACCATAACAAAACCAACGCGTAAAATACAAAAAAGTAACTTTCGCAAGAATTGCTTCTCACAAAAGGATCGAATAATTATAAGTAAGCTTAAAATCCCAATCTAGAATCGCTCCCTGGCAACAACGCAAAAAATTTAATATGTGAAATCGTACCTTAAAATAACTAGCTAAAATCCTAAGAATTATCACACAATTACAGGCAACTATAACCTGATCATGCAGTAACCTATAAGTAATTTGACCAGTTCGTTCCACAGAGAACAGTTTAATCAAGACTTTAAAAACTAGTAATTATCCTAGAAGTTTAATAAAAGAGGTTTGGATTGTATTTTAATTCACGCAATTAATGTGAAACAAAGAAATCAAATTAACAATAAAGAGAAAACGGTGTCTAATTGAATGATTCACTATCGATATGGATTGTTCTTGCAATTATTACCGATTATTATGCCCTTAATTAGTCTTATGACTTCTCACAAAGTCCAAATCAATTAAAGTTAGTAAACTCACATAAACTTTCTTTAAAAGATTAAACTATATTTGATAAAAACTATTGAGACTTGATTTGGACTAAACTCAAGCAAAATCCTAACTATAATAATCACTTGAAATAATTACACGATTATGTAGTTCACAATCCTTTCAATTACCAATTAAATTAATGACACAATCACTTGAAATCAATTATCTAATTGTCTAGATCACCTAGGTGTTGAAGCATAAATTGCTTCTCAAATTAACTCACATTAAACGATTAACAAACTATGTAATTGAATTAAGAGTATAGATCATGCATAACAATGGTTCTTTAATCAAACACAATTAATTTTAATCACAAGACATTAAATCCATATGATAGAACAATCCAATATCTCAAGTTTAACATTCAAGTAAACACACAAAAGATTTAGCCTAGCATATTAAAGTTGCAAGAAACGAAGTAATAAAAACGAGAAGCATTCATGATTACAATAATGAAATTAATGAAGAAATCTAGTACCGAAAGTAATAAATGATGGAATAAAATTGATTGATGCAATAGTCTTCAATGAATAGATGATAGTCTTCAAAACCCTCACAAATTCATGGCTCAAAAACTGCATAACCTAATTGGGGTGAAAAACCCGTATATTTATAGTAGGAAACAAAATCAGCCAACCGCCACCGAATCGCGACCGGAATGACTGGATCGCGACCGGAATGCAAACCAAGAATCGCGACCGGAATGCAACTATTGTGATTGCGATTGAGCCTTTTCGAAATTCTCCAGCTTCTGTCTATGATTCGCTGCCGGGACTGGCCTATCGCGACCGCGATCCTCATAAATTAGCAAATCTTTAATTTTTTTCGCGTTTCATCCTGCCTTGAGTCTATTTAAATCTAATACTTTGCTGAAATCAACCGAACCAATAAATCAAAGACTTCTCAAGCTAAAATCATCGTTTCCTCTATAATACCTGCAAAAGTCTTCAAGTCTTTGTGAATTAACAACAAAAAGGAACCAATATCGCGACGTAAAATATGTATAATTGGAGCGATATCAAAGACGTCAATGGATATTGTCCCATCTCCATGCCTAGAGTACAACATTACGACCAACCTGAAGTCACAAAGAAGAAAGATGGGTTTTGTGCTAGGGCTACCGTATAAACCATCACTCAAATAGATAATGACATACACATCATGGATTGATGAGGACCCCTTTGACCATCACGTTCCAATAAAGGAGGTAAAAGAAGTTGATTACTTTGTTATACCTCAAGTTAAACAAAGCGTTCACCTTAAACCACCTTCTCTTCTCATTGGACATACCTTACTCTATGTCCGCTTCAATCTCATCGGTATGTTCCAACATTTAATGACCCGTCCTTATCCACCCGGACAAAGTCTTCAACATTTGGTTCCATTGCGATGATCGACTCCAAGTAATGTCTTTAGTATGAGCTAATGCACAGCGGAAGACTTAATTCGTACCTAAGAATAACATGCTTTAAAACGTCAACATAAAGTTGGTGAGATATAGGTTTGATGCTAGCAGCGATATAACTATGGACCACAAGATTTCATATATTTAAACATAGTACACTCGCAAGTGTATGAAAAGCATTCTAAGTTTGTTGAGCACCTGGTAACCATACTTTACAATAATAAATCAGCACATATTCCCTTTATATATAATCGCACTACACCGTACCAAGTGTAGCCACCTAAACGAAGTACTGTGCAACCGTTGAATACTGGTCGTCCAGTCCGGTTGGGGTTGTCAGGCCCGATAGATCTATCAACAGGATTCGCATTTACACTGGCCCATGTAATTAATAATTACCAAGTTATAGGGAGATATGCAGTGGTACAACTCAACATAGAACGTAATTTTAGTCACTTGTGTCCATAACGTAAATCATAAAATGCATGTATTCTCATCGCAAAATATTTAGAGTTTAAAAGGGGACTATATACTCACCTAATGTATTTTGTAGTAAAAATACATATAACATCATTGATCAAGTATAATGTTGGCCTCGGATTCACGAACCTATATCATTTATATATATTAATACATATAAATATAATCGTAATCAAACACATTTATATATATTTAGTTATGTATTAAGATTTTCTATTTATATATATATGATTCAATTTAAAATATATTTATGTATTATTTTTAACTTAATTATAATAACATTTTATTTAAAACAAAATAGTATTTAATATTAATATAGATGTACAATATATTTTTACATAAATGTCCTTTATTTATTAAAGTAATATTTTTAATACTAAAATAGTGACAATAATAATAATGATAATAATAATAATGATTTTAATCATAATAATACTACTAATAATAACCTTAATGATAATACTTAATAATAATACCTTATAATAATAATAATAATAATAATAATAATAATAATAATAATAATAATAATAATAATAATAATAATAATAATAATAATAATAACAATAATAGTAGTAATAATAATAATGGTGATTGTAATACTACCTCAAAGAATAAATTCCAAAAATAAGTGGCCTTGACCAGGGTTGAACCCACGACCTCCCGGTACCTAACTAACACACTCAAACCATCCAAGCATCCTTGTTTTTCTGTTATTTTAACCAACCCTCAATTATATAACCCGTATAGCTGTTTTAATATTCCATTTGCCTTTGTTTAAGCCCAACCAAAAATCAGTTGGATCTCTGCCCAACTAAACTTTGCAAACGGCCCACAGTTGTCCACCACCAATACAGTCTTTTATGTTTTAATATTGAACTCTATTTTATGAATCTAAACATAAAAAGTATAGGTTTATTGTCTGAAAAATAAGTTACAAGTCGTTTTTGTAAAGGTAGTCATTTCAGTCGAAAGAACGACGTCTAGATGATCATTTTAGAAAACATACTTCCACTTTGAGTTTAACCATAATTTTTGGATATAGTTTCATGTTCATAATAAAAATCATTTTCTCAGAATAAGAACTTTTAAATCAAAGTTTATCATAGTTTTTAATTAACTAACCCAAAACAGCCCGCAGTGTTACTACGACGGCGTAAATCAGGTTTTACGGTTTTTTTTGTAGTGACCCGAACTTTTCCATGTTTATATATATTAATTGAGATTGATGTTTACATGATTAAATGTTTCCAACATGTTAAGCAATCATACTTGTTAAGACTTGATTAATTGAAATAGGTTTCATATAGACAATTGACCACCCAAGTTGACCGGTGATTCACGAACGTTAAAACTTGTAAAAAAACTATATGATGACATATATATGGTTATATATATAGTTAACATGATATTATGATAAGTAAACATATCATTAATTATATTAACAATGAACTACATATGTAAAAACAAGACTACTAACTTAATGATTTTGAAACGAGACATATATATAACGTTTATCGTTGTAACGACATTTAATGTATATATATCATATTAAGAGATATTCGTACATCATAATATCATGATAATATAATAATTTAAAATCTCTTTTGATATTATAAACATTGGGTTAACAACATTTAACAAGATCGTTAACCTAAAGGTTTCAAAACAACACTTACATGTAACGACTAACGATGACTTAACGACTCAGTTAAAATGTATATACATGTAGTGTTTTAATATGTATTTATACACTTTTGAAAGACTTCAATACACTTATCAAAATACTTCTACTTAACAAAAATGCTTACAATTACATTCTCGTTCAGTTTCATCAACAATTCTACTCGTATGCACCCGTATTCGTACTCGTACAATACACAGCTTTTAGATGTATGTACTATTGGTATATACACTCCAATGATCAGCTCTTAGCAGCCCATGTGAGTCACCTAACACATGTGGGAACCATCATTTGGCAACTAGCATGAAATATCTCATAAGATTACAAAAATATGAGTAATCATTCATGACTTATTTACATGAAAACAAAATTTCATATCCTTTATATCTAATCCATACACCAACGACCAAAAACACCTACAAACACTTTCATTCTTCAATTTTCTTCATCTAATTGAACTCTCTCAAGTTCTATCTTCAAGTTCTAAGTGTTCTTCATAAATTCCAAAAGTTCTAGTTTCATAAAATCAAGAATACTTTCAAGTTTGCTAGCTCACTTCCAATCTTGTAAGGTGATCATCCAACCTCAAGAAATCTTTGTTTCTTACAGTAGGTTATCATTCTAATACAAGGTAATAATCATATTCAAACTTTGGTTCAATTTCTATAACTATAACAATCTTATTTCAAGTGATGATCTTACTTGAACTTGTTTTCGTGTCATGATTTTGCTTCAAGAACTTTGAGCCATCCAAGGATCCATTGAAGCTAGATCCATTTTTCACTTTTCCAGTAGGTTCATCCAAGGAACTTAAGGTAGTAATGATGTTCATAACATCATTCGATTCATACATATAAAGCTATCTTATTCGAAGGTTTAAACTTGTAATCACTAGAACATAGTTTAGTTAATTCTAAACTTGTTCGCAAACAAAAGTTAATCCTTCTAACTTGACTTTTAAAATCAACTAAACACATGTTCTATATCTATATGATATGCTAACTTAATGATTTAAAACCTGGAAACACGAAAAACACCGTAAAACCGGATTTACGCCGTCGTAGTAACACCGCGGGCTGTTTTGGGTTAGTTAATTAAAAACTATGATAAACTTTGATTTAAAAGTTGTTATTCTGAGAAAATGATTTTTATTATGAACATGAAACTATATCCAAAAATTATGGTTAAACTCAAAGTGAAAGTATGTTTTCTAAAATGGTCATCTAGACGTCGTTCTTTCGACTGAAATGACTACCTTTACAAAAACGACTTGTAACTTATTTTTCCGACTAGAAACCTATACTTTTTTTGTTTAGATTCATAAAATAGAGTTCAATATTAAACCATAGCAATTTGATTCACTCAAAACGGATTTAAAATGAAGAAGTTATGGGTAAAACAAGATTGGATAATTTTTCTCATTTTAGCTACGTGAAAATTGGTAACAAATCTATTCCAACCATAACTTAATCAACTTGTATTATATATTATGTAATCTTGAGATACCATAGACACGTATACAATGTTTCGACCTATCATGTCGACACATCTATATATATTTCGGAACAACCATAGACACTCTATATGTGAATGTTGGAGTTAGCTATACAGGGTTGAGGTTGATTCCAAAATATATATAGTTTGAGTTGTGATCAATACTGAGATACGTATACAATGGGTCGTGGATTGATTCAAGATAATATTTATCGATTTATTTCTGTACATCTAACTGTGGACAACTAGTTGTAGGTTACTAACGAGGACAGCTGACTTAATAAACTTAAAACATCAAAATATATTAAAAGTGTTGTAAATATATTTTGAACATACTTTGATATATATGTATATATTGTTATAGGTTCGTGAATCAACCAGTGGCCAAGTCTTACTTCCCGACGAAGTAAAAAATCTGTGAAAGTGAGTTATAGTCCCACTTTTAAAATCTAATATTTTTGGGATGAGAATACATGCAGGTTTTATAAATGATTTACAAAATAGACACAAGTACGTGAAACTACATTCTATGGTTGAATTATCGAAATCGAATATGCCCCTTTTTATTAAGTCTGGTAATCTAAGAATTAGGGAACATACACCCTAATTGACGCGAATCCTAAAGATAGATCTATTGGGCCTAACAAACCCCATCCAAAGTACCGGATGTTTTAGTACTTCGAAATTTATATCATATCCGAAGGGTGTCCCGGAATGATGGGGATATTCTTATATATGCATCTTGTTATTGTCGGTTACCAGGTGTTCACCATATGAATGATTTTTATCTCTATGTATGGGATGTGTATTGAAATATGAAATCTTGTGGTCTATTGTTACGATTTGATATATATAGGTTAAACCTATAACTCACCAACATTTTTGTTGACGTTTTAAGCATGTTTATTCTCAGGTGATTATTAAGAGCTTCCGCTGTCGCATACTTAAATAAGGACAAGATTTGGAGTCCATGCTTGTATGATATTGTGTAAAAACTGCATTCAAGAAACTTATTTTGTTGTAACATATTTGTATTGTAAACCATTATGTAATGGTCGTGTGTAAACAGGATATTTTAGATTATCATTATTTGATAATCTACGTAAAGCTTTTTAAACCTTTATTGATGAAATAAAGGTTATGGTTTGTTTAAAAATGAATGCAGTCTTTGAAAAACGTCTCATATAGAGGTCAAAACCTCGCAACGAAATCAATTAATATGGAACGTTTTTAATCAATAAGAACGGGACATTTTAGTTGGTATCCGAGCGTTGGTCTTAGAGAACCAGAAAATTTGCATTAGTGTGTCTTATCGAGTTTGTTAGGATGCATTAGTGAGTCTGGACTTCGACCGTGTTTTCTTTAAAAATGATTGCTTAACATTTTTGTTGGAAACTATATATTTTTAACATATGAATATTATGTGATATATTAATCTCTTAACGTGTTTGATATTATGTGATAGATGTCTACCTCTAGAACAAGTCCCATTGACTCACCTAATAATAATGAAGAGTCAAATGTAAATTGGAATGATTTGTGGACTGATTCACAAGTTCCCGAAGAGGAACCGGAAGAAGAGTTGGAACCGGAAGAAGAATCGGAACCGGAAGAAGAATCGGAACCGGATGAAGAAATAGAACCGGTGGGGGAAATAATAAAACGGTTAAGTAAAAGAAAATCCTCAACCAACCGACCAAAGTTAATTATGGTCAATGGTGTTTCCGCCAAGGAAGCAAAATATTGGGAGGATTACCAATTCTCCGATGAATCGGATTCCGACGAGAATTCCGATGATGTTATAGAAATTACCCCAACTGAATTTAAAAAGGCAAAAGAAAATAATAAGGGAAAGGGCATAAAAATAGAGAAATCTAATTCCAACCCCGATGAACTTTATATGTATCGTCAACCGCCGAAGTCCTTAAGTTGTAACAATGACCCGGGAACCTCTAAACCACCAGGTTTTTCTAAACCAATGTGGACAACGACGGCTCGTATTAGGGGAACATCATATATCCCTAGAAACTTGGCAAAACGAACCAAAACCGAAGAAGAAGAAACGAGCGAGTCGGAATAAGATAGTTGTATTCGTGTGGTGTAATATATGGAATATAGTGTTCTTATGCTTTATGATATATGTAAAAATTGCTTGTATTAATAAGTATTTTTTTTATGAATCTAACTCTTGTCTATTTTACAGTTTAAAAACACAAAATGGATAGACAACCCAATATTTTAAGAGACCTACCCGGAGACATGATTGATGAAATCTTGTCTAGAGTCGGCCAGAATTCTTCGGCACAACTATTTAAGGCGAGATCAGTTTGTAAGACATTCGAAGAACGTTCCAAGAATGTCTTGGTTTATAAGAGACTTTCGTTTGAAAGATGGGGGATATCACATTGGGAAACCCATAAGTTACGATGTGTTTACTTTGACGCATATATTGCGGGGAACCCAAATGCTATTTTACGCAACGGGTTAAGAAATTATTTTGACTCAATATATCCGAATATTGGACTTCGTGATTTAGAAAAAGCGGCTAACATGCAACATAAAGAAGCATGTTATGCTTACGGATTAGTAATGTTCGCTTCTCACCAAAGTGAGAACAAGAACATCGGGCTACAACTATTAAACAAAACGTTTCCACAAGTGACGGAGTCGGTAATTGGGGTAAGAAATGAGGTTTTTAGATTATTACGGGACTGTTGGACATTACGTAACCCTCGTCCCTTTGATGACGTTACAACACGCTGTCTTATCAACGGCCATAACGGTTATGTTGCACAAGACCAAGGATGGGAAGTAGTCCTAGTAAAACCAGAATGCATGACTTGTTTCTGGACGTATGAATTACGTGTCTTTATTGCCTTTGCTGAACGACTTGTGTACTAGCTAGAATTGTCTTCACAACTATCTTGTATCAAAGTTATTGTGTGCTATATTTCATGCTTTATGTAAAATAAGCGGTATTGTAAGTTTGTAAAATATTGTATAAAAGTTTGAACGCGAAATATTATTATAATCAGTTTTTCATATAGAATTGTAGTAGTTGAATTGTATATTAGCTACTAAGTATGAACTTAACGGGTAGGTACTACCCGAATTTAAACTTATAAAACGCTAATATGAAGAAAAAGCTTTTATAAATGAGTTCATATTATGCTACGAAATACTATTAACTACTCTTAATATTCTGTATGATTAACTTGTTCCATTTAACTATTTTGAAGGAAATGGCACCGAGTACTCGACACACCGTGAATATGAATGAAGAGGAATTCCGTACTTTTCTAGCTTCAAACATAGCCGCAGTACAGGCTGCGCTACATACCAACAATAACCTTGGATCTAGCAGTACAGGAAATCGTGTAGGATGCACCTACAAAGAATTCACTGCCTGCAAACCTTTGGAATTTGATGGAACCGAAGGACCGATCGGATTGAAACGGTGGACCGAGAAGGTTGAATCGGTGTTTGCCATAAGTAAGTGTACTGAAGAGGACAAAGTGAAGTACGCTACGCATACCTTCACAGGTTCTGCGTTAACATGGTGGAATACCTATCTAGAGCAAGTGGGACAAGATGATGCGTACGCACTACCGTGGTCAGCATTCAAGCACTTGATGAACGAGAAGTACCGTCCCAGAACCGAGGTCAATAAGCTCAAGACAGAACTTAGAGGGTTACGAACCCAAGGATTTGATATTACCACGTACGAAAGACGATTCACAGAATTGTGCCTATTGTGTCCGGGAGCATTCGAAGATGAGGAAGAGAAGATCGACGCGTTTGTGAAAGGATTACCGGAAAGAATCCAAGAAGATATAAGTTCACACGAGCCTGCCTCCATACAACAGGCATGTAGAATGGCTCACAAACTAGTGAACCAGATTGAAGAAAGAATTAAAGAACAGACTGCTGAAGAGGCCAATGTGAAGCAAGTCAAAAGAAAGTGGGAGGAAAACGGTGATAAGAATCACCAATACAACAACAACAGCAATTACAACAATAATCGCAACAATTATCCCAACAATCGCAACATCAATCGCAACTACAACAAACGGCCCAACAACAACAACAACAACAACAACAGCAACTACAACAATCATCCCAACAACAATAATAACCGCAACAACAACAACAATCAGAAGCAACTATGCCAAAGGTGTGAAAAGAATCACTCGGGGTTCTGCACCAAATTTTGCAACAAGTGTAAAAGAAATGGTCATAGCGCGGCGAAGTGTGAGGTCTACGGACCAGGGGTTAATAGAACGAAAGGAACAAATGGTGTCGGAACGAGTAATGGCGGAGCAAGTAGTGTCGGAGCAAGTTATGCCAATGTAGTTTGTTATAAATGTGGAAAACCAGGCCACATTATTAGAAATTACACGAACCAGGAGAACACGAATGGACAAGGCCGTGGAAGAGTTTTCAATATTAATGCGGTAGAGGCACAGGAAGACCCGGAGCTTGTTACGGGTACGTTTCTTATTGACAATAAATCTGCTTACGTTTTATTTGATTCGGGTGCGGATAGAAGCTATATGAGTAGAGATTTTTGTGCTAAATTAAGTTGTCCATTGACGCCTTTGGATAGTAAATTTTTACTCGAATTAGCAAATGGTAAATTAATTTCAGCAGATAATATATGTCGGAATCGAGAAATTAAACTGGTTAGCGAAACATTTAAGATTGATTTGATACCAGTAGAGTTAGGGAGTTTTGATGTGATAATCGGTATGGACTGGTTGAAAGAAGTGAAAGCGGAGATCGTTTGTTACAAAAATGCAATTCGCATTATACGAGAAAAAGGAAAACCCTTAATGGTGTACGGAGAAAAGGGCAACACGAAGCTACATCTTATTAGTAATTTGAAGGCACAAAAACTAATAAGAAAAGGTTGCTATGCTGTTCTAGCACACGTCGAGAAAGTACAAGCTGAAGAAAAGAGCATCAATGATGTTCCCATTGCAAAAGAATTTCCCGATGTATTTCCGAAAGAATTACCGGGATTACCCCCACATCGATCCGTTGAATTTCAAATAGATCTTGTACCAGGAGCTGCACCAATAGCTCGTGCTCCTTACAGACTCGCACCCAGCGAGATGAAAGAACTGCAAAGCCAATTACAAGAACTTTTAGAGCGTGGTTTCATTCGACCAAGCACATCACCGTGGGGAGCTCCTGTTTTGTTTGTCAAGAAGAAAGATGGTACATTCAGGTTGTGTATCGACTACCGAGAGTTGAACAAACTTACCATCAAGAACCGCTACCCACTACCGAGAATCGACGACTTATTTGATCAACTACAAGGCTCGTCTGTTTATTCAAAGATTGACTTACGTTCCGGGTATCATCAAATGCGGGTGAAAGAAGATGATATTCCAAAGACTGCTTTCAGAACACGTTACGGTCATTACGAGTTTATGGTCATGCCGTTTGGTTTAACTAATGCACCAGCTGTGTTCATGGACCTTATGAACCGAGTGTGTGGACCATACCTTGACAAGTTTGTCATTGTTTTCATTGATGACATACTTATTTACTCAAAGAATGACCAAGAACACGGTGAACATTTGAGAAAGGTGTTAGAAGTATTGAGGAAGGAAGAATTGTACGCTAAGTTTTCAAAGTGTGCATTTTGGTTGGAAGAAGTTCAATTCCTTGGTCACATAGTGAACAAAGAAGGTATTAAGGTGGATCCGGCAAAGATAGAAACTGTTGAAAAGTGGGAAACCCCGAAAACTCCGAAACACATACGCCAGTTTTTAGGACTAGCTGGTTACTACAGAAGGTTCATCCAAGACTTTTCCAGAATAGCAAAACCCTTGACTGCATTAACGCATAAAGGGAAGAAATTTGAATGGAATGATGAACAAGAGAAAGCGTTTCAGTTATTGAAGAAAAAGCTAACTACGGCACCTATATTGTCATTGCCTGAAGGGAATGATGATTTTGTGATTTATTGTGACGCATCAAAGCAAGGTCTCGGTTGTGTATTAATGCAACGAACGAAGGTGATTGCTTATGCGTCTAGACAATTGAAGATTCACGAACAAAATTATACGACGCATGATTTGGAATTAGGCGCGGTTGTTTTTGCATTAAAGACTTGGAGGCACTACTTATATGGGGTCAAAAGTATTATATATACCGACCACAAAAGTCTTCAACACATATTTAATCAGAAACAACTGAATATGAGGCAGCGTAGGTGGATTGAATTATTGAATGATTACGATTTTGAGATTCGTTACCACCCGGGGAAGGCAAATGTGGTAGCCGATGCCTTGAGCAGGAAGGATAGAGAACCCATTCGAGTAAAATCTATGAATATAATGATTCATAATAACATTACTACTCAAATAAAGGAGGCGCAACAAGGAGTTTTAAAAGAGGGAAATTTAAAGGATGAAATACCCAAAGGATCGGAGAAGCATCTTAATATTCGGGAAGACGGAACCCGGTATAGGGCTGAAAGGATTTGGGTACCAAAATTTGGAGATATGAGAGAAATGGTACTTAGAGAAGCTCATAAAACCAGATACTCAATACATCCTGGAACGGGGAAGATGTACAAGGATCTCAAGAAACATTTTTGGTGGCCGGGTATGAAAGCCGATGTTGCTAAATACGTAGGAGAATGTTTGACGTGTTCTAAGGTCAAAGCTGAGCATCAGAAACCATCAGGTCTACTTCAACAACCCGAAATCCCGGAATGGAAATGGGAAAACATTACCATGGATTTCATCACTAAATTGCCAAGGACTGCAAGTGGTTTTGATACTATTTGGGTAATAGTTGATCGTCTCACCAAATCAGCACACTTCCTACCAATAAGAGAAGATGACAAGATGGAGAAGTTAGCACGACTGTATTTGAAGGAAGTCATCTCCAGACATGGAATACCAATCTCTATTATCTCTGATAGGGATGGCAGATTTATTTCAAGATTCTGGCAGACATTACAGCAAGCATTAGGAACTCGTCTAGACATGAGTACTGCCTATCATCCACAAACTGATGGGCAGAGCGAAAGGACGATACAAACGCTTGAAGACATGCTACGAGCATGTGTTATTGATTTCGGAAACAGTTGGGATCGACATCTACCGTTAGCAGAATTTTCCTACAACAACAGCTACCATTCAAGCATTGAGATGGCGCCGTTTGAAGCACTTTATGGTAGAAAGTGCAGGTCTCCGATTTGTTGGAGTGAGGTGGGGGATAGACAGATTACGGGTCCGGAGATTATACAAGAAACTACCGAGAAGATCATCCAAATTCAACAACGGTTGAAAACCGCCCAAAGTCGACAAAAGAGCTACGCTGACATTAAAAGAAAAGATATAGAATTTGAAATTGGAGAGATGGTCATGCTTAAAGTTTCACCTTGGAAAGGCGTTGTTCGATTTGGTAAACGAGGGAAATTAAATCCAAGGTATATTGGACCATTCAAGATTATTGATCGTGTCGGACCAGTAGCTTACCGACTTGAGTTACCTCAACAACTCGCGGCTGTACATAACACTTTCCACGTCTCGAATTTGAAGAAATGTTTTGCTAAAGAAGATCTCACTATTCCGTTAGATGAAATCCAAATCAACGAAAAACTCCAATTCATCGAAGAACCCGTCGAAATAATGGATCGTGAGGTTAAAAGACTTAAGCAAAACAAGATACCAATTGTTAAGGTTCGATGGAATGCTCGTAGAGGACCCGAGTTCACCTGGGAGCGTGAAGATCAGATGAAGAAGAAATACCCGCATCTATTTCCAGAAGATTCGTCAACACCTTCAACAGCTTAAAATTTCGGGACGAAATTTATTTAACGGGTAGGTACTGTAGTGACCCGAACTTTTCCATGTTTATATATATTAATTGAGATTGATGTTTACATGATTAAATGTTTCCAACATGTTAAGCAATCATACTTGTTAAGACTTGATTAATTGAAATAGGTTTCATATAGACAATTGACCACCCAAGTTGACCGGTGATTCACGAACGTTAAAACTTGTAAAAAAACTATATGATGACATATATATGGTTATATATATAGTTAACATGATATTATGATAAGTAAACATATCATTAATTATATTAACAATGAACTACATATGTAAAAACAAGACTACTAACTTAATGATTTTGAAACGAGACATATATATAACGTTTATCGTTGTAACGACATTTAATGTATATATATCATATTAAGAGATATTCGTACATCATAATATCATGATAATATAATAATTTAAAATCTCTTTTGATATTATAAACATTGGGTTAACAACATTTAACAAGATCGTTAACCTAAAGGTTTCAAAACAACACTTACATGTAACGACTAACGATGACTTAACGACTCAGTTAAAATGTATATACATGTAGTGTTTTAATATGTATTTATACACTTTTGAAAGACTTCAATACACTTATCAAAATACTTCTACTTAACAAAAATGCTTACAATTACATTCTCGTTCAGTTTCATCAACAATTCTACTCGTATGCACCCGTATTCGTACTCGTACAATACACAGCTTTTAGATGTATGTACTATTGGTATATACAATCCAATGATCAGCTCTTAGCAGCCCATGTGAGTCACCTAACACATGTGGGAACCATCATTTGGCAACTAGCATGAAATATCTCATAAGATTACAAAAATATTAGTACTCATTGTAAACTCATGAATGATTACTCATTTTTTTGTAATTTTATGAGATATTTCATGCTAGTTGCCAAATGATGGTTCCCACATGTGTTAGGTGACTCACATGGGCTGCTAAGAGCTGATCATTGGAGTGTATATACCAATAGTACATACATCTAAAAGCTGTGTATTGTACGAGTACGAATACGGGTGCATACGAGTAGAATTGTTGATGAAACTGAACGAGGATGTAATTGTAAGCATTTTTGTTAAGTAGAAGTATTTTTATAAGTGTATTGAAGTCTTTCAAAAGTGTATAAATACATATTAAAACACTACATGTATATACATTTTAACTGAGTCGTTAAGTCATCGTTAGTCGTTACATGTAAGTGTTGTTTTGAAAACTTTAGGTTAACGATCTTGTTAAATGTTGTTAACCCAATGTTTATAATATCAAATGAGATTTTAAATTATTATATTATCATGATATTATCATGTATGAATATCTCTTAATATGATATATATACATTAAATGTCTTTACAATGATAATCGTTACATATATGTCTCGTTTAAAAATCATTAAGTTAGTAGTCTTGTTTTAACATATGTAGTTCATTTTTAATATACTTAATGATATGTTTACTTATCATAGTATCATGTTAACTATATATATATATATATCCATATATATGTCATCATATAGTTTTTACAAGTTTTAACGTTCGTGAATCACCGGTCAACTTGGGTGGTCAATTGTCTATATGAAACATATTTCAATTAATCAAGTCTTAACAAGTTTGATTGCTTAACATGTTGGAAACATTTAATCATGTAAATATCAATCTCAATTAATATATATAAACATGGAAAAGTTCGGGTCACTACACAATTTCACCTTCGGGCAGTGATTCTAACAAGTCCTTGGCATCGTCTTTCAAAGACTAAGGAAAAACCCTCAAATAGATAACAGTATCCGCAACTTGGCTGATTTTGAACAAATTACAGATGCTTTTGAAAGATCAAAGAAGCGCGAATGCATAATCTTTCGGTGTACCCCTGAACTGGCACTGATGAGTGATCATATTTAAAATCTGCCCCTTAACCTCAAAATCTTTATCGACTAGCGGTTGGGTAATGGCATGTCCATTACCCGCCCTCGTGGGTTTCATCATTGCTTCCATGAATTGACCTCTCGCTGGTTTGAAATGTCCCGTTCATATTGATTATAAATGTTCCATATTAATTGATTTCGTTGCGAGATTTTGACCTCTATATGAGACGTTTTTCAAAGACTGCATTCGTTTTTAAAACAAACCATAACCTTTATTTTATCGACAAGGTTAAAAGAACACCACCTAGATTATCCAGAAATGATAATCTAAAAATATCACACTTACACACTACCAATACATATTGGTTTACAATATTCATATGTTACAACAAAGTAAATCGCGAATGCAGTTTTAAACAATATTATACAAGCATGCTGACACCAAATCTTGTCCATATTTTAGCATGCAACAGTGGAAGCTCTTAATAATCACCTAAGAATAAACATGCTTTAAACGTCAATAAAAATGTTGGCGAGTTATAGGTTTAACCTATATATTTATCAAATCGTAATAATAGACCACAAGATTTCATATTTCAATATACATCCCATACATAGAGATAAAAATCATTCATATGGTGAACACCTGGTAACTGACCTTAACAAGATGCATATAGAATATCCCCGTCATTCCGGGACTCCCTTCGGACATGATAAATTCGAAGTACTAAAGCATCTGGTACTTTGAATGGGGCTTGTTGGGCCCAATAGATCTATCTTTAGGATTCGCGTCAATTAGGGTGTCTGTTCTCTAATTCTTAGATTACCAGACTAAAAAGGGGCATATTCGATTTAATAATTCAACCATAGAATGTAGTTTCAAGTACTTGTGTCTATTTTGTAAAACATTTATAAAACTGCATGTATTCTCATCCCAAAAATATTAGGTTTTTAAAAGTGGGACTATAACTCACTTTCACAGATTTTTACTTCGTCGGGAAGTAAGACTTTGTAACATCCCGCATTTTTCCGTTAAATTAATTTTTAACACCGTCTTTTTTTAGATAATATCTTTCGTTATCTAAATTCGTATCTTTCGTTAACTAACGTTCTTAATATTTCCGCTATTTAATTATAACATCACTCGTTTACTCGAGCTTTTTTAAAATATTCATTTGGTTAATTCACGCTCCCTCTTTGAAACTTGAGGGACCGAAGTTGTCAAGTGGGCAAACTAGTTGACTAGGTCAACTAGTCAACCCACCATTCTCATCCATTCATTTCCATCCATCTTCCACCTCCTTCCTCCTCTTTTTCTCTCCATCTCAAGAACACACACACAAACACCTAACTCAATCATTCATCATCTAAATTCGATCTAGGAGGCCAACATCAAAACAAATTACATATTCGTGATCCTCTCTTCATCCTCTACATTTTAGTACCAATTTCATCACATTTGGGTAACATTTCTAAAACACTAGATTTCTCTAAATTCTCTTTATATACTTGAAATGGTGTTAATTAGTGTCTATGGCTCAAGTCTAACATGAATATGTGTTTAGTTTGCTCGATTTATTGTTTTGAGTAACTAGCTTGAATATGAAAAATGGGTGTGCTTAATCTTGAATTTTGGATGATTAAATGTTGTTTAAATGCTAAAGTTCATGTATTAAATGTGTTACTAGCATCATTAGCTTTAATTTGATGTGTAGATTGATTTGGAAAACATCACTAACATGATTATTGATTTTGTGATT
This sequence comes from Rutidosis leptorrhynchoides, assembly GCF_046630445.1. Classification (NCBI taxonomy): domain Eukaryota; kingdom Viridiplantae; phylum Streptophyta; class Magnoliopsida; order Asterales; family Asteraceae; genus Rutidosis; species Rutidosis leptorrhynchoides. The sequence goes on from NC_092342.1 coordinate 74,499,876, forward strand.
CTTGGTTAGGGTTTGATAGCCTTTAAAATGACCTTTTGATGCTTTGAATGCCATGAAATGTTATTAGTAAGTGTTTAGTTGTGTTCCTTGTCGAAATACCTTTCCAACGATATAAGATACTTGTTTTGAATGTTTACGGTTCATGAGTTATGCTTATTTGAAGTTTGGTTCGTGCACTTGATAAAACTCAGAAACAGCATTTTCCAGGTACAGGAGCAACGCTCCTGAACTAAGAGCGCCGCTCCTGGTAGGCCTTTTTGTGGAGTTTTTCATCAGATGTCAGGAGCACCGCTCCTGTAAACAAGAGCGACGCTTCTGGTCCTCAAGAGCGCCGCTCCTGTGCTGAAAAAGTAGACCAACTTATTTTGTGTTTTCACAAATTCATCCCCGCTTACTCGCAACTCCGATTAACATGAAACTTGGCCAACATGTTTATATATGATTTTTAATTGAAGAAAAATTGTCGGATACCCGACCCGACCCCGTTGACGTTGACTTTGACTTTGACCAAGTTTGACTTTTAATCAAACTTAACCAAATACTTATGCAATCGTTCTAACATGGTTTTATACTTGATTCTTGCATGAAACTTGAAAACGTGACACACATGCTATATAATCGAGTCGTAACGAGCCATAGGACTAATTGAACACATTTCGCCCGACCTTGTGTCGTAACCGGTTAATTGATACAACTTACTTGTTTAGGTCAAGGCTAAGCAACTTTCATGCACACGTTTACTTTGTGAAGTACATTTATACTCGTGCACTCAAGGTGAGATCATAGTCCCACCTTTTAACAACTTTTATACTTTTAAATCGTGGGCTGAGAAACATATACATTACATACTTATATACATTTCATATGTATATATACTTTTCATACTTGTATACTTTAAACACAAATGCGAATACTAGGATACAGACGAGTTTGAACGAAAATCCTCAATTCAGTTATCATTAGTTACACCAGATGGTGTAAGCGAGACTATGTTGTGTGGATCCATACGGGTTTGACTAACCCTCATTCGGACGGTTCGCTACCGTTAAGCGAATGAAATATATTCTGTTCTTGTGTATGTTCTAACACTTTTATGCTGAGGTAAATGATATAGTTAAGCTTTGATAATTGGGTGCTCGGTAAACAAACAACATTCTTTGGAATATATACGATTTGGATAATCTACTATACAAAATCTTGTGGTTCAAAACAACGTTTACAAACACCTATGATTTCACCAACGTTTTTCGTTGACAGTTTTCTATACGTTTCTTAGGTTCATACATGGCTATTTGATACATGCTTCCGCGTTCACTCATACTTGCTTGGGGTTAAGCATACATGCATACACTCTGATTACTTGCTTGGAGTCAAGCATACATACATACTTACGCTATTTATAGCAACCGTGATTTTCAACTAATTATGTCGCAAGTTATTTCATTTATACATTACAATTTTTGTAAACTTAAACTTGTTGTCGATCCGTTTGGTAAACTAAACTTTGTAAGTCGTATACGTTTCAAATGAATGCGACATAATTTTGGTCAAACGTGTCTCATTTAGGGACTATGAGCACGCAACGGGACCTAAGTTAACGGTGCCGTCAATGACGATTTTGTCGGGTCATGACAGACTTGGCCACTGGTCAATTCACGAACCTATAACAAATATGTACATATATATCAAAGTATGTTCAAAATATATTTACAACATTTTTATTACATTTTAATGATTTGAGTTTATTAAGTCAGCTGTCCTCATTAGTAACCTACAACTAGTTGTCCACAGTTAGATGTACAGAAATAAAGCAATATATATTATCTTGAATCAATCCACGACCCAGTGTATACACGTCTCAGGCTAGATCACAACTCAAAGTATATATATTTTTGGAATCAACCTCAACCCTGTATAGCTAACTCAAACATTACTTCATATAGAGTGTCTATGGTTGTTCCAAATAATATATATACATGGGTCGATATGATATGTCAAAACATTTGCATACGTGTCTATGGTATCCCAAGATTACATAATATATTAGAATACATGTATAATACAATATATGTTAGCTAGGATATGATTTGTATGGATTTGTTACAAATTTCACGTAGCCACAACAAGCAAAATTATTCAATCTTGTTTTACCCATAACTTCTTCGTTTTAAATCCGTTTTGAGTGATTCAAGTTGCTATGGTTTTATATTGAAATTAAGTTTATGAATCTAAACAGAAAAAGTATAAGTTTATAGTTAGAAATACAGATTACAAGTTGTTTTTGTAAAGGTAGTCATTTAAGTTGAAAGAACGACGTCTAGATGACCATTTTGGAAAACATACTTCCACTTTGAGTTTAATCATGATTTTTGGATATAGTTTAATGTTCATAAGAAAAATTATTTTCCCAGAAGAAAAACTTTTAAATCAAAGTTTATAACAGTTTTTAATTAACTAACCCAAAACAGCTCGCGGTATTACTACGACGGTGTATATCTGATTTTACGGTGTTTTTCGTGTTTTCAGGTTTTAAATCATTAAGTTAGCATATCATATAGATATAGAACATGTTTCTAGTTGATTTTAAAAGTCAAGTTAGAAGGATTATCTTTTGTTTGGGAACAAGTTTAGAATTAACTAAACTATGTTCTAGTGATTATAAGTTTAAACCTTCGAACAAGATAGTTTCAATATATGAATCGAATGATGTTACGAACATCATTACTACCTCAGGTTTTGTGGATAAACCTACTGGAAATGAGAAAAATAGATCTAGCTTCAAAGGATCCTTGGATGGCTTGAAAGTTCTTGAAGCAAAATCATGACACGAAAACAAGTTCAAGTAAGATTTCCACTCGAAATAAGATTGGTATAGTTATAGAAATTGAATAAAAGTTTGAATATGAGTACTACCTTGTATTAGAGAGATATATTACTGTAAATAAGAAAGATTTCTTGAGGTTGAATGATCACATGAAATGGATTTGCAAGATTGAAAGTAAGCTAGCAAACTTGGAAGTGTTGTTGGTGTGTTCTTGAGTAATTATTTTGTATCTTGGTTTATGTATGGATTTATGAACTAGATTGAGCTAGATTTTGTTGAAGATGATGAAGAACACTTAGAACAAAGGAAGAACACTTGAGAGAGATTAATTTGATTCAAGAAAATTGCAAAGTGAATGTGTTTAGAGTGCTTCTACTTCACGTGAATTTGAGATGGCCATATAGGCTCCATTAGTTTGTAATTTTGTGAGATATTTCTTGCAAGATGTTAAATGATTATTACCACATGGTTAGGTGACTCACATGAGCTGCTAAGAGCTGATCATTGGAGTGTATATACCAATAGTATATACCTTTAGAAGCTGGGTATTGTACGAGTACGAATACGGGTGCATACGAGTAGAATTGTTGATGAAAATGAACGAGGATGTAATTGTAAGCATTTTTGTTAAGTAGAAGTACTTTTATAAGTGTCTTGAAGTCTTTTAAAAGTGTATGAATACATATTAAAACACTACATGTATATACATTTTAACTGAGTCGTTAAGTCATCGTTAGTCGTTACATGTAAATAATGATTTGAAACCTTTACGTTAACGATCTTGTTAAATGTTGTTAACCCATTGTTTATTATATCTAATGAGATGTTAAATTATTACATTATTACATTATCATGATATTATGATATATTAATATATCTTAATATGATATATATACATTTAAATGTCGTTACAACGATAATCGTTACATATATGTCCCATTTCGAAATCCTTAAGTTAGTAGTCTTGTTTTTACATATGTAGTTTATTGTTAATATACTTAATGATATGTTTATATATAGTGTATCAATATCTTAAAATGATTCATATGTAATTAGTAAGACGTTGTTATAACGATAATCGTTATATATCGTTTTCGAGTTTCCTAATTCAATAGTCTCATTTTTATGTATATAACTCATTGTTAAAATACTTAATGAGATACATACTTATCATAATATCATGTTAACTATATATATATATATATATATATATATATATATATATATATATATATATATATATATATATATATATATATATATATATATATATATATATATATATATATATATATATATATATCCATATATATGTCATCATATAGTTTTTACAAGTTTTAACGTTCTTGAATCGCTGATCAACTTGGGTGGTCAATTTTCTATATGAAACCTATTTCAATTAATCAAGTCTTAACAAGTTTGATTGCTTAACATGTTGGGAATAATTAATTATGAAAATATCAATTTCATTTAATATATATATAAACATGGAAAAGTTCGGGTCACTACAGTACCTACCCGTTAAATAAATTTCGTCCTTAAATTTTAAGCAGTTGGAGGTGTTGACGTATCTTCTGGAAATAAGTGCGGGTATTTCTTCTTCATCTGATCTTCTCGTTCTCAGGTGAACTCGGATTCTCTACGAGCATTCCACCAAACCTTAACAATTGGTATCTTGTTTTGCTTAAGTCTTTTAACCTCACGATCCATTATTTCGAAGGGTTCTTCGATGAATTGAAGTTTTTCGTTGATTTGGATTTCGTCTAATGGAATAGTGAGATCTTCTTTAGCAAAACATTTCTTCAAATTCGAGACGTGGAAAGTGTTATGTACATTCGCGAGTTGTTGAGGTAACTCAAGTCGGTAAGCTACTGGTCCGATACAATCAATAATCTTGAATGGTCCAATATACCTTGGATTTAATTTCCCTCGTTTACCAAATCGAACATCGCCTTTCCAAGGTGCAACTTTAAGCATGACCATCTCTCCAATTTCAAATTCTATATCTTTTCTTTTAATGTCAGCATAGCTCTTTTGTCGACTTTGGGCAGTTTTAAACCGTTGTTGAATTTAGATGATCTTCTCGGTAGTTTCTTGTATTATCTCCGGACCCGTAATCTGTCTATCCCCCACTTCACTCCAACAAATTGGAGACCTACACTTTCTACCATAAAGTGCTTCAAACAACGTCATCTCAATGCTTGAATGGCAGCTGTTGTTGTAGGAAAATTCTGCTAACGGTAGGTGTCGATCCCAACTGTTTCGAAAATCAATAACACATGCTCGTAGCATGTCTTCAACTGTTTGTATCGTCCTTTCGCTCTGCCCATCACTTTGTGGAGGATAGGCAGTACTCATGTCTAGACGAGTTCCTAATACTTGCTGTAATGTCTGCCAGAATCTTGAAATAAATCTCCCATCCCTATCAGAGATAATAGAGATTGGTATTCCATGTCTGGAGACGACTTCCTTCAAATACAGTCGTGTTAACTTCTCCATCTTGTCATCTTCTCTTATTGGCAGAAAGTGTGCTGATTTGGTGAGATGATAAACTATTACCCAAATGGTATCAAAACCACTTGCAGTCCTTGGCAATTTAGTGATGAAATCCAAGGTAATGTTTTCCCATTTCCATTCCGGGATTTCGGGTGGTTGAAGTAGATCTGATAGTTTCTGATGCTCCGCTTTGACCTTAGAACACGTCAAACATTCTCCTACGTATTTAGCAACATCGACTTTCATACCCGGCCACCAAAAATGTTTCTTGAGATCCTTGTACATCTTCCCTGTAGTGACCCGAACTTTTCCATGTTTATATATATTAAATGAAATTGTTATTTACATTATTAAGTGTTTCCAACATGTTAAGCAATCAAACTTGTTAAGACTTGATTAATTTAAATAGGTTTCATAAAGACAATTGACCACCCAAGTTGACCGGTGAATCACGAACGTTAAAACTTGTAAAAACTATATGATGACATATATATGATTATATATATAGTTAACATGATATTATGATAAGTAAGTATCTCATTAGGTATTTTAACAATGAGTTATATACATAAAATTGAGTTTAATGAATTAAGAAACTTGAAATGATATATATAACGATTATCGTTATAACAACGTCTTACTAAATACATATGAATCATATTAAGATATTGATACACTATGTTTAATCATGATAAATTATAAGTAAACATGTCATTAAGTGTATTAACAATGAACTACATATGTAAAAACAAGACTACTAACTTAATGATTTCGAAACGAGACATATATGTAACGATTATCGTTGTAACAACATTTAACTGTATATATATCATACTAATATATATTAATATATCATAATATCATGATAATGTAATAATTTAACATCTCTTTAGATATAATAAACAATGGGTTAACAACATTTAACAAAATCGTTAACCTAAAGGTTTCAAAATAACATTTACATGTAAGTTCAAAACAACATTTACTCGTACAATACACAGCTTTTAGATGTATGTAATATTGGTATATATACTCTAATTATTAGCTCTTAGCAGCCCATGTGAGTTACCTAACATATGTGGGAACTATCATTTGGCAACTAGCATGAAATATCTCATAAAATTACAAAAATATTAGTAATCATTCATGACTTATTTACATGTAAACAAAATTACACATCCTTTATATCTAATCCATATACCAACGACCAAAAACACCTATAAATACTTTCATTCTTCAATTTTATTCATCAAATTGATCTCTCTCAAGTTCTATCTTCAAGTTCTAAGTGTTCTTCATAAATTCTATAAGTTCTAGTTTCATATAAAATCAAGAATACTTCCAAGTTTGCTAGCTTACTTCCAATCTTGTAAAGTGATCATCCAACCTCAAGAAATCTTTCTTATTTACTGTAAGATATCTTTCTAATACAAGGTAATACTCATATTCAAATTTTGATTCAATTTCTATAACTATAACAATCTTATTTCGAGTGGAAATCTTACTTGAACTTGTTTTCGTATCATGATTCTGCTTCAAGAACTTTCAAGCCATCCAAGGATTCTTTGAAGCTAGATCTATTTTTCTCATTTCCATTAGGTTTATTCACAAAACTTGAGGTAGTAATGATGTTCATAACATCATTCGATTCATATATATAAAACTACCTTATTCGAAGGTTTAAACTTGAAATCACTAGAACATAGTTTAGTTAATTCTAAACTTGTTCGCAAACAAAATTTAATCCTTCTAACTTGACTTTTAAAATCAACTAGACACATGTTCTATATCTATATGATATGCTAACTTAATGATTTAAAACCTGAAAACACGAAAAACATCGTAAAACTGGATATACGCCGTCTTAGTAACACCGCGGGCTGTTTTGGGTTAGTTAATTAAAAACTATGATAAACTTTGATTTAAAAGTTGTTCTTCTGAGAAAATGATTTTTCTTATGAACATGAAACTATATCCAAAAAACATGATTAAACTCAAAGTGGAAGTATGTTTTCCAAAATGGTCATCTAGACGTCGTTCTTTCGACTGAAATGACTACCTTTACAAAAATGACTTGTAACCTATATTTCCGACTATAAACTTATACTTTTTATGTATAGATTCATAAACTTAAGTTCAAAATGAAACCATAGGAATTGGATTCACTCAAAACGGATTTAAAACGAAGAAGTTATGGGTAAAACAAGATTGGATATTTTTACTTGTTGTAGCTACGTAAAAATTGGTAACAAATCTATATTAATCATATCCTAGCTAACTTATATTGTATAATATATATATTCTAATATATTATGTAATCTTGGAATACCATAGACACGTATGCAAATGTTTTGACATATAATATCGACCCATCTATATATATTATTTGAAACAACCATAGACACTCTATATGCAGTAATGTTGGAGTTAGCTATACAGGGTTGAGGTTGATTCCAAAAATATATATATATACTTTGAGTTGTGATCTAGCCTGAGACGTGTATACACTGGGTCGTGGATTGGGTCAAGATTATATATATCAATTTATTTCTGTACATCTAACTATGGACAACTAGTTGTAGGTTACTAACGAGGACAGCTGACTTAATAAACTTAAAACATTAAAACGTATTAGAAATGTTGTAAATTTATTTTGAACATACTTTTATATATATGTACATATTTGTTATAGGTTCGTGAATCTACCAGTGGCCAAGTCTTACTTCCCGACGAAGTAAAAATCTGTGAAAGTGAGTTATAGTCCCACTTTTAAAATCTAATATTTTTGGGATGAGAATACATGCAGCTTTATAAATATTTTACAAAATAGACACAAGTACATGAAACTACTTTCTATGGTTGAACGATCGAAGCCGAATATGCCCCTTTTACTTGGTAACCTAAGAATTAGTAAACCAGTCTACTAATTGATGCGAATCCTAAAGATAGATCTATTGGGCCCAACAAACCCCATCCGTTGTAGTGGATGCTTTAGTACTTCGAGTTTTTATATCATGTCCGATGGATGTCCCGGAATGATGAGGATATTCTTATATGCATCTTGTTAATGTCGGTTACCAGGTGTTCACCATATGAATGATTTTTATCTCTATGTATGGGATGTATTGAAATATGAAATCTTGTGGTCTATTATTATGATTTGATAATATATAGGTTAAACCTATAACTCACCAACATTTTTGTTGACGTTTTAAGCATGTTTATTCTCAGGTGATTATTAAGAGCTTCCGCTGTTGCATACTAAAATAAGGACAAGATTTGGAGTCCATGCTTGTATGATATTATGTAAAACTGCATTCAAGAAACTTATTTTTGATGTAATATATTCATATTGTAAACCATTATGTAATGGTCGTGTGTAAACGGTATATTTTAGATTATCATTATTTGATAATCTACGTAATGCTTTTTAAACCTTTATCGATAAAATAAAGGTTATGGTTGTTTTAAAAATGAATGCAGTCTTTGAAAAATGTCTCATATAGAGGTTAAAACCTCGCAACGAAATCAATTAATATGGAACATTTATAATCAATATGAACGGGACATTTCAGTTGGTATCAGAGCATTGGTCTTAGAGAACTAGAAATTTGCATTAGTGTGTCTTATCGAGTTTTTGGGATACATTAGTGAGTCTGGAATTCGACCGTGTTTTCTTTAAAAACGATTGCTTAACACTTTTTTTGGAAACTATATATTATTAACATGTAAATATTATGTGATATATTAACCTCTTAATGTGTTTGATATTGTGTGATAGATGTCTTCCACTAGTACAAATCCCATCGATTCACCTAATAATAATAAAGAGTCGAATATATTTTGGAAAGATTCACAAATTCTCGAAGAGGAACCGGGAGAAGAGGAACCGGAAGAGGAGGAACCGGAAGAGGAGGAACCGGAAGAAGAGGAACCGGAAGAGGAGGAACCGGAAGAGGAGGAACCGGAAGAAGAAGGGGTTCCGGAGGAAGAAATATTGATACCTATAGTAAATCGATTAAATAAAAGAAAATCCTCAACCAACGGACCAAAATTAATAATGGTCAATGGTGTTTCCGCCGAGGAAGCAAAATATTGGGAAGATTATCAATTTTCTGATGAATCGGATCCCGATGAGGATTCCGATGATGTTATAGAAATTACCTCGACCCAATTTAATAAAGCGAAAGAAAATAATAAGGGAAAAGGTATAAAAATAGAGAAACCCGATTCCAACCCCGATGAACTTTATATGTATCGGCAACATCCGTATTTCCTAAAATGTAACAATGACCCGGGAACCTCTAAACCACCAGGTTTTTCTAAACCGTTGTGGAAAATGACGGCTCATATTAGAGGAACACCATATATTCCTAGAAAATTAGGAAAATGAACCAAGTCCGAAGAAGAAGAAACCAGTGATTCTGATTAAAGGGTTGTAATCATGTTGTATATTATATCTATTGTAGTGTGCTTGTACTTTTATGTTCTATGTAAAAATTGCTTGTATTGTTTGTTAATTATCTTTTACGAATCTAATCCTTGTCTATTTTACAGTATAAAAACAAAATGGATGTTAAGGGTAGACAACCGAATATTTTAGAAGACCTATCAGAGGATATGATTGAGGAAATCTTGTCTAGAGTCGGTCAGAATTCATCAGCACATTTAGTTATGGCGAAATTAACTTGTCAAATATTTGAAAGACTTTTCATAAATGCCTTAGTTTATAAAAGACTTTCCTTTGATAGGTGGGGTATATCACATTGGGGAGACCGTAAGTTACGCCGTGTTTTCTTTAAAGCGTTAAATGCGGGGAACCCAAATGCAATTTTACGCTACGGGTTAAGAACCTATTTTGACTCAACATATCCCAACATAGGATTTCATGAATTAGAAAGAGCTTCTAACATGCAACATAAAGAAGCATGTTATGCTTACGGGTTAGTGATGTTCGCTTCTTACCAAAGTGAGAAAAAGAATATCGAATTACATATTTTAAATAAAACCTTCCCACAAGTGACGGATTCAGTAGTTGGGGTGAGAAACAAGGTTTTTAGATTATTACGGGGCTGTTGTACATTATGAAACCCTCGTCCTTTTGACGACATTACAACATGTTGCCTAGCCAATGGTCATAACGGTTATTTTTCACAAGATCAAGGATGGGAAGTCGTCTTAGTAAAACCTGAATGCATGATTTGTTTCTGGACTTATGAATTACGTGTCTTTATTTCTTTTACTGAACAACTTGCGTATTAACTAGAATTGCCTTAATAGCTGCCGAGTAGCAAAGTTATTATGTGCTATATTTCATCCTATATGTATTATAGCGGTATTGTAAGTTTGTAAAATATTGTATAAAGTTTGAACGCGAAATATTATTGTAATAAGTTTTCATATAGAATCGTAGTAGTTGAATTGTATAATAGCTGCTAAGTATGAACTTAACGGGTAGGTACTACCCGAATTAAAACTATAAAATGCTAATATGAAGAAAAAGCTTTTATAAATAAGTTCATATTATGCTATGAAATACTATTGACTACTCTTAAATTCTATATAATTAACTCAATTCTTTTGGCTATTTTGAAGGAAATGGCACCGGCGACTCGTCAGAACTTGAACATGAGTGAGGAAGACTTCTGTGGTTTCCTTGCTGCGAACATAGCCGCAGTGCAGGCTGCAATGCAAAATAACAATAACTCTAGATCTAGCAGTGGAACTAATTCCACAAGAAATCGTGTAGGATGCTCCTACAAAGAATTCACTGCTTGCAAACCTTTAGAATTTGATGGAACCGAAGGACCAATTGGATTGAAACGGTGGACCGAGAAGGTCAAATCGGTGTTTGCCATAAGTAAGTGTACTGAAGAGGACAAAGTTAAGTATGCTATGCATACCTTCACAGGTACGGCATTAACGTGGTGGAATACCTATCTCGAGCAGGTAGGACAAGATGCTGCTTACGCACTACCATGGTCAGCATTCAAGCAATTGATGAACGAGCAGTATCGTCCCAGGAATGAGGTCAATAAGCTCAAGGTAGAGCTTAGAGGATTACGAACACAAGGTTTCGATATCACCATGTACGAATGACGATTCACAGAATTGTGCCTATTGTGTCCCAGAACATTTGAAGACGGAGAAGAGAAGATCGACGCATTTGTAAAAGGGTTACCGGAAATAATTCAAGAAGATGTGAGTTCACACGAGCCCGCCGCCATACAAAAGGCAAGTCGAATGGCTCACAAATTAGTGAACCAGATCGAAGGAAGGATTAAAGAACAGGCGACCGAAGAGGCTAACATGAAACAAGTCAAGAGAAAGTGGGAAGAAACCAATGACAAGAGTCACCAATACAACAACAACAACAATCACAGCCAAAATCGCAACAACTATCCTAATAACCGCAACATCAATCGCAACAACAACTTCAACAAACGTCCCAACAACAACTACAATAACTGGCCCAACAACAATAACAACAACAACAACAACAACAACAACAACAACAACAACAACAACAACAACAACAACAACAACAACAACAACAACAACAACAGCAACAATAACAATCCTAACAACAATCTTAATAACAACAATGGCAACAAAAACTAAAAACAGCCATACCAAAGATGTGAAAAGCATCACCTGGGGTTCTGCATGACATTTTGCAACAGGTGTAAAAGAAATGGTCATAGCGTGAAGAAGTACGAAATCTACGGACCAATGCATAACAGAACTAAAGGAACAAATAATGTCGAAACAAATAATACCGCCATAGTTTGTTTTGGATGTGGAAAACCGGGCCACTTTAGTAGAAATTGCCCGAATCAGGGGAATACTAATGGGTAGGGCCGCGGAAGAGTTTTCAATATTAATATGGCAGAAGCGCGGGAAGACCCGGAGCTTGTTACGGGTACGTTTCTCATTGATAATAAATCTGCTTATGTTTTATTTGATTCGGGTACGGATAGAAGCTATATGAGTAGAGATTTTTGTGCTAAACTAAGTTGTTCACCGACGCCCTTGGATAATAAATTTTTACTCGAATTAGCAATCGGTAAATTAATTACAGCAGATAATATATGTCGGAATCGAGAAATTAAACTGGTTAGCGAAACATTTAAGATTGACTTGATACCAGTAGAGTTAGGGAGTTTTGATGTGATAATCGGTATGGACTGGTTGAAAGAAGTAAAAGCAGAGATCATTTGTTACAAAAATGCAATTCGCATTACACGAGAAAAAGGAAAACCCTTAATGGTGTACGGAGAAAAGAGCAACGCGAAGTTAAATCTTATTAGTAACCTGAAGGCACAAAAACTAATAAGAAAAGGTAACTATGCTATGCTAGCACACGTCAAGAAAGTCAATTCCGAAGAAAAGAACATCAATGATGTTCCAGTCGCAAAAGAATTTCCCGATGTATTTCCAAAAGAATTATCAGGACTACCTCCACACCAATCCGTTGAATTTCAAATAGACCTTGTACCGGGAGCTACACCAATAGCTCGTGCTCCATACAAACTCGAACCTAGCGAAATGAAGGAACTTCAGAGCCAATTACAAGAACTTTTAGAGCATGGTTTCATTCGACCAAGCACATCACCGTGGGGAGCTCCTGTTTTGTTTGTCAAGAAGAAGGATGGTACATTTAGGTTGTGTATCGACTACCGAGAGTTGAACAAACTTACCATCAAGAACCGCTACCCACTACCGATAATCGACGACTTATTTGATCAACTACAAGGCTCGTCGGTTTATTCGAAGATTGATTTACGTTCTGGGTATCATCAAATGCGGGTGAAGGAGGATGATATTCCAAAGACTGCTTTTAGGACGCGTTACAGTCATTACGAGTTTATGGTTATGCCGTTTGGATTGACGAACGCACCAGCTGTGTTCATAAACCTCATGAACCGAGTGTGTGGGCCATATCTTGACAAATTTGTCATTGTTTTCATCGATGACATACTTATTTACTCGAAGAATGATCAAGAGCATGAAGAACATTTAAGAAAAGTGCTAGAGTTGCTGAGAAAAGAAAAACTGTACGGTAAGTTTTCAAAGTGTGCATTTTGGTTGGAAGAAGTTCAATTCCTCGGTCACATAGTGAACAAAAAAGGTATTCAGGTGGATCCAGCAAAGATTGAAACCGTTGAAAAATGGGAAACCCCAAAAACTTCGAAGCATATAGGCCAATTTTTAGGACTAGCTGGTTACTACAGAAGGTTCATCCAAGATTTATCCAGAATAGCAAAACCCTTGACTGCATTAACGCATAAAGGGAGGAAATTTGAATGGAAGGATGAACAAGAGAAAGCGTTTCAATTGTTAAAGAAAAGGTTAACTACGGCACCTATATTGTCATTAACTGAAGGGAATGATGATTTTGTGATATATTGTGACGCTTCAAAGCAAGGTCTCGGTTGTGTATTAATGCAACGAACGAAGGTAATTGCTTATGCGTCTAGACAATTGAAGATTCATGAGCAGAATTATACGACGCATGATTTGGAATTAGGCGCGGTTGTTTTTGCATTAAAGACTTGGAGGCACTACTTATATGGGGTCAAAAGTATTATATATACTGACCACAAAAGTCTTCAACGTATATTTAATCAGAAACAACTGAACATGAGGCAGCGCAGGTGCATTGAATTGTTGAATGATTACGACTTTGAGATTCGTTACTACCCGGGGAAGGCGAATGTGGTAGCCGACACTTTGAGTAGAAAGGACAGAGAACCCATTCGAGTAAAAGCTATGAATATAATAATTTACAATAACCTTACTACTCAAATAAAGGAGGCGCAACAAGGAGTTTTAAAAGAGGGAAATTTAAAGGATGAAATACCCAAAGGATCGGAGAAGCATCTTAATATTCAGGAAGACGGAACCCGGTATAGGGCTGAAAGAATTTGGGTACTAAAATTTGGAGATATGAGAGAAATGGTACTTAGAGAAGCTCATAAAACCAGATACTCAATACATCCTGGAACGGGGAAGATGTACAAAGATCTCAAGAAACATTTTTGGTGGCCAGGTATGAAAGCCGATGTTACTAAGTACGTAGGGGAATGTTTGACGTGTTCTAAGGTCAAAGCTGAGCATCAGAAACCATCAGGTCTACTTCAACAACCTAAATTCCCAGAATGGAAATGGGAAAACATTACCATGGATTTCATCACTAAATTACCAAGGACTGCAAGTGGTTTTGATACTATTTGGGTAATAGTTGATCGTCTCACCAAATCAGCACACTTCCTGCCAATAAGAGAAGATGACAAGATGGAGAAGTTAGCACGACTGTATTTGAAGGAAGTCATCTCCAGACATGGAATACCAATCTCTATTATCTCTGATAGGGTTGGAAGATTTATTTCAAGATTCTGGCAGACATTACAGCAAGCATTAGGAACTCGTCTAGACATGAGTACTGCCTATCATCCACAAACTGATGGGCAGAGCGAAAGGACGATACAAACGCTTGAAGACATACTACGAGCATGTGTTATTGATTTCGAAAATAGTTGGGATCGACATCTACCGTTAGCAGAATTTTCCTACAACAACACCTACCATTCAAGCATTGAGATGGCTCCGTTTGAAGCACTTTATGGTAAAAGGTCCAGGTCTCCGATTTGTTGGAGTGAAGTGGGGGATAGACATATTACGGGTCCGGAGATAATACAAGAAACTACTGAGAAGATCATCCAAATTCAACAACGGTTGAAAATCGCCCAAAGTCGACAAAAGAGCTACGCCGACATTAAAAGAAAAGATATAGAATTTGAAATTGGAGAGATGGCCATGCTTAAGGTTGCACCTTGGAAAGGCGTTGTTGGATTTGGTAAACGAGGGAAATTAAATCCAAGGTATATAGGACCATTCAAGATTATTGATCGTGTCGGACCAGTAGCTTAACGACTTGAATTACCACAACAACTCGCGGCTGTACATAACACTTTCCACGTCTCAAATTTGAAGAAATGTTTTGCTAAAGAAGATCTCACTATTCCGTTAGAGGAAATCTAAATCAATGAAAAACTTCAATTCGTCGAAGAACCCGTCGAAATAATGGATCGTGAGGTTAAAAGACTTAAGCAAAACAAGATACCAATTGTTAAAGTTCGATGGAATGCTCGTAGAGGATCTGAGTTCACCTGGAAACGAGAAGATCAGATGAAGAAGAAATACCCGCACTTTTTTCCAGAAGATACGTCAACACCTCCAACTGCTTAAAATTTCGGGACGAAATTTATTTAACGGGTAGGTACTGTAGTGACCCAAACTTTTCCATGTTTATATATATTAAATGAAATTTTTATTTGCATGATTAAATGTTTCCAACATGTTAAGCAATCAAACTTGTTAAGACTTGATTAATTTAAATAGATTTCATATAGACAATTGACCACCCAAGTTGACCGGTAATTCACGAACGTTAAAACTTGTAAAAACTATATGATGACATATATATGATTATATATATAGTTAACATGATATTATGATAAGTAAGTATCTCATTAGGTATTTTAACAATGAGTTATATTCATAAAATTGAGTTTATTGAATTAAGAAACTCGAAACGATATATATAACGATTATCGTTATAACAACGTCTTACTAAATACATATGAATCATATTAAGATATTGATACACTATGTTTAATCATGATAAATGATAAGTAAACATGTCATTAAGTGTATTAACAATGAACTACATATGTAAAAACAAGACTACTAACTTAATGATTTCGAAACGAGACATATATGTAACGATTATCGTTGTAACAACATTTAACTGTATATATATATCATACTAAGATATATTAATATATCATAATATCATGATAATGTAATAATTTAACATCTCTTTAGATATAATAAACAATGGGTTAACAACATTTAACAAGATCGTTAACCTAAAGGTTTCAAAACAACATTTACATGTAACGACTAACGATGACTTAACGACTAAGTTAAAATGTATATACATTTAGTGTTTTAATATGTATTCATACACTTTTGAAAGACTTCAAGACACTTATCAAAATTGTAGTGACCCGAACTTTTCAATGTTTATATATATTAATTGAGATTGATATTTACATGACTAAATGTTTCCAACGTGTTAAGCAATCAAACTTGTTAAGATTTGATTAATTGAAATAGGTTTCATATAGACAATTGACCACCCAAGTTGACCGGTGATTCACGAACGTTAAAACTTGTAAAAACTATATGATGACATATATATGATTATATATATAGTTAACATGATATTATGATAAGTAAGTATCTCATTAGGTATTTTAACAATGATTTATATACATAAAATTGTGTTTATTGAATTAAGAAACTCGAAACGATATATATAACGATTATCGTTATAACAACGTCTTACTAATTACATATGAATCATATTAAGACATTGTTACACTATGTTTAATCATGATAAATGATAAGTAAACATGTCATTATGTATATTAACAATGAACTACATATGTAAAAACAAGACTACTAAGTTAAGGATTTCAAAACGAGATATATATGTAATGATTATCGTTGTAACGACATTTAAATGTATATATATCATATTAAGATATATTAATATATCATAATATCATGATAATATAATAATTTAACATCTCATTAGATATAATAAACATTGGGTTAACAACATTTAACAAGATCGTTAACCTAAAGGTTTCAAAAGAACATTTACATGTAACGACTAACGATGACTTAACGACTCAGTTAAAATGTATATATATGTTATGTTTTGATATGTATTATTACACTTTTGAAAGACTTCAAGACACATATCAAAGTACTTCTACTTAACAAAAATGCTTACAATTACATCCTCGTTCAGTTTCATCAACAATTCTACTCGTATGCACTCGTATTCATACTCGTACAATACACAGGTTTTAGATGTATGTACTATTAGTATATACACTCCAAATAGTTAGCTCTTAGCAGCCCATGTGAGTCACCTAACACATTTGGAAACCATCATTTGGCAACTAGCATGAAATATCTCATAAAATTACAAAAAATATGAGTAATCATTCATGACTTATTTACATGAAAACAAAATTACATATCCTTTATATCTAATCCATATACCAATGACCAAAAACACCTACAAACACTTTAATTCTTCAATTTTCTTCATCTAAATGATCTCTCTCAAGTTCTATCTTCAAGTTCTAAGTGTTCTTCATAAATTCCATAAGTATAGTTTCATAAAAATCAAGAATACTTCCAAGTTTGCAAATCTACTTCCAAGCTTTCTAATCCATTCCAAGTAATCATCTAAGATCAAGGAACCTTTGTTATTTATAGTAGGTTATCTTTCTAAATCAAGGTAATATTCATATTCAAACTTTGATTCAATTTCTACAACTATAACAATCTTATTTCGAGTGAAAATCTTACTTGAACTGTTTTCGTGTCATGATTCTGCTTCAAGAACTTTCAAGCCATCCAAGGATCCTTTGAAGCTAGATCCATTTTTCTCATTTCCAGTAGTTTTATCCAGAAAACTTGAGGTAGTAATGATGTTCATAACATCATTCGATTCATACATATAAAGCTATCTTATTCGAAGGTTTAAACTTGTAATCACTAGAACATAGATTAGTTAATTCTAAACTTGTTCGCAAACAAAAGTTAATCCTTATAACTTGACTTTTAAAATCAACTAAACACATGTTCTATATCTATATGATATGCTAACTTAATGATTTAAAACCTGGAAACACGATGAACACCATAAAATCGGATATACGCCGTCGTAGTGAAACCGGGGGCTGTTTTGGTTTGGATAATTAAAAACTATGATAAAATTTGATTTAAAAGTTGTTCTTCTGGTAAAATGATTTTTCATATGAGCATGAAACTATATCCAAAAATCATGGTTAAACTCAAAGTGGAAGTATGTTTTCTAAAATGGTCATCTAGACGTCGTTCTTTCGACTGAAATGACTACCTTTACAAAAATAACTTGTAACTTATATTTTCGACCATAGACCTATACTTTTTCTGTTTAGATTCATAAAATAGAGTTCAATATGAAACCATAGAAATTTTATTCACTCAAAACGGATTTAAAATGAAGAAGTTATGGGTAAAAAAATATTGGATATTTTTGATCTTTTTAGCTACGGGAAATGTTTAACAAATCTATACAAATCATATCCTAACTAACTTATATTGTATTATACATGTATTCTAATATATTATGTAATATTGGGATACCATAGACACGTATGCAAATGTTTTGACATATCATATCGACCCATGTATATATATTATTTGGAACAACCAGAGACACTCTATATGCAGTAATGTTGGAGTTAGCTATACAAGGTTGAGGTTGATTCCAAAAATATATATACTTTGAGTTGTGATCTAGCCTGAAACGTGTATACACTGGGTCGTGGATTGATTCAAGATAATATATATCGATTTATTTCTGTACATCTAACTGTGGACAACTAGTTGTAGGTTATTAACGAGGACAGTTGACTTAATACACTCAAATCTTTAAAACATAATAAAAATGGTTGTAATTATATTTTGATCATACTTTGATATATATATATATATATATATATATATATATATATATATATATATATATATATATATATATATATATATACATATTTGTTTAGGTTCGTGAATCGATCCGTGGCCAAGTCTTATTTTTGAGGAAGGAAAATCTGTGAAAGTGAGTTATAGTCCCACTTTTAAAATCTAATATTTTTGGGATGAGAATACATGTAGGTTTTATAAATGATTTACAAAATAGACACAAGTACGTGAAACTACATTCTATGGTTGAATTATTGAAATCGAATATGCCCCTTTTTATTAAGTCTGGTAATCTAAGAATTAGGGAACAGACACCCTAATTGACGCGAATCCTAAAGATAGATCTATTGGGCCTAAAAAACCCCATCCAAAGTACCGGATGCTTTAGTACTTCGAAATTTATATCATATCCGAAGGGTATCCCGGAATGATGGGGATATTCTTATATATGCATCTTGTTAATGTCAGTTACCAGGTGTTCACCATATGAATGATTTTTATCTCTATGTATGGGATGTGTATTGAAAAATGAAATATTGTGGTCTATTGTTACGATTTGATATATATAGGTTAAACCTATAACTTACCAACATTTTTGTTGACGTTTAAAGCATGTTTATTCTCAGGTGAATATTAAGAGCTTCCGCTGTTGCATACTAAAATAAGGACAAGATTTGGAGTCCATGTTTGTATGATATTGTGTAAAAACTGCATTCAAGAAACATATGTCGATGTAATATATTTCTATTGTAAACCATTATGTAATGGTCGTGTGTAAACAGTATATTTTAGATTATCATTATTTGATAATCTACGTAATGTTTTTAAAATCTTTATTGATAAAATAAAGGTTATGGTTGTTTTAAAAATGAATGCAGTCTTTGAAAAACGTCTCAAATAGAGGTCAAAACCTCGCAACGAAATCAATTAATATGGAACGTTTATAATCAATATGAACGGGACATTTCAAAAATACTTCTACTTAACAAAAATGCTTACAATTACATCCTCGTTCAGTTTCATCAATAATTCTACTCGTATATACCCGTATTCGTACTCGTACAATACACAGCTTTTAGATGTATGTACTATTGGTATATACACTCCAATGATCAGCTCTTAGCAGCCCATGTGAGTCACCTAACACATGTGGGAACCATCATTTGGCAACTAGCATGAAATATCTCATAAAATTACAAAAATATTAGTAATCATTCATGACTTATTTACATGTAAACAAAATTACGCATCCTTTATATCTAATCCATATACCAACGACCAAAAACACCTACAAATACTTTCATTCTTCAATTTTATTCATCAAATTGATCTCTCTCAAGTTCTATCTTCAAGTTCTAAGTGTTCTTCATAAATTCTATAAGTTCTAGTTTCATAAAATCAAGAATACTTCCAAGTTTGCTAGCTTACTTCCAATCTTCTAAAGTGATCATCCAACCTCAAGAAATCTTTTTTATTTATAGTAAGATATCTTTATAATACAAGGTAATACTCATATTCAAATTTTGATTCAATTTCTATAACTATAACAATCTTATTTCGAGTGAAAATCTTACATGAACTTGTTTTCGTATCATGATTCTGCTTCAAGAACTTTCAAGCCATCCAAGGATCCTTTGAAGCTAGATCTATTTTTCTCATTTCTAGTAGGTTTATCAACAAAACCTGAGGTAGTAATGATATTCATAATATCATTCGATTCATATATATAAAACTACCTTATTCGAAGGTTTAAACTTGAAATCACTATAACATAGTTTAGTTAATTCTAAACTTGTTCGCAAACAAAAGTTAATCCTTCTAACTTGACTTTTAAAATCAAATAGACACATGTTCTATATCTATATGATATGCTAACTTAATGATTTAAAACCTGAAAACACGAAAAACATCGTAAAACTGGATATACGCCGTCGTAGTAACACCGCGGGCTGTTTTGGGTTAGTTAACTAAAAACTATGATAAAAATTGATTTAAAAGTTGTTCTTCTGTAAAAATGATTTTTCTTATGAACATGAAACTATATCCAAAAATCATGATTAAACTCAAAGTGGAAGTATGTTTTCCAAAATGGTCATCTAGACGTCGTTCTTTCGACTGAAATGACTACCTTTACAAAAATAACTTGTAACCTATATTTCTGACTATAAACCTATACTTTTTCTGTATAGTTTATAAACTTAAGTTCAATATGAAACCATAGCAATTGGATTCACTCAAAATGGATTTAAAACGAAGAAGTTATGGGTAAAACAAGATTGGATATTTTTACTTGTTGTAGCTACGTGAAAATTGGTAACAAATCTATATTAATCATAACCTAGCTAACTTATATTGTATAATACATATATTCTAATATATTATGTAATCTTGGGATACCATAGACACGTATGCAAATGTTTTGACATATCATATCGACCCATCTATATATATTATTTGGAACAACCATAGACACTCTATATGCAGTAATGTTGGAGTTAGCTATACAGGGTTGAGGTTGATTCCAAAAATATATATACTTATAGTTATGATCTAGCCTAAGACGTGTATACACTGGGTCGTGGATTGGGTCAAGATAATATATATCAATTTATTTCTGTACATCTAACTATGGGCAACGAGTTGTAGGTTACTAACGAGGACAGCTGACTTAATAAACTTAAAACATTAAAACGTATTAGAAATGTTGTAAATATATTTTGAACATACTTTAATATATATGTACATATTCGTTATAGGTTCTTGAATTGACCAGTGGCCATGTCTTACTTCCCGACGAAGTAAAAATCTGTGAAAGTGAGTTATAGTCCCACTTTTAAAATCTAATATTTTTGGGATGAGAATACATGCAGCTTTATAAATGTTTTACAAAATAGTCACAAGTACATGAAACTACTTTCTATGGTTGAACGATCGAAGCCGAATATGCCCCTTTTACTTGGTAACCTAAGAACTAGTAAACCAGTCTACTAATTGACGCAAATCCTAAAGATAGATCTATTGGGCCCAACAAACCCCATCCGTTGTAGCAGATGCTTTAGTACTTCGAGTTTTTATATCATGTCCGATGGATGTCCCGGAATGATGGGGATATTCTTATATGCATCTTGTTAATGTCGGTTACCAGGTGTTCACCGTATAAATGATTTTTATCTCTATGTATGGGATGTATTGAAATATGAAATCTTGTGGTCTATTATTATGATTTGATAATATATAGGTTAAACCTATAACTCACCAACATTTTTGTTGACGTTTTAAGCATGTTTATTCTCAGGTGATTATTAAGAGCTTCCGATGTTGCATAGTAAAAGAAGGACAAGATTTGGAGTCCATGCTTGTATGATATTATGTAAAACTGCATTCAAGAAACTTATTTTTGATGTAATAAATTCATATTGTAAACCATTCTGTAATGGTCGTGTGTAAACGGTATATTTTAGTTTATCATTATTTGATAATCTACGTAATGCTTTTTAAACCTTTATCGATAAAATAAAGGTTATGGTTGTTTTAAAAATGAATGCAGTCTTTGAAAAACGTCTCATATAGAGGTCAAAATCTCGCAACGAAATCAATTAATATGGAACGTTTATAATCAATATGAACGGGAAATTTCATTTCCCGCTCCAGGATGTATTGAGTATCTGGTTTTATGAGCTTCTCTAAGTACCATTTCTCTCATATCTCCAAATTTTGGTACCCAAATTCTTTCAGCCCTATACCGGGTTTCGTCTTCCCGAATATTAAGATGTTTCTCCGATCCTTTGGGTATTTCATCCTTTAAATTTCACTCTTTTAAAACTCCTTGTTGCGCCTCCTTTATTTGAGTAGTAAGGTTAGTGTTAATCATTATATTCATAGTTTTTACTCGAATGGGTTCTATGTCCTTTCTGCTCAAGGCATCGGCTACCACATTTGCCTTCCCCTAATGAATCTCAAAGTCGTAATCATTCAACAATTCAATCCACCTGCGATGCCTCATGTTCAGTTGTTTCTGATTAAATATGTGTTGAAGACTTTTGTGGTCGGTATATATAATACTTTTGACCCCATATAAGTAGTGCCTCCAAGTCTTTAATGCAAAAACAACCGCGCCTAATTCTAGATCATGCATCGTATAATTCTACTCGTGAATCTTCAATTGTCTAGACGCATAAGCAATTACCTTCGTTCGTTGCATTAATACACAACCGAGTCACAATATATCACAAAATCATCATTCCCTTCAGTTAATGACAATATAGGTTTCGTAGTTAACTTTTTCTTTAACAATTGAAACGCTTTCTCTTGTTCATCCTTCCATTCAAATTTCCTCCCTTTATGCGTTAATGCAGTCAAGGGTTTTGCTATTCTGGAAAAATCTTGGATGAACCTTCTGTAGTAACCAGCTAGTCCTAAAAATTGGCGTATATGCTTCGGAGTTTTCAGGGTTTCCCACTTTTCAACGGTTTCAATCTTTGCTGGATCCACCTGAATACCTTCTTTGTTCACTATGTGTCCGAGGAATTGAACTTCTTCCAACCAAAATTCACACTTTGAAAACTTAGCGTACAGTTTTTCTTTCCTTAACAACTCTAGCACTTTTCTCAAATGTTCTTCATGCTCTTGGGCATTCTTTGAGTAAATAAGTATGTCATTGATGAAAACAATGACAAACTTGTTAAGGTATGGTCTACACGCTCGGTTCATGAGGTCCATGAACACAGCTGGTGCGTTAGTCAATCCAAACGGCATAACCATAAACTCGTAATGACCGTAACGCGTCCTAAAAGCAGTCTTTGGAATATCATCCTCCTTCACCCGTATTTGATGATACCCAGAACGTAAATCAATCTTCGAATAAACCGACGAGCCTTGTAGTTGATCAAATAAATCGTCGATTCTCTGTAGTGGGTAGCGGTTCTTGATGGTAAGTTTGTTCAACTCTCGGTAGTCGATACACAACCTAAATGTACCATCCTTCTTCTTGACAAACAAAACAGGAGCTCCCCACGGTGATGTGTTTGGTCGTATGAAACCACGCTCTAAAAGTTCCTGTAACTGACTTTGTAATTCTTTCATTTCGCTGGGTGCAAGTCTGTATGGAGTACGAGCAATTGGTGCAGCTCCTGGTACAAGGTCTATTTGAAATTCAACGGATCGATGTGGGGGTAATCCCGGTAATTCTTTCGGAAATACATCGGGAAATTCTTTTGCGACGGGAACATCACTGATGTTCTTTTCTTCAGGTTTAACTACCTCTATATGTGCTACAATGACATAACAACCTTTTCTTATTAGTTTTTGCGCCTTCAAACTACTAATAAGATTTAATTTCGCGTTGTTCTTTTCTCCCTGTTCCTTTTTCACGCATAATGCGAATCGCATTTTTGTAACAAACGACCTCTGCTCTTACCTTTTTCAACCAGTCCATGCCAATTATTACATCAAAACTCCTTAACTCAACTGGTATTAAATCAATTTTAAACGTTTCATCCCCCAGTTTAATTTCTCTCTCCCGACATATATTATCTGCTGAAATTAATTTACCATTTGCTAATTCGAGTAAAAATTTACTATCCAAAGGCGTCAATGGGCAACTTAATTTAGCACAAAAATCTCTACTCATATAGCTTCTATCCGCACCTGAATCAAATAAAACATAAGCAGATGTATTGTCAATAAGAAACGTACCCGTAACAAGCTCCGGGTCTTCCTGCGCTTCTGTCGCATTAATATTGAAAATTCTTCTGCGGCCTTACCCATTAGTATTCCCATGGTTTGGGCAATTTCTAATAATGTAGCCCGATTTTCCACATTTATAACAAACTACGTCGGCATTATTTGTTCAGACATTATTTGTTTCTTTATTTTTGTTGTTCTTTGGTCCGTAAACCTCACATTTTGCCGCGCCATGACCACTTCTCTTACACTTGGTGCAAAATGTTGTGCAGAACACATTCGGATGGTACTCTGAACACCTGAAGCATGGTTGTTTCTGTTGTTTGTTGTTATTGAAATGGTTGTTGTTGCGATTGTTATTATTGTTGGGACGGTGGTTGTAATGGTTATTGTTGTTGGGATGGTTGTTGTTGCGGTTGTTTCTGCAAAATTTGGTGCGATTGAAGTTGTGATTGCTGTGTTGAATGTTAAAATTGTGACCCTTGTTACTGGTTTCTTCCCACTTTCTCTTGATTTGTTTCGTGTTGGCTTCTTCGGCCGCCTGCTCTTTAATTCTTCCCTCAATCTGATTTATGAGTTTATGAGCCATTCGACTTGCCTTTTGTATGGAAGCGGGCTCGTGTGAACTCACATCTTCTTAAATCCTTACTGGTAACCCTTTTATAAATGCGTCGATCTTCTCTTCTTCATCTTCGAACGTTCCCGGACACAATAGGCACAACTCTGTGAATCGTCATTCATATGTGGTAATGTCGAACCCTTGTGTTCGTAACTCTATAAGCTCTACCTTGAGCTTATTGACTTCGTTTCTAGGACGGTACTGCTCGTTCATCAATTGCTTGAATGCCGACCACGGTAGTGCGTAAGCAGCATTTTGTCCTACCTGTTCAAGATAGGTGTTCCACCATGTTAACGCAGTACCTGTGAAGGTATGCGTAGCGTACTTAACTTTTTCCTCTTCAGTACACTTACTTATGGCAAACACCGATTCGACCTTCTCGGTCCACCGTTTCAATCCAATTGGTCCTTCGGTTCCATCAAATTCTAAAGGTTTGCAGGCAGTGAATTCTTTGTAGGAGCATCCTACACGATTTCTTGTGGAATTAGTTCCACTGCTAGATCCAGAGTTATTGTTATTTTGCATCGCAGCCTGTACTGTGGCTATATTTACTGCAAGGAAAACACGGAAGTCTTCCTCGCTCATGTTCAAATTCTGACTAGTCGTCGGTGCCATTTCCTTAAAAAATAGCCCAAAATAATTAAGTTAATCATATAGAATTTTAAGAGTAGTCAATAGTATTTCGTAGCATAGTATGAACTCATTTATAAAAGCTTTTTCTTCATATTAGCGTTTTATAGTTTTAATTCGGGTAGTACTTACCCGTTAAGTTCATACTTAGTAGCTAATATACAATTCAACTACTACAATTTTATATGAAAAAACTGATTATAATAAAATTTCGCGTTCAAATTTTATACAACAATTTACAAACTTACAATACCGCTATTATACATATAGGATGAAATATAGCACATAATAACTTTGCTACTCGGCAGCTATAAAGGCAATTCTAGTTAATACGCAAGTTGTTCAGCAAAAGAAATAAAGACACGTAATTCATAATTCCGGAAACAAGTCATGCATTCTGGTTTTACTAAGACGACTTCTCATTCTTGGTCTTGTGGAAAGTAACCGTTATGACCATTGGCTATGCAGCATGTTGTAATGTCGTAAAAGGACGAGGGTTTCGTAATGTCCAACAGCCCCGTAATAATCTAAAAACCTTGTTTCTCACCCCAACTACTGAATTCGTCACTTGTGGGAAGGTTTTATATAAAGTTGTAATCCGATGTTCTTTTTCTCATTTTGGTAAGAAGCAAACATCACTAACACGTAAGCATAACATGCTTCTTTATGTTGCATGTTAGAAGCTCTTTCTAACTCACGAAATCCTATGTTGGGATATGTTGAGTCAAAATAAGTTCTTAACCCGTAGCGTAAAATTGTATTTGGGTTCCCCGCATTTAACGCTTTAAAGAAAACACGGCATAACTTACGGTCTCCCCAATGTGATATACCCCACCTATCAAAGGAAAGCCTTTTATAAACTAAGGCATTTATGAAAAGTCTTTCAAATGTTTGACAAGTTAATTTCACCATAACTAAATGTGCTGATGAATTCTGACCGACTCTAGACAAGGTTTCCTCAATCATATCCTCTGGTAGGTCTTCTAAAATATTCGGCTGTCTACCCTTAACGTCCATTTTGTTTTTATACTGTAAAATAGACAAGGATTAGATTCGTAAAAGATAATTAACAAACAATACAAGCAATTTTTACATAGAACATAAAAGTATAAGCACACTACAATGCATATAATACACAGCATGATTACAACCCTCTAATCTGAATCATTGGTTTCTTCTTCTTCGGACTTGGTTCGTTTTCCTAATTTTCTAGGGATATATGGTGTTCCTCTAATACGAGCCATCATTTTCCACAATGGTTTAGAAAAACCTGGTGGTTTAGAGGTTCCCGGGTTATTGTTACAATTTAGGAAATACGGATGTTGCCGATACATATAAAGTTCATCGGGGTTGGAATCAGGTTTCTCTATTTTTATACCTTTTCCCTTATTATTTTCTTTTGCTTTATTAAATTGGGTCGAGGTAATTTCTATAACATCATCGGAATCCTCATCGGGATCCGATTCATCGGAAAATTTGTAATCTTCCCAATATTTTTCTTCCTCGGCGGAAACACCATTGACCATTATTGACTTTGGTCCATTGGTTGAGGATTTTCTTTTATTTAGCCGATTTACTGTAGGTATCAATATTTCTTCCTCCGGAACCTCTTCTTCTTCCGGTTCCTCCTCTTCGGGAATTTGTGAATCTTCCCAAAATATATTCGACTCTTCATTATTATTAGGTGAGTCGATGGGATTTGTACTAGTGGTAGACATCTATCACACAATATTAAACACATTAAGAGGTTAATATATCACATAATATTTACATGTTAATAATATATAGTTTTCAACAAAAGTGTTAAGCAATCGTTCTTAAAGAAAACACGGTCAAAGTTCAGACTCACTAATGTATCCTAACAAACTCGATAAGACACACTAATGCAAATTTCTAGTTCTCTAAGACCAACGCTCGGATACCAACTGAAATGTCCCGTTCATATTGATTATAAACGTTCCATATTAATTGATTTCGTTGCGAGGTTTTGACCTCTATATGAGACGTTTTTCAAAGACTGCATTCGTTTTTAAAACAAACCATAACCTTTATTTTATCAACAAGGTTAAAAGGACACCACCTAGATTATCCAGAAATGATAATCTAAAAATATCACACTTACACACTACCAATACATATTGGTTTACAATATTAATATGTTACAACAAAGTAAATATCGAATGCAGTTTTAAACAATATTATACAAGCATGCTGACACCAAATCTTGTCCATATTTTAGCATGCAACAGCGGAAGCTCTTAATAATCACCTGAGAATAAACATGCTTTAAACGTCAACAAAAATGTTGGTGAGTTATAGGTTTAACCTATATATTTATCAAATCGTAATAATAAACCACAAGATTTCATATTTCAATATACATCTCATACATAGAGATAAAAATCATTCATATGGTGAACACCTGGTAATCGTCCTTAACATGATGCATATAGAATATCCCCATCATTCCGGGACTCCCTTCGGACATGATAAATTCGAAGTACTAAAGCATCTGGTACTTTGGATGGGGCTTGTTGGGCCCAATAGATCTATCTTTAGGATTCACGTCAATTAGGGTGTCTGTTCCCTAATTCTTAGATTACCAGACTAAAAAGGGGCATATTCGGTTTAATAATTCAACCATAGAATGTAGTTTCACATACTTGTGTCTATTTTGTAAAACATTTATAAAACTGCATGTATTCTCATCCCAAAAATATTAGATTTTTAAAAGTTGGACTATAACTCACTTTCACAGATTTTTACTTCGTCGGGAAGTAAGACTTGGCCAGTGGTCGATTCACGAACCAATAACAAATATGTACATATATATCAAAGTATGTTCAAAATATATTTACAACATTTTTATTACGTTTTAATGATTTGAGTTTATTAAGTCAGCTGTCCTCGTTAGTAACCTACAACTAGTTGTCCACAGTTAGATGTACAGAAATAAAGCAATATATATTATCTTGAATCAATCCACGACCCAGTGTATACACGTCTCAGGCTAGATCACAACTCAAAGTATATATATTTTTGGAATCAACCTCAACCCTGTATAGCTAACTCAAATATTACTGCATATAGAAAGTCTATGGTTGTTCCAAATAATATATATACATGGGTCGATATGATATGTCAAAACATTTGCACACGTGTCTATTGTATCCCAAGATTACATAATATATTAGAATACATGTATAATACAATATAAGTTTGCTAGCATATGATTTGTATGGATTTGTTACAAATTTCACGTAGCTACAACAAGCAAAATTATCTAATCTTGTTTTACCCATAACTTCTTCGTTTTAAATCCGTTTTGAGTGATTCAAGTTGCTATGGTTTCATATTGAACTTAAGTTTATGAATCTAAAAATAAAAAGTATAAGTTTATAGTCGTAAATACAGGTTACAAGTCATTTTTGTAAAGGTAGTCATTTCAGTCGAAATAACGACGTCTAGATGACCATTTTGGAAAACATACTTCCACTTTGAGTTTAACCATGATTTTTGGATATAGTTTCATGTTCATAAGAAAAATCATTTTCCCAGAAGAACAACTTTTAAATCAAAGTTTATCATAGTTTTTAATTAACTAACCCAAAACAGCCCGCGGTATTACTACGACGGTGTATATCCGGTTTTACGGTATTTTTCGTGTTTTCAGGTTTTAAATCATTAAGTTAGCATATCATATAGATAAAGAACATGTGTCTAGTTGATTTTAAAAGTCAATTTAGAAGGATTATCTTTTTTTTGCGAACAAGTTTAGAATTAACTAAACTATGTTCTAGTGATTATAAGTTTAAACCTTCGAATAAGATAGTTTCATATATATGAATCGAATGATGTTATGAACATCATTACTACCTCAGGTTTTGTGGATAAACCTACTGGAATTGAGAAAAATAGATCTAGCTTCAAAGGATCCTTGGATGGATTGAAAGTTCTTGAAGCAAAATCATGACACGAAAACAAGATCAAGTAAGATTTCCACTCGAAATAAGATTGTTATAGTTATAGAAATTGAATCAAAGTTTGAATATGAGTACTACCTTGTATTAGAGAGATATCTTACTGTAAATAAGAAAGATTTCTTATGGTTGAATGATCACTTGAAATGGATTTGCAAGATTGAAAGCAAGCTAGCAAACTTGGAAGTGTTGTTGGTGTGTTCTTGAGTAGTTGTTTTGTATCTTGGTTTATGTATGGATTTATGAACTAGATTGAGCTAGATTTTGTTGAAGATGATAAAGAACACTTAGAACAAAGGAAGAATACTTGAGAGAGATTAATTTGATTCAATAAAATTGCAAAGTGAATGTGTTTAGAGTGCTTCTACTTCACGTGAATTTGAGATGGCCATATAGGCTCCATTAGTTTGTAATTTTGTGAGATATTTCATGCTAGATGTTAAATGATTGTTCCCACATGGTTAGGTGACTCACATGGGCTGCTAAGATCTGATCATTGGAGTGTATATACCAATAGTACATACCTTTAGAAGCTGGATATTGTACGAGTACGAATACGGGTGCATACGAGTAGAATTGTTGATGAAAATGAACGAGGATGTAATTGTAAGCATTTTTGTTAAGTAGAAGTACTTTGATAAGTGTATTGAAGTCTTTAAAAAGTGTATGAATACATATTAAAACACTACATGTATATACATTTTAACTGAGTCGTTAAGTCATCGTTAGTCGTTACATGTAAACGTTGATTTGAAACCTTTAAGTTAACGATCTTGTTAAATATTGTTAACCCATTGTTTATTATATCTAATGAGATGTTAAATTATTACATTATCATGATATTATGATATATTAATATATATTAATATGATATATATACATTAAAATGTCGTTACAACGATAATCGTTACATATATGTCTCGTTTCGAAATCCTTAAGTTAGTAGTCTTGTTTTTACATATGTAGTTCATTGTTAATATACTTAATGATATGTTTATATATAGTGTATCAATATCATAAAATGATTCATATGTAATTAGTAAGACGTTGTTATAATGATAATCGTTATATATATCGTTTTCGAGTTTCCTAATTCAATAGTCTCATTTTTATGTATATAACTAATTGTTAAAATACTTAATGAGATACATACTTATCATAATATCATGTTAACTATATATATATCCATATATATGTCATCATATAGTTTTTACAAGTTTTAACGTTCGTGAATCGCCGGTCAACTTGGGTGGTCAATTTTCTATATGAAACCTATTTCAATTAATCAAGTCTTAAGAAGTTTGATTGCTTAACATGTTGGGAACACTTAATCATGTAAATATCAATTTCATTTAATATATATATAAACATGGAAAAGTTCGGGTCACTACATGGTTCACCCATCTTAACCTCTTCTTTCTTAATATATTCAAAGTCCGCAATATAAAAAGGTAGTTCTAAGAAACCTTCGGCGATTTCCTGTTCTTCTTTAGCTTTGCTACGTGTATGGTAAACTCTAGACGGTTCCAGAGTTATTAGTACATAACCTGCAATCACACCATAACAAAACCAACGCGTAAAATACAAAAAAGTAACTTTCGCAAGAATTGCTTCTCACAAAAGGATCGAATAATTATAAGTAAGCTTAAAATCCCAATCTAGAATCGCTCCCTGGCAACAACGCAAAAAATTTAATATGTGAAATCGTACCTTAAAATAACTAGCTAAAATCCTAAGAATTATCACACAATTACAGGCAACTATAACCTGATCATGCAGTAACCTATAAGTAATTTGACCAGTTCGTTCCACAGAGAACAGTTTAATCAAGACTTTAAAAACTAGTAATTATCCTAGAAGTTTAATAAAAGAGGTTTGGATTGTATTTTAATTCACGCAATTAATGTGAAACAAAGAAATCAAATTAACAATAAAGAGAAAACGGTGTCTAATTGAATGATTCACTATCGATATGGATTGTTCTTGCAATTATTACCGATTATTATGCCCTTAATTAGTCTTATGACTTCTCACAAAGTCCAAATCAATTAAAGTTAGTAAACTCACATAAACTTTCTTTAAAAGATTAAACTATATTTGATAAAAACTATTGAGACTTGATTTGGACTAAACTCAAGCAAAATCCTAACTATAATAATCACTTGAAATAATTACACGATTATGTAGTTCACAATCCTTTCAATTACCAATTAAATTAATGACACAATCACTTGAAATCAATTATCTAATTGTCTAGATCACCTAGGTGTTGAAGCATAAATTGCTTCTCAAATTAACTCACATTAAACGATTAACAAACTATGTAATTGAATTAAGAGTATAGATCATGCATAACAATGGTTCTTTAATCAAACACAATTAATTTTAATCACAAGACATTAAATCCATATGATAGAACAATCCAATATCTCAAGTTTAACATTCAAGTAAACACACAAAAGATTTAGCCTAGCATATTAAAGTTGCAAGAAACGAAGTAATAAAAACGAGAAGCATTCATGATTACAATAATGAAATTAATGAAGAAATCTAGTACCGAAAGTAATAAATGATGGAATAAAATTGATTGATGCAATAGTCTTCAATGAATAGATGATAGTCTTCAAAACCCTCACAAATTCATGGCTCAAAAACTGCATAACCTAATTGGGGTGAAAAACCCGTATATTTATAGTAGGAAACAAAATCAGCCAACCGCCACCGAATCGCGACCGGAATGACTGGATCGCGACCGGAATGCAAACCAAGAATCGCGACCGGAATGCAACTATTGTGATTGCGATTGAGCCTTTTCGAAATTCTCCAGCTTCTGTCTATGATTCGCTGCCGGGACTGGCCTATCGCGACCGCGATCCTCATAAATTAGCAAATCTTTAATTTTTTTCGCGTTTCATCCTGCCTTGAGTCTATTTAAATCTAATACTTTGCTGAAATCAACCGAACCAATAAATCAAAGACTTCTCAAGCTAAAATCATCGTTTCCTCTATAATACCTGCAAAAGTCTTCAAGTCTTTGTGAATTAACAACAAAAAGGAACCAATATCGCGACGTAAAATATGTATAATTGGAGCGATATCAAAGACGTCAATGGATATTGTCCCATCTCCATGCCTAGAGTACAACATTACGACCAACCTGAAGTCACAAAGAAGAAAGATGGGTTTTGTGCTAGGGCTACCGTATAAACCATCACTCAAATAGATAATGACATACACATCATGGATTGATGAGGACCCCTTTGACCATCACGTTCCAATAAAGGAGGTAAAAGAAGTTGATTACTTTGTTATACCTCAAGTTAAACAAAGCGTTCACCTTAAACCACCTTCTCTTCTCATTGGACATACCTTACTCT
The DNA here is from genome assembly GCF_046630445.1 of Rutidosis leptorrhynchoides. Classification (NCBI taxonomy): domain Eukaryota; kingdom Viridiplantae; phylum Streptophyta; class Magnoliopsida; order Asterales; family Asteraceae; genus Rutidosis; species Rutidosis leptorrhynchoides. Next base: position 74,533,101 of record NC_092342.1, read on the forward strand.
ATGTCCGCTTCAATCTCATCGGTATGTTCCAACATTTAATGACCCGTCCTTATCCACCCGGACAAAGTCTTCAACATTTGGTTCCATTGCGATGATCGACTCCAAGTAATGTCTTTAGTATGAGCTAATGCACAGCGGAAGACTTAATTCGTACCTAAGAATAACATGCTTTAAAACGTCAACATAAAGTTGGTGAGATATAGGTTTGATGCTAGCAGCGATATAACTATGGACCACAAGATTTCATATATTTAAACATAGTACACTCGCAAGTGTATGAAAAGCATTCTAAGTTTGTTGAGCACCTGGTAACCATACTTTACAATAATAAATCAGCACATATTCCCTTTATATATAATCGCACTACACCGTACCAAGTGTAGCCACCTAAACGAAGTACTGTGCAACCGTTGAATACTGGTCGTCCAGTCCGGTTGGGGTTGTCAGGCCCGATAGATCTATCAACAGGATTCGCATTTACACTGGCCCATGTAATTAATAATTACCAAGTTATAGGGAGATATGCAGTGGTACAACTCAACATAGAACGTAATTTTAGTCACTTGTGTCCATAACGTAAATCATAAAATGCATGTATTCTCATCGCAAAATATTTAGAGTTTAAAAGGGGACTATATACTCACCTAATGTATTTTGTAGTAAAAATACATATAACATCATTGATCAAGTATAATGTTGGCCTCGGATTCACGAACCTATATCATTTATATATATTAATACATATAAATATAATCGTAATCAAACACATTTATATATATTTAGTTATGTATTAAGATTTTCTATTTATATATATATGATTCAATTTAAAATATATTTATGTATTATTTTTAACTTAATTATAATAACATTTTATTTAAAACAAAATAGTATTTAATATTAATATAGATGTACAATATATTTTTACATAAATGTCCTTTATTTATTAAAGTAATATTTTTAATACTAAAATAGTGACAATAATAATAATGATAATAATAATAATGATTTTAATCATAATAATACTACTAATAATAACCTTAATGATAATACTTAATAATAATACCTTATAATAATAATAATAATAATAATAATAATAATAATAATAATAATAATAATAATAATAATAATAATAATAATAATAATAATAATAATAATAATAATAATAACAATAATAGTAGTAATAATAATAATGGTGATTGTAATACTACCTCAAAGAATAAATTCCAAAAATAAGTGGCCTTGACCAGGGTTGAACCCACGACCTCCCGGTACCTAACTAACACACTCAAACCATCCAAGCATCCTTGTTTTTCTGTTATTTTAACCAACCCTCAATTATATAACCCGTATAGCTGTTTTAATATTCCATTTGCCTTTGTTTAAGCCCAACCAAAAATCAGTTGGATCTCTGCCCAACTAAACTTTGCAAACGGCCCACAGTTGTCCACCACCAATACAGTCTTTTTAGTCATAACAGAAGCCCATCGATTTAATGTGTATTGACATAACTTAAAAGGGTTTTCATTTAAAAAAAAAAAAACAAGGTGTCACTTTATGTGACCCCTTTGGTCGGCCAAAACAATTTGTCCCATATTGAAAAATTGATACTAACACTGTATTTTATTAATCTTCATCTATCATTGAACGAAATTTTAACAGTAGAAGGGTGGCTGTAGCAGCAACATAGTGAAAAAAAATGGTGTTTATTCATGGTAACAGCCTGAACAGGAGCAGTATCGATCAAACGGGTGGCGTGTGGTGATGATTTAAAGTGGTGGTGGCTGATATGGTTGGTTCCGGATGGTGGGTTTGAGAGTAACCGGTGGTGGTGGTGGTTTGATGGAGGTTAACGATGATTGTTGATCGAAGAAAAAGAAAGATAAGGGTGGTGGGTTTAATTTGGTCGGAAATTTCCGGGTAACTGATTATCCGAATATAGATTTCAAACTTTCTAGACTCAACATTACAGATTTTGCTTATCGTGTCGGAAACATATAAAGATTATGGTTTAAATTTGGTCGGAAATTTCCGGGTTGTTACAGTACCCACCCGTTAAAGAAATTTCGTCCCCGAAATTTGATCGAGATCGTCATGACTAAAATGTTTTTGTGACAAGTATGAACTGATAACTAGAGTTTTATCACCATTTAGTAATAGTGGTAAAACAATTCGATTATGTGAAGCGTACAAGTGAAGCTGTCACAAGAGATTGAGATAGATATTTAACTTTTGACGTAGTCACAGTGAATTTTCGGAATTTAAGGGATTTAAAAGAAAATCTAAAAGATTTGATTCTTCGGCGATTTAGGAAATTAGAATCTTCTTTGATTAATGCAATAATCTGTTCCGATTTCTCTGTTGGATATATTGCTATAAATCCACTCCTTTTGTTTCTTTATTTCCACAACTAACACCTTCTATTCTTTCTCCCTCAATTCATTCCTTAAGGTATTCTTCAAAATGCTCCATCCCGTTCTGATTCTGGTTATACTTCTAACTTTCGTATCTTTCATTCTTCTCTTTCATCTATCGCTAGAAGAATCTATTCACTTCTATCATTTTCTGGGAATTATTTTGTTTTTAATTCTCCCGTGTCTTTACGTTGCAATACATATTGATATACACGGTTTGTAAATCCTGGGTGGTTGTTGGGTTTTATATTATTCATTATTTTTCGAAACTTTATGCTTCCGTTTTCTCTTCCCGACTTCGAATCAAGCGAGTAATGGTCCGGAATTCGTAGGTATGAGATTCTAAATGAACATAGCTAATGCTCTAAGAAAGAAATGGTAATGGAACGATTTTGATTTGTCAAATTACTAGAATACCCTAGAAAAGACCGAATCATCAAGAAAAATAATTTCCTTGATATGTTTAGAGATTAGATAGAATGTAAGAGTCGTGTAAATGGCACATGATAATGGTACTGTAAATCATCACATTCCATTAGAAACTCAACATGACTTACTGTAATATAATGACGTTGATCAAGTGTCATTATATTATACTACTTCATGCATCAGTTCCCAACACTGCTTCAAAACATTCATATTTTCAACTCGAAGGTTTCAGAATTTAGAAACTAACACAGTTTCTTTTATGTTGTAACACAGATATTACGGAGAGATTCATGATCTCAGATAAGAATAGTTGTGAAAATATCTTCAGAAATATGGAGAATATGTATAACGAAAGATATGAATATATCTTCTAAGATAAGATGATGATGAAGAATATCATCTGGAAAGGTTTAGATTAATGAGTAAGGTTCTTATTAACGGTTTCAGCAGGCACTGAATCATTTGGATTCTTTGAAAGCAGGTTCAGTCCTTGTATTTGTTCTTTGTTTCCTCTACGGTTAGTTCAATCCATTTTTCAGTACCAAATTTTATATCGAGCGTTCCCAACACTCTATTCTTTTATCATCACTTTTGGCCATTAAGACCATTTACTACATGCTGCTTCGTCAGCATTTTCAAAGTTAACGGATCTGGATCATCAAATCGAGGTGTTTTTAGGAGAATTGTGTTTTGAGATGATTAAACGCTGATGGTAGTATGGTGGAATATAAAAGGTTCTCTGGTAACAATGAATAAACACGTATATATTCCGAGGTTATAACAAGGTTGTTTTGAACGAAAAATCGAAATCAACATGCTGGAGCTGTGACAAAATTTGGCTAATTTGGAAAGGAATTGCAAAGTTATTTTGGGTAATAATAACACCAAAGGAGCTAGCACAGATACGTGTTAATCATTTACTCAGGTTCCGAGTGTTTTCTGGTGCATAACTATATGCATAGTCTTTTCTTCCGTAGATGAAGTGCGGCTGGTTCATCCTCTCGATCGAGGTGTTTTCAAGAATCAAGAAAAGATTTGAATGCGGATTGTAACTGTCGAGGTACAAATGAGGTTTAAGATGAAATCAAGTGGCAAACTTGAAGAATTGTTTAGTTTCATATGTTATAATCAATATTTTAATTCATTTTAATTGTCCAAAGTTAGTAGTCCAATAGTCCAATTGTCCAATAGTCCAATATATTCATATATAATTTAATATATAATATTCGAATTAATTAATACGTATCGTCACCCGTGTACCGGTCTCAGTATTGATCACAACTCAAACCATATATATATTTTGGAATCAACCTCATCCCTGTATAGCCAACTCCAACATTCACATATAGAGTGTCTATGGTTGTTCCGAAATATATATATAGATGGGTCGATATGATAGGTCGAAACCTTGTATACGTGTCCCGTTATTTAAAGTGCGTAAAATAAATAAATATATATCATGACCCGTGTACAACGTATTGTCTCAGAATTAATCCGACGTATTGTGTACATGTGTCACGATTTAATGTGCGTAAAAGTAAATAGCAGAAATTAAATGACGATAAATAAAATTGCATAATTAAATTGCGATAAATAAAATGTAACCAGTTAGCGTGGAATCTTAACAAAATTCATCATAGTTAATTTGTTTGTTTCTAACACTTTTTATTTTGTCCAATGTTTTCTTCGTTATGCCACTTGTTGGATTCTGATAGGTCAAAATCCAAATATGTAATTTGAATGGAAATGGTTGTTCTGTGGTGAACAGATACGTATATCGGTAGTTGTAAGTAGGATAGTAAATGATCGTTGAATCAGATTCGAAGAATGTACAGTGTAACTAATTAATGTGAAATCTAAATATTCCTCGGGTACTACCTACCCGTTACAATATTTTTCATCATTAATAGTTTGTACGAAAAAAAAAATTAATTACAATCTTTATGAAAATATACTTACATATGTATTTTCTTCAGATGTAATTATGGATTTAATGAGTCAATAAGATATTAAACTCATTTGATTTATCGTTAATACTAGATTACATAATCTCTAAAACTTTAGAAATTACATAATCGCCATGTCGAGCGAAGATAAATGAGGTAGAATGATACGTAAAGCGAAGATAATTGATGTAGAATGATATGTAGAACGAAGATCATACTCGAAGTATAGATGGTGATATTGAGGCGTGTGATGTTGATATCCGAGGTACAGATTCTGATGTTGAGGTTTACGACGCGGTTGTGGTTGGGGTGATAAGGGTACTGTTGGCGTTGATGATGGTGGTACGGATTATGCTGCTGGTGCTGGTGCTGCTGCTGGTGTTTGTATCCTTCGCACAATGTTTTCCAAAGCCGTCACATGAGCGCGTAGTTCGTTAACTTCTGCTAGTACACCGGGATGATTGGCGGTTGGAGCAAGAGAATGAACAAGATTCGAAATATGGGATAGTATATAATCATGACGAGATACTCTAGAGATGAGTGAGAAAATGGTTTCTCGAACAGGTTCGCCGGTAAGCGCTTCAGGTTTGTCGCCAAGAGGGCAATTTGGTGGATGGAAGGGATCTTCGATGTGAAATGATTTTCAGATGTCGGATGATATTCTAGCTATATAGAATATCTATGTATATATAATCCTAAAGATTTCGTAGACTACAGAGGAATTTACGGCACGTGTCAGGCAATTCTATAGCAACAGATTCGCTAGGATATGAATTTTGTCTATACACTATCAATGCAGTAAATGCAGTAAGACATGTCTAGACTAAGAATGATAAGCAGATAATTTCCTAAGGATGATAAGCAGATAATTTCCGACTAGAAATGATAAGCAAAATTTTTGACATGTAGACACGGTCGAAGTCCAGACTCACTAATGCATCCTAACAACTACTAGTCAGACACACTAATGCAAGACCTGGTTCGCTAAGACCACTGCTCTGATACCAACTTTAATGACCCGTCCTTATCCACCCGGACAAAGTCTTCAACATTTGGTTCCATTGCGATGATCGACTCCAAGTAATGTCTTTAGTATGAGCTAATGCACATCGGAAGACTTAATTCGTACCTGAGAATAACATGCTTTAAAACGTCAACATAAAGTTGGTGAGATATAGGTTTGATGCTAGCAGCGATATAACTATGGACCACAAGATTTCATATATTTAAACATAGTACACTCGCAAGTGTATGAAAAGCATTCTAAGTTTGTTGAGCACCTGGTAACCATACTTTACAATAATAAATCAGCACATATTCCCTTTATATATAATCGCACTACACCGTACCAAGTGTAGCCACCTAAACGAAGTACTGTGCAACCGTTGAATACTGGTCGTCCAGTCCGGTTGGGGTTGTCAGGCCCGATAGATCTATCAACAGGATTCGCGTTTACACTGGCCCATGTAATTAATAGTTACCAAGTTATAGGGAGATATACAGTGGTACAACTCAACGTAGAACGTAATTTTAGTCACTTGTGTCCATAACGTAAATCATAAAATGCATGTATTCTCATCCCAAAATATTTAGAATTTAAAAGGGGACTATATACTCACCTAATGTATTTTGTAGTAAAAATACATATAACATCATTGATCAAGTATAATGTTGGCCTCGGATTCACGAACCTATATCATTTATATATATTAATACATATAAATATAATCGTAATCAAACACATTTATATATATTTAGTTATGTATTAAGATTTTCTATTTATATATATATGATTCAATTTAAAATATATTTATGTATTATTTTTAACTTAATTATAATAACATTTTATTTAAAACAAAATAGTATTTAATATTAATATAGATGTACAATATATTTTTACATAAATGTCCTTTGTTTATTAAAGTAATATTTTTAATACTAAAATAGTGACAATAATAATAATGATAATAATAATAATGATTTTAATCATAATAATACTACTAATAATAACCTTAATGATAATACTTAATAATAATACCTTATAATAATAATAATAATAATAATAATAATAATAATAATAATAATAATAATAATAATAATAATAATAATAATAATAATAATAATAATAATAATAATAATAATAACAACAATAATAGTAGTAATAATAATAATGGTGATTGTAATACTACCTCAAAGAATAAATTCCAAAAATAAGTGGCCTTGACCAGGGTTGAACCCACGACCTCCCGGTACCTAACTAACACACTCAAACCATCCAAGCATCCTTGTTTTTCTGTTATTTTAACCAACCCTCAATTATATAACCCGTATAGCTGTTTTAATATTCCATTTGCCTTTGTTTAAGCCCAACCAAAAATCAGTTGGATCTCGGCCCAACTAAACTTTGAAAACGGCCCACAGTTGTCCACCACCAATACAGTCTTTTTAGTCATAACAGAAGCCCATCGATTTAATGTGTATTGATATAACTTAAAAGGGTTTTCGTTTTTTTAAAAAAAAAAAAAACAAGGTGTCACTTTATGTGACCCCTTTGGTCGGCCAAAACAATTTGTCCCATATTGAAAAATTGATACTAACACTGTATTTATTAATCCTCATCTATCATTGAACGAAATTTTAACAGTAGAAGGGTGGCTGTAGCAGCAACATAGTGAAAAAAAATATGGTGTTTATTCACGGTAACAGCCTGAACAGGAGCAGTATCGATCAAACGGGTGGCGTGTGGTGATGATTTAAAGTGGTGGTGGCTGCTATGGTTGGTTCCGGATGGTGGGTTTGAGAGTAACCGGTGGTGGTGGCGGTTTGATGGAGGTTAACGGTGATTATTGATCGAAGAAAAAGAAAGATAAGGGTGGTGGGTTTAATTTGGATATCAGGAGTGGTGTTGCTATGGCGACTAACTGCATCCCGTATGGTGGTGGAGGTGAGGCCTTCGGTTTATAGGGACAAAGAGAAGGATGGTTGGGCGAAGGTTTGAGTCAAAAACTGAACACAAGCAATCAAAACGAGTACGTTTAGACAGCAGTAAGTGATTGATGTGGGGTTCAAAGTGGGAATGTTTATATAAAACCGAAACAGTAACATATCGATAGTTTTTGTTGTGATGATCTAGTTCATGATGTCAGAAAATTATATGTACGTACAGTTGAAATGGCGTGTGGTGGAGGGTGTTTTCACGAAGAAGAAGAAGAGAGAGGGAGGAGAGAGGAAAAAGAGGGAAGTGGCTGTGGAGTTTGATTCAAAACAGAAAATAGTAGCAACATAAAGTAATCGCAGGTGGTGGTGGTTGTAGAATTGTGGTTTCAACAAGGGTGATAACAAGATTTTAGAGCGAGAGTGAGAGGGTGTAGTAGTTGTTTGGTGATTTCATGTGGTGATGAAAGTTTGAAGGTGATTATTTTGGTAATCGTGGTGATGATACACAATAGGAATAAGATCGAATATGGTAGTAAAAGGGGTTAAAGGTGGTGATTGTACTGAGTGGTAATCGATTGTATGGTGGTTTAAGTTGCGGTTGGGAGTGATCATGATGGTGGTAGATTCTAATGAAAATGATGATGAATCGAAGACGGTTGATAGTTGAAGCCGTAAAGGAAGAGTTCAAGGAAAGTGATAGATGGAGGTCTTCAATGAGTATGGGGGATTTAAAGATGGTAATGGTGTTATCAGAGGAGAGGAAATATATATATAAATGAAAGTGGGATGATGAAACATATATGTATATATAATATATTAATGAGAGATGAGAGATGGCTAGATTCGCTCCATGTATAAACATACAAACACAGAAATAAATTTTCAATCATCCAATTCATTTACAGCTAAGAAAAGAAAAGATTGATGTAATTTGTAATAGGATAGTGAAAGACAAAAGATCACGGGTAAAGAAAAATAAAGATACTGAGATAAGTATATAACCGATTGCATCTTTATCAGACTTTTATATTTATATATATATATATATATATATATATATATATATATATATATATATATATATATATATATATATATATATATATATATATATATATATATATATGCACATTTATTTACAATTAATGGTTCGTGAATCGTCGAGCACAGTCAAAGGGTAACTGATTATCCGAATATAGATTTCAAACTTTCTAGACTCAACATTACAGATTTTGCTTATCGTGTCGGAAACATATAAAGATTATGGTTTAAATTTGGTCGGAAATTTCCGGGTTGTTACACAACATTACCTCTTGTGTCTACTGATGAATGCAAGGGAGCCGCCTAGATTTCCTGAGAAACAAGGCTAGAGTCAGTCTACCTTTAGATCCTCAGCTCACAGCAGCTTCTCGAGAGGCAACCCGTGTGTTTATTTTTCTATAGCTTTAGTAGTAGTTAGATTAAGATAATTAGGTTAATTGAATAAGTGAGAAAGTGAAACTTAAAATAAGATTTTCAAAGTTTCTTACTTGTCATGAACTTAATTGCAATATTTACATCATTTTGAAAGTCATAAAATTAAAGGCAGTCAACACTTTAAGTGTGAGATTAAGCTTTTTAGTCATACACTGATTTGTTGAATTTTCAAAAACCTAATTTTGAAACCCTCAAGTTTTCAAATAACTTTTTCATCAAAACGCAAATCAGTGAGTCTATGGCCTAAAGCTTAATCACCTGTCTAGGTTTGATCTTTTCCATTTTTACAAGTAATAGACAGTTATTGATATTCGTGGACACTGTTTGAATAATGATGAAACGACAAGGAAACCCGTTGATTATTTCATTGCAAGTTATTGGTGGATGGTGTATGGAGGATGAGAACGCCTTAATGACCTCGAGTACACTTCAAGAAGACTGATTCGAATCCAGAAGAAGATGGTTCCGACTCAATCTACCTTCAGATCCTCAGCTCACAGCAGCACCCAAGGGGAGTAAGTCTTTTCTTTCTCTTCGTTTATATATTTTGATTCGTTATATCCTTAAACTATATCCTATCCTAATCTTATCAAGCGTGTTTACTCTAAAATTAAGACAAATAAGGACATAAATCTTCTTAAGGATGAATTAGATTCTCTAAAAGAGCATTGCGTGACTAGGCATTATCGACCCAATATAATTGTTGTGAGGCACCCCAAAAATGGCCCAATAAGCATTCATTTTTAATGTTTCACTATCTTTTCCCTTGAGAGTGCCGATGTTAGCATTTAGAGTTAGAACTTGACCTTGACATACATTTCGAGGCCAATGGTTAGTAAGCGCCATATGTGGTGTAGGTGCGATACTCCTTCCGAACTCATTCTAAATGGAGAAGACAAAAACCAGCCGTTTTCGTTTCCACTCCACGCATTTAAACCGACCAACTCACGCCAAAGAGTTGATGAATCAGAAAATACTCACCCCCTAATTCACTATGAATTACGTTACCCTTTCCACCCTCTTTTCTTTCTCATTTCCAAAATGTAGAAATTCAAAGAGATAGATCGACCAAGTTTACTTCAAACACTTGTCGAAAAATTTTGAAATTCTAGACTGTTTTTGATAGGTCAAAAAGACCTATTTTTGATAAAATACCATTCTCTCTGGGCACAAGAAGAAATAGACAACATTATGAAGATGAGATATGCAAAAAAAAAAAAAAAAAAAAAAAAAGTTTGATGAGAAAAGTTTCAAAAATAAAAAATAAAAGTCTTCAGATAAAATCATAAATCCCCCAAAAAAGATGAAGATTGTGACCCAGGAGGATTGCAGAAAAGAAGCAAAGTCTTCACCGAAAATCAGCACTCTCTAAAGGAACTCTTCAACAAAAATAGAGTATCATCTTTCCTAGAAAAAGTATATCCTCAATGAAACTGAAATCTATCGAATCTCTCTAAATTTCAATGATTCGAAAATCATCCTTTTCGCCATATCAAAACCTTCGCTTTTCTCCGTAAACCAACCTTTAAACCCGCTCTTCCTCTTAAAAGAATGATTAGGGAGAAGATAGTGACTTCCTTATCTAACCGGTGGAGATTTGATTCTTGATCAAGCCTATGACAGTATTTTCAACATGACTGGCTATGAGCGAATTCATTTCATAGATTGATAGGGAACCCCAAAACACTTTAGTTATTTGAGTGACCCGTGTAAGGACGCCAATTTCATGTAACCTCCCCTCATGCTTGCAGAGATAGTTTCTACACCTTTTAGAAGACGGTTTGTCTGATTTTGCTCTTATAATAATTAACAAAGCCACTTGAATATTAGAATGGAAACCTCAGAAGCATCCTTGAACTCAAAATAAAAGAAAGGTTTGCTTGAGGACAAGCAAAGTCTAAGTGTGAGATATTTGATATCGGCTAAAAAGTCACATTTTTACCTTGATATTAAGGCCCAAAATAATAAAGTTCCAAACTTTGTCGGTAAAATAATCACTTTGTCAGTTGATTTTGTGGATTTAGTAATTACGAAGACGATGCAAAAAGAATCAAGTAAATCGGAGCTAAAACGAAGATTCTAGAGAGAAAATGGTGAAAGACAAGTTACGACCCCGAAAACCAAGTTACGATCGCGGGAACGAGCAAGACGATCCAAGCCAAACGGCTTGCCATAAGGCCTGTCAGGGTGCCATACAGCCTGCCACATCACAAACGGCCTGCCATGCAAACGACCTAAGAAAACGGCTTGCCCTTGCAAACACCCTGGCCATACGACTTGCCATACAAATTGCCATACGGCCAGCCAGCCGTATGGCCTGCTAGCCATCCTATCTATAATCCTGCCTGCCATCCTACCTGCCCCTACCTGCCATCCTACTTGCCAGGGGTTTTCAGCCCATTTATTTATAACTTTGCCATCATGCTTTCCTACAAATAGGTGGCACATCCCACCATTTCAACACACACCTTCTTCACTTCTATCTCTAAAACATCCCTCAATTGTCGCTCTCTAGTGATCAGTAGGAGATTAGTTCTCTCTCTACTTTCTCACTCTAGATTCTAGAGAGAGAAAAGTACAGAGATTAGAAAAATAATTATCTCTCAATTGTCTCACTCTAGTGATCATTAGGAGATTAGTATGTAGTTAGTAGTAGAAGCAATCAAGCATTATAACGTTATGGATATTATGAAGAAATACAAGTGTTATTCTGCCGACATTATTCGGTAATATCTATCCTTTCTTTTATTAATTTATTATAATATTCTTGTTTGATGTTTGTGATTTATTAATATTTGAAATACTTGTTGTCATGATGTGTGAGTAATTGCTTGATTGTTTTCCATGATTTAATAATGTTAGTTAGGGATGATTACCGTTTCATAATTGCTTTCTATCTATGATATTAAAGCTCATTATTATTGTCCTTTCACCAATAAACGTGATTAAAACCTTTTATAAAGTCGCCAATTATAAGGTAATTAATTATCTGTGTTTATACATTGGTTAAGGTTTGAACCCATCGGAAATACTATAAAGTACATGGGGAATTACCGTGGGACCATATCAAGATATTGGTCAAGAGTATAAGACTCGAGGAAATACTGCTGCAACAGTAGAGTACAGTGTTGATGTATTATAGGACCACTTGAGCATGGCCAAGGTTAGAAGCTATGGAACCACTATAAGTGGAGTACATGGTGGATAACTAAGGGATTTATTGGGTAAATTTAAGTAAGGGCTGGTTTAAATCATAAATGGGAATTTAACGCACTACAATACAAACTAAGCTTATAAATCTTTAAGAATGACTAAGAACTATCAGAGGTTCTAATTTGTCTACAAACCCTTAGATTTTACCAATCCATTGGCGGAAAGGGATTCGAAACACAATCATAACCACTCACTTGGGTGATACGCTAAGGTGTTAAGAAAGGTTAAATATTGTATGTATATGGCTATGCTACTTTATTCGTGCGCCCAAGGTATGCATTGCCTCCAAGATGGGCCGCTTATATTCTTAAATCGGATAAAGCGTCGGGAGTTGAGTATAGTCCATCCGATCAAAATCACGATAGCCTAGTTCCTCATGACATTCTAATCGAGAAATTAATTAGTAGGGAATCTAGTGTTTACACCAGGGTATATCTATCCAATGAGTGTCTCGCAATCATCCCAACACTACATTATCTTAAATCATGGTGAACCACGTCTTCTCTGTCCTTAGCTGTTGCATGCTAGCTAGCTTATTTTAATTATCTTGCTTTAATATTTTAAATACAATTATAAATCAAATCAACCCAACTATTGCTTTTACATAATTTGATATTTCGGATAAAATGGTGTCTATAATAAACCGGTTGGACTTGGTTGTTAGATTTTTCGAATAGTCGCCAATTTATTGGGACCAAAAGGATCATGCCTCTTCATACAAGGTGTACCTGGCCACTAGTCTTGGATACTAAATTATGTACAAACCTAATCTTAATTACTAAATTATCTGAATAAGCTCCACTTCAAATTCGACCGCTCAAGGAACGACCCTAGGTCATATTTTCCCTTGCTAACCCATATGAAGGAAAAATAGATTTAGGCCCAACAATATATAAATTAAACAATTAGCTTCTGTTGATATCCTGAATTAATGTTTAGCGACCTAACGACATCGCACTAAAATAAACCGTCCGATTCGGGCATATCACGAATCATACTGTGTCTAACACCTAAGTGTCTAGACTTTCCGTTGTACATTTGGCTATAAGCCCTAGCCAAAGTAGCTTCACTGTCACAACGGATGGAAATATGAGATATTGGCTTTAGCCATAAAGATTTGCTTCTTAGAAGCCCATGATATAGCACCTCCTCCAAGTAGAAATATCCAACAAGTCATAGATGAATGATCTTCGACGTTGGTGATCCAACTTGCATCCGAATATCCTTCTAAAATGGAAGGGAACCCAGAATAATTGATACCATAACAATAGTACCCTTCAAGTACTTGAATATTCTAACCACAGCACGCCAATGAGTAGCATTTGGATTACTAGTAAACCTACTTAGTTTTCCCACTATGAATGCAATATCAGGGTGTGTGCTAGTCTTAGTGTACATTAAACATCCAATTGCTCGAGAGTATTCAAGTTGTGATACAGATTTACCCGAATGGGGCATAAGCTTCACAGTCTGATCAACAGGAGAGCTCACTGTAGAACATGTTTCACACTTGAACCTTTTCAAAATCTTCTCAATATAATGAGATTGAGTAATTGTGATACCTCTATCATCCCTCTTAATCCTTATGCCTAGGATTAGATCTGCTACTCCCATATCCTTCATGGAAAAATTTGGAGACAAAAAAACGTTTGTTCTATCAACTTGATCTTGGTTGGTTCCAAAAATCAACATGTCATCCACGTATAAGCAAATGATCAGACCTTTTTCGGATTGATCAAATTTGCTATATACACATTTATTAGATTGGTTTAACTCAAAACCATTAGACAACACCACATCATCAAACTTTTGATGCCACTGCTTATGTGCTTCTTTCAGACCATACAATGATTTAACTAGCTTGCACACCTAATGCTTTTGACCTGGCATACCAAAACCTTCTGGTTGTCTCATATACGCTTCCTCTTCCAAATCACCATTCAAAAATGTTGTTTTGACATCCTTTGATGGATCAGTAGATCATATGTAGCAGCGAGTGCTATCAACAATCTAATCGTAGTGATACGATAAACGGGAGCATAAGTATTGAAATAATCAATGCCCTCCTTTTGTTTAAAGCCTTGGATAACCAATCTAGCTTTAAACTTGTCAATTGTACCATCGACTTTCATCTTTTTCTTGAAGATCCATTTGTTCCCAGAGGTTTGCATCCTGGTGGTAAATTTGTCAATACCCAAGTAGTATTCACCAAAATAGAACTCATCTCATCTTGAACTGCTTCTTTCCAAAAAGCAACATCACGAGATTTCATAGCCTCATCATAGATTCTAGGATCATCATCGATACTATAACAGTACAAAAATTGTGATTGAACACAATCTCTCGATCCTTCAACTAAGTAAAGCTGAAATCTAGTGCCTCTATGAGGTTCAAGTGACTCACTTGGAATTTCTTCCAAGTGTACTCCTTGAGTAGTCTCATTATAATGAGAAATCACATCCTTTGGTCTCGGTATTGATGTGAAACGAGATTCATTAAACACTGCATCTCTTGATTCTATAACAGTGTTAATCGAAATAGAATCATTAGGTTCTATCACATAAAACCTATTGGCTTTAGAATGATCAGCATATCCAATAGAGATGCAATCAATACCTCTTTCACTCAAAGTTTTCCTTTTGGGTTCGGTTAGTCTTACAATTGCTCGACATCCCCAAACTCGCAAATAATGCAAGTTTGGTTGTTTCTTGTACCAAAGTTTGTAAGGAGTCGTAGTTCCTTTGTTATTAGGAACTATATTCAAAATGCAGCAATCAGTTAACATGGCTTCTCCCCAAAACCTGTCACTCAAACCAGAGTAGGACATCATGGAATTAACCATTTCCTTGAGAGACCTATTTTTCCACTCTGCTACACCATTTTGTTGTGGTGTATAAGGAGCTGTAATTTGATGAATTATCCCTATAGACTGGAAATAGATCGGATCATAATACTTCGCAAAGTTTTAATTAAACCATTTTGTTGTAATTCCACTTCAGTCTTATAGATTTTAAATTTGTCTAAGGCCTCATCTTTAGTATGAAAAAGATAAACATAACAGAACCTAGACGCGTCATCTATAAACATGATTACATACTTCATATTTCCTAAAGAAGGTGTAGCATAAAAATCACAAAGATCACTATGAATTAGTTCTAGATTCAAAGATTTCCTGTTTATGGTATTAAAAGGATGTCTCGTGATTTTATTCAACACACATGTATTACATTTGTCCATACACTTTTCAAAAGTAGGTATTAAATTCACTGTATACATGTACTTCATTCTTCTTTGATGTACATGTACTATTCGAGCATGCCATAAACTATAATCATTTGAATTAGAATTAATCATGCAAGCTGAATTATCAACAACAGGAACATTCATGAGATACAACATAAACATGCCATTATTATAATAGCCAAATACGATAAACACACCACCCTTCTACAAGATATACTTTTCGTATTCAAATACTTGTTTGTAACCACACTTATTTAATATAGGATTGAAAATCAGATTCTTTCTCAATCCGGGTACATACAGCACATTATTTAAAGTAACTATCTTTCCAAAACTAAATTGTAAAACAACACTTCCACGACCTAGAACAGGAGCGATTGATTTGTTTCCCATGTGAAGCACATCATTTGTGACGACCCGGAAATTTCCGACCAAATTTAAACTTAACCTTTATATGTTTCTGACACGATAAGCAGAATTTGTAATGTTGAATCTCAAAAAGTTTGGAACTACATTCATGTAATCAATTACCCTTTGACCGTGTTCGACGATTTCAAAATAAGTTTTCAAATGGGATAGAGCTAAGGAAATTATGGGTTATAGCTATGAAGGTTATGAGTATTGATCGAGGGTATTGCTCGTGAGGTCAACCTAACGTTTATCATTTTCGTTGCGTCTACGTACTTTCCTGCAATATTGAATCACAATATTGATACGTGAGCATTCATATCTTATCTTTTATATATTAATAGTGTATCCCTGACTAGTGCTCGAGTATATATGATTATGCATGTTTGTATGCTTAGTTTCGTCGTTAAATAGTTTATGATAAATCACGAATTTGATACATATGCTACTGAGATAAGTTATATGATATGCATGTCGTTGAAAATCTGAAGAAAAAATTAATAACTTTTCATTTAGAAATCGTGTGGTTTCGATGAACGGATTAAAAGATATGGTCAACTGAATTATCATTAATTTTAATATTATTATTAAAACGATTATTATAATTGTTATCAGTTGATGTTATTACTAAAATTATCTTTATTACTAAAAATTAATATTTTTATTGAAACTATCATTTTATTATTTTTATCATTATTATTATTATCAATATTATTTTATCAAATAAATATGCGTACAAAGATAGTTTTACCACACGTAATGTAATTACATTAATAATACATACCACTATATTTTTATGATATTAAGTGAATTTTATAAATTTTATTATTTGAGATATATAAAAGTATATTTTTATCATATATGAATTTTAATATAAATTTTTATTTATTAATAAATGACTTGTATTATTTAGTATAATAAGATCTGATAAATATATTTAAATATATAAAACTACTATATATAAGTTATATAATAAACATGTATAGATTTTGGAAGTCATTTTGGGTCAAGTTGACTTTTGTTGACTTTTGCATGTCAGTCTCGAGCATTAGGATTGTGATACACTACGACTTGACCTAAATTGTTAGACAGATATTGACCAACATATAAATATATATACTTAATATAGGTTCGTGAATCCGAGACAAACACTGCACTTGTTCAGTGCCGTCATATACATAATTGCTACGAAATACAGTATTGTGAGTTTCATTTGCTCCCTTTTTAATTGCTTTTGCAATATATATTTTTGGGCTAAGAATACATGCGCTATTTTATAAATGTTTTATGAAATAGGCACAAGTACTAAAACTAATTCTATGTGGGTTTAAACCAGAAATATACCCTTAGCTTGGTAACATTAAACTACTTGTCTATGTACGGTAGGCACGAATTCTAAAGATAGATCTATTGGGCCTGACAAACCCCATCCTGACTATGGGATGCTTTAGTACTTCGAGGTTATTTTAAACACACCTGATCTGGTGTACTTCAGAGGGTAAAACATGAACGTTAAGGCTTGTTACCAGGTGCCTACAACTTATAGAATACTTTTATACATTTGCGAGTGTACATATATTTATATACAGAAATCTTGTGGTCTATTAATATATTGAAATGATTGTTATGATAAACCTATGAACTCACCAACCTTTTGGTTGACACTTTAAAGCATGTTTATTCTCAGGTATTAAAGAAATCTTCCGCTGTGCATTAGCTCATTTTAAGGATATTACTTGGAGTCATTCATGGCATATTTTGAAAGACGTTGCATTCGAGTCATTGAGTTCATCAAGATTATTATTATGTCAATTATAGTTGGATGTATTATGAAATGGTGTGCATGCCGTCAACTTTCATTGTAAAGAAAGTTTATCTTTTAAAAACGAATGCAATGTTTATAAAATGTATTATATAGAGGTCAAATACCTCGCGATGTAATCAACTATTGTGAATCGTTTATAATGTATATGAACGGGTCCTTTCAGTTGGTATCAGAGCGGTGGTCTTAGCGAACCAGGTCTTGCATTAGTGTGTCTAACTGATAGTTGTTAAGATGCATTAGTGAGTCTGGACTTCGACCGTGTCTGCATGTCAAAAGTTGCTTATCATTTTTAGTCGGAAATCATCTACTTACCATCCTTAGGAAATTACCTGCTTATCATTCTTAAGTCTAGACGCGTTTTCCTACATTTATTGCATAATAATGTATAGACGAATTCTTATCTTAGCATATCTGTTATTGTGAACTTTGATTGACATCTTTCAAAGATTCCTCCGTAATTTATGGGATTTTGGTATTATATATACATATGTAAATTATGTATTGAAGAATACCAAATCTAAATTCTACAATCTATTTCATACCAAAAAATTCTTTCCCTGATCATACAAGATGGATCCCTCAACCAGTTCGAGTTCCTCGGATTCCGACAGCTATGCCGATATGGATTTTCACATGAGCTCCGAAAGCACCGTGACCGGAATGGATCAACCAATTAGCCATCATCTATTTTGGATGAATAGGGGATGGGTTCGTAATCTACTTAACCATTGGAGACAAGAAGAAGGTGATCCCTTTCATCCACCACATTGCCCTCTTGGCAATGAACCTGAAGCACTTACCAGCGAACCTGTCCGAAACACCATTTTCTCTCTTATTTCTAGAGTATCTCGTCACGTTTACATATTACACCAAATTCTAGATCTTATCTATCCGCTCGTTCGAATCGACAATCACCCCGGTGTAATAGAAGAAGTCAACGAGCTTCGCGCTCGGGTAGTGGCTTTGGAGAATATGGTGCAAAGGTTACAAACACCAGCAGCAGCACCAGCAGCATAACCAATACCACCATCAACAACATCAACAGTACCATTACCACCACCAACAACAACCGCATCGCAAACCTCAACTTCACAATCTGTCCCACGAGCATCGATGTCATACGCCATGTAGATACCAAGGAATACCACAACGATGAAGTATTGATTCATAACTTCATTGGGGAAACATTCTACGGCGATTATGTAATTTCTAAAGTTTATAAATTATCTATCCTAGCCTTAACCATAAATCAAATGAGTTTAATTTAATATTAACTCATTAAATCTATATTACATCTGAAGAAATATACACATATATATTTCCATAAAGACTGTAATAAAATTCTTTGGTACAAAATATTAATTGTGAAATTTTTTTTTTTAACGGGTAGGTAATACCCGAGAGATATATAAATTCACAATTAATATGTTACATTCCTCGAATCTGATTCAGCAAATCATCCATTATACTCCCTACTTTCAAAACAATATACATTCTTTTATAGAAATCAAAACAACCATACTCGTTCAAAATCTAATTACATATTCTGATTTTGAAATCTCAGAATTCGATTCAAGATATAACCGAAATCATCACTCTTAGATTTCTACATCTTTCAAAACTATACTTTGACTTTAAAACTATCCTAGAACCTCATTTCTATTCATGGAACTCACAAAAATATTTGTATCATTCAAAATCTTAGAACATCATATGTATATTAACGATTATAAACTGTGTTCAAACTCTCCGAAGTTTTTGAAGACACTTCAAACAATGAACAATCGAGATGATGATCCAACCACATATTATCCACATTTATGTACCTAAAAAGCTCTCGAAGCCAAAGTCATAGTTCGACGCGTATCCGTGTCAGACCCTTTGGCATTTATTAGCTAAAATGACTTTTCAATTCCTTTTCAAAGTAGACAGTTTTGTCACAGCTCCAACAAGTCAACTTCGACTTTTCAGTCGGACTAGTCTTATTATAACCTCGATAGATATGTTGCCCTTTTGTCATCATTACTTGGGACCTTTTATATCTCGCCACCTTAGCAATAAACTTACCAACAACTTCAATTATCTTTGACTTTTCGAAAAATCATTATATTTATTGAAATCACATCATTTACTCATTCGCATCTTGTAACGAGAATTGTCATACGAATCATCGAAAAACAGTAACCAGTATTTTGAAATCTCGCAGCATGTCTACGCCAACAGTTATATGTGTACGTAAAACGTCTATCTCCTAGACTTACATACTTTGAATGTGAAGTTCTGAAAAATATTTTGAACTGCAAACTAGTTCTTGAAATGCTGACGAAGCATCAAAAACTATAAATGATCTTAACAGTAAAAAGTTTGATGACAAAGAATAGTAAGGTGGTAAAGCTGAGAAAAACAGAAGGTTTGGAATTGGAAAATAGATTGAACAGACTATGAAGGAGGCTGTGGACAAATCACAAAGACTAAATCTGCCTTTAAAGAATCCAAATGATTCAGTGCCTGCTAAAGTCATTAACGAATACCTTACTCTTTATTCTAAACCTTTACAGACAAATCTTCTTCATCATCCATATTATCGTATCTTTTATTATAATATCTTCGATATTCCTGAAGATATTTTCACAACTATTCTTATCCGATATCTTTTATCTCTTCGCAATATCTGCGTTACAACATAAAAAGAATCTGTGTTAGTTTCTAAATTTAAAAAAAAATTGAATTTAAAATAGGAATGTTTTTGAAGTAGTGTTGGGAACTGAAGCATGAGTTAGTATAATATAATGACACTTGATCAACGTGATTATATTACAGTAAGTCATGCTGAGTTTCTAATGGAACGTGATGATTCACAGAACATACCGTCATCATGTACTGTTTACACGACTCTTACATTCTACCCAATTTTCAAACATATTAAGAACATATCATCTTGATAGTTCTATATTTTCGGATATTCTGGTAATTTGCCAAATCAAGATCGTGCCATTACGATTTTCTTCTTGGAACATTAACTATGTTCATCCAAAAATTCATATCTACGAATTCTGGACTATTATCCGCTTGACTTAAGATCGGGAAGAGAAAACGAAAGCATGAAGCTCCGAAATATAATGGAGAATATAAAGCCCGATAACAACCCCGAAATTATAAACCGTATATATCGATGCATATAGCAATATAAAGACACGGAAGAACTAAAAACACTATAAAATCGAGAGTATAGTAGAAGTAAATAGATTTTTCCGGAGGCAGATGAAAAAGAAGAATGACAGATATGAAAGTTAAAAGTATATCAAGAATCAATACTGGATGAAGCATATTAACGAATGCTTTAAAGTATGAATTGGGGAGAAAGACTAGAAGGTGTAAGCTGTGGAAATAAAGAAACGAAGGGGGCGGAATTATAGTAAAATATCAGACAGAGAAATCGAGACAGATTATCGCATTTAATCAAAGAAGATCCTGATTTCCTTAATCGCCGAAGAACCAAATCTTATTGCAAAGATTTTCTTTAAATCCCATGAATTCCGGAAATCAATCATAACTACGTCATCGGTTAAAACGAATATACGTTTACTCATTTCACTCTCTTGCGATAGCTTCACTTATACTCTTCGCGTAATCAAATTGTTTTATCTATATTACTCAATGATGATAAAACTCTATTTATCAACTCATATTCGTCATGAAAACATTTTTATAGTTAGCCATGATGACCTCGATCAAATTTCGGGACGAAATTTCTTTAACGGGTAGGTACTGTGACGACCCGGAAATTTCCGACCAAATTTAAACTTAACCTTTATATGTTTCTGACACGATAAGCAGAATTTGTAATGTTGAATCTCAAAAAGTTTGGAACTACATTCATGTAATCAATTACCCTTTGACCGTGTTCGACGATTTCAAAATAAGTTTTCAAATGGGATAGAGCTAAGGAAATTATGGGTTATAGCTATGAAGGTTATGAGTATTGATCGAGGGTATTGCTCGTGAGGTCAAACTAACGTTTATCATTTTCGTTGCGTCTACGTACTTTCCTGCAATATTGAATCACAATATTGATACGTGAGCATTCATATCTTATCTTTTATATATTAATAGTGTATCCCTGACTAGTGCTCGAGTATATATGATTATGCATGTTTGTATGCTTAGTTTCGTCGTTAAATAGTTTATGATAAATCACGAATTTGATACATATGCTACTGAGATAAGTTATATGATATGCATGTCGTTGAAAATCTGAAGAAAAAAATTAATAACGTTTCATTTAGAAATCGTGTGGTTTCGATGAACGGATTAAAAGATATGGTCAACTGAATTATCATTAATTTTAATATTATTATTAAAACGATTATTATAATTGTTATCAGTTGATGTTATTACTAAAATTATCTTTATTACTAAAAATTAATATTTTTATTGAAACTATCATTTTATTATTTTTATCATTATTATTATTATCAATATTATTTTATCAAATAAATATGCGTACAAAGATATTTTTACCACACGTAATGTAATTACATTAATAATACATACCACTATATTTTTATGATATTAAGTGACTTTTATAAATTTTATTATTTGAGATATATAAAAGTATATTTTTATCATATATGAATTTTAATATAAATTTTTATTTATTAATAAATGACTTGTATTATTTAGTATAATAAGATCTGATAAATATATTTAAATATATAAAACTACTATATATATAAGTTATATAATAAACATGTATAGATTTTGGAAGTCATTTTGGGTCAAGTTGACTTTTGTTGACTTTTGCATGTCGGTCTCGAGCATTAGGATTGTGATACACTACGACTTGACCTAAATTGTTAGACAGATATTGACCAACATATAAATATATATACTTAATATAGGTTCGTGAATCCGAGACAAACACTGCACTTGTTCAGTGCCGTCATATATATAATTGCTACGAAATACAGTATTGTGAGTTTCATTTGCTCCCTTTTTAATTGCTTTTGCAATATATATTTTTGGGCTAAGAATACATGCGCTATTTTATAAATGTTTTACGAAATTGGCACAAGTACTAAAACTAATTCTATGTGGGTTTAAACCAGAAATATACCCTTAGCTTGGTAACATTAAACTACTTGTCTATGTACGGTAGGCGCGAATTCTAAAGATAGATCTATTGGGCCTGACAAACCCCATCCTGACTATGGGATGCTTTAGTACTTCGAGGTTATTTTAAACACACCTGATCTGGTGTACTTCAGAGGGTAAAACATGAACGTTAAGGCTTGTTACCAGGTGCCTACAACTTATAGAATACTTTTATACATTTGCGAGTGTACATATATTTATAAACGGAAATCTTGTGGTCTATTAATATATTGAAATGATTGTTATGATAAACCTATGAACTCACCAACCTTTTGGTTGACACTTTAAAGCATGTTTATTCTCAGGTATTAAAGAAATCTTCCGCTGTGCATTAGCTCATTTTAAGGATATTACTTGGAGTCATTCATGGCATATTTTGAAAGACGTTGCATTCGAGTCATTGAGTTCATCAAGATTATTATTATGTCAATTATAGTTGGATGTATTATGAAATGGTGTGCATGCCGTCAACTTTCATTGTAAAGAAAGTTTGTCTTTTAAAAACGAATGCAATGTTTATAAAATGTATCATATAGAGGTCAAATACCTCGCGATGTAATCAACTATTGTGAATCATTTATAATGTATATGAACGGGTCCTTTCATCATTGTCCGGTTGAAATGACTTGAATCAGCAACTATCTTTACATGCATGACATGTGGCCTCGAAATCAATCCACCACGCAATATCATCATCCTGCACATAAAACGCTTCAGAAATATGTAATACATAATTCTGAACAGAATTTACAATACAATCAAAATTCCGACCTTGGTTAGTAACTTGGTCCTTAGACCAGTTTCCCGAACCCGAACCGCTTACTCCATCCTTGTTCTTTCCAATACGACAATCTTTCTTAAAGTGACCAGGTTTGCCACAAATCTAACAAGATTTTTTATCCTTATTAAAGGAACCATCGTTTTTGCCTTGAAACTTTCGTGTCTTAACATTAAACTTTTTGTTGTTTTTATTCCCATGTTTACCATCCTCAATCATGTTGACAGAGGATGATCCAAAGTCTTTTTCCTTTGTCTTACCACTTTTCTGAATCCGTATTGATTCCTTAATACATAAGTGGCCTCCCAATTCAGTCAAAGACAATTCTTCTTTCTTATGTTTTAACATGTGTTTGAAATCTTTCCATGATGGTGGCCGGTTGATTATAACCTAAGACACAAAAATAGACTCATCCATTTTCAAATTATGTTGTGTAAACTGTCCCAAAATTCTAAGAATTTCATGGAACTGTTCCATCACAGGCCTTGAATCCATAATTTTGTAATTGTTAAAATTACTCACGAGGAACTTCTTACTTGAAGCATCCTCAGCCATGTATTTAGATTCAAGTAAATCTCATAATTCCTTTGCAGATTCAACAATTTTGATAAACATCAAAAGGGCATCAGACATACCATTGAGAATGTAGCCACGACATATGTAGTCATCATTGTCCCATTTGTTTCTTTTCTTGAGTTGATCCACTGTTGCATCTTCAACAATTTCTGGCACGGGGGTAGAAAGAACATAAACCACCTTCAACGTATTCAGAAGAAAACGCATTTTCTGTTGCCATCTTCGAAAACCAACACCTTCAAACTTATCCAGTTTTGCAAACTTACTTGTCATATCTTTCACCGTTTCCCCAGACATGATTGTAAATAGAATACTTTATAGATTTGTTAGAAATTGGGTATGAATTTGACTGTCCGATTGATTCTTGAATGATGTAATCCCTTTCTCTATGAAGTATTTCCACTCAATGATTGCCTTGGTATCACCAAATCTTTACAGGGATAAGATAAGAACGTGATTAGTGTTTTTGGCAATGAAATCATTAATCAACATCTCGGAGAGTTTATGTGTTTTCTGTTGTTATAAATGAATGGAATCTGCCAGAAACCGAAAATAAAAAAACTGAAATGTTTGGCATTTATATTTGAAAGATGTTGGGCGGAAAAAACTGTTATACTTTTTGGTTTAACTCTTGGCGTTGCCCCTTGAACCCCGAAAGCGGCACAGCCCCCTTGACCCCCGCAATTACTTGACAGTTAGCATCTAACTCTTACGGGCGTGTACTCCACACTCTCTGAATCCCTTGGTAAGTATAACTAGCTAACTCTTGCATTCAAGTAAATCCCAATTAACTAAAATGAATGTTGGATGACACTAAAATCACTAACATTATATCATAATAATTTAAAGAACTACAAATTTTATTTTTTACTTATGTAACACCCTAAAGTTTTGTATTTAAATCCGAGCGAAAGTAATTCAAACAATAATAACGTAATTATTCATTAAACTCAAGTTCTTAATAATAAAAACCACATAGTTTTTCATAAACCATAGTCTGGTGTTACGTCATTACAAAATAGCGCCTTAACATCAAAATACCACATAGTATCGACTATTTGTCAAACATATCTTCAGCCGCCCAACTTCACCCGTAACACTAGTATGCAAAATAGTCAACAATCTGCAGGGGAAGATGTGGGGGATTAGTACGAAGCTAAGTGAATGACAATATTCAAAAAGTATTAGCATACAATATCAAATCATACAACCAAGGATAACAACTAACAACAATCACAACAACTTTTGCCTCATAAAGGATCGGCGGCCAGATCTGACCTGCGACCCTAACTGAGAGTCTACCAATTTAATATTTTTACTGACTCCTTCGCATAGTAATTCAGACACAATGTATGTGTCATTCAAAGCTATACTACACAGATAGTAACACTCGAACCCAACCTTACAAATCAAGGTTGACCTCATGAGCCAGACTCACAAATCAAGACCGACTCCTGGAATCCAACCTCACAAATCAAAGTTGAATCAACTTGTGCACATATAGTCATATAATCAACACAACATATTAACAATATACTATCATGGCAATCTAATTGGGTGGCCATGTCAACAGTAGCGCAACTTGCTACTCTATACCAATATCCGAAAGGATAGTTCCACTCACCGATATCTACAAGTACTCAGTGGTCTAATATTACCGAGTCTTCTGCTTACTCGTATCACCTGAGAATAATGAATAATCAAAGTCAATAATCACGTCTTGATAACATCCAAACAACAAGACAAATCACAACAACAAATTAGGAACACTTAAACAATCAAACACCTGATCAGTCAGCCGTATGAGTGACTGTCAGTCGTACATGTGAGTCACCTCAACCGTGCGGGTGACATCTGACTCATACGTGTGAGCCATGATCAAACATCAATCTAAATTCCATTATATCCGTACGGTTGACCATACGATTGAACAGTGACTCGTGCGAGTCACAGGTGACTCGTACATTTAAGCTAAATCAAAACAATAACTGCAACATTAACTCATCCGTACGTCTCACTATACATAGGACCCTTCACTCGTACGAGTGACTCGTGCGAGTGAGGAAGAACAACAGCCACAACAACAATACATGTTTCAACCCCAAAATCACGGTTTCGTGATGTTTCTGGCCAATTGCTGGTACACGAAGCATATATAACATATATACGACTATAATCTATCAACAATCAATACAAACAACACTACAATAACAAGATTTAAAGCATCAAACTCAAGAAAACTTATTTTAACATAAAACCTGATTATATAAAATTTAAAGCATGAACATGGTATATGTTTACCTTGTTAGATTCCTGAAAACGTACAGATTAAAAAGTCACAACTTGATTAGAACAAAACACAAAGAATCAAAAGCTAGATTTAGAGAGAATGGTGAGTTTGTGTACTTATGTGTGTGAGTTTCCAATTGGGAAAAATGGATGGTCTCAGGAGAATATTAATCACCAAATAGGTTTAAAACCCACTCCTCATATCACACGGGTATTTTTCAGTAATCTGAAACGTTACGCACCTCGTTAGGCAGCCCTAACGAAGTTCAAATTTAACAAATGAACATGTTATGTGACCCTTGTCACCAACTGGTCTCAACCAAATAGTCAAATAATTATAAACATATAATTACTAAAATTACATTTAATAACACATAAGGACAAAATAGTCATCTTACGTCTAGGACCAGATTCAGGATGTTACAACTTAAATTTTAAAAAAGGACTAGCTTGGATTCCTAGTTCCTATTAAAAATCGCTCTTGAATCAAATCCTCACTATATTAATTATTTCCCTTTTTACACCGACCTCTTTTAGAACGGTAATCCCACGACATAACACATACATTATAAATATATACTAGTGGGAAATGCCCGTGCGTTGCACGACTTGCTTCAAATTTTAATATTTTAAAATTTATGTACCGAATCGTTAGTGAGCAAGAGTTGGCAACCATCAAAAAAGATAAAAACAACTATCAAAGAAAGCGCACGCATATATACATATATTAATAAAACTACACACAAATCAAATGTACATCTTTAAGTGAATTCTAAACAATTATCAAAGAACAAATCATTCATGATGACGATGATGATGTATAACTAACGTCTATAAAACTCTATCAATTACTTCAATTTCAAAGTATGACTAACTTTGAAATGAAAAATGAGTATTTCACAAATGAAAATGGGTATTTATAGATAACAATGTATCAAGGTAGTTAGATATTTAAAATAAGAAAATTAAAAAATTAAAACTAATATATTTATTATAAGAAAAATGAAAGGTTTGAAACTTGAAACTTATCTATTTATTATAGGAAAAATGAAAGGTTAAAAGTTAGATATATAATAAAATAAAAAATAAAATAAACTAATTAGCTTGATAAACATTTAACAAATTTAACTTATGTCATAGATAATACTATTATTTTATTATTTACATTTTCATTATGCTAATAGCTTAATGATGAAAGATGATCAACTACAATAGTCACCTATACCAATTTTTTAGTTTTAGGATTATATCTACTTCATTACACAATTATAAACAGTAATATGCTATGAATGTTGATATAAATCTATCTTTAAGTCTATATATTTAAATATATTTACTAAAATTGGTAGATTAGTTTTAAAACTTTTTAACTATGATAATATAAATTTGTTGATGTTTATAAATTTATAAGTGTGGGTGATTATATTTTTAACGTTTTTACTATGATGATAAATTGAAGAGGTAAATTATACTAATGAAAATCAAGAGTTAAATTATTCATAAATGATACGTATATAATAATTTAATAATCATTATATTCATAAGCAATTCATAATTTTTTACTTTACTATTTTATATTTTTTATTTAATTAATTCTATTTATTACAATATACTTAATTTTCTAGGATTCAAAATATATAGATATATAGATATAGATAATAAAATTTAAAAAAATTTACCATGTTGTCAAGTGATTATATTGGGTAAAAAAAATAATAGTAATTGAGTTGGCGTTAATGAGCATATTTATGGCACTTGGAGTCAATATATATATATATATATATATATATATATATATATATATATATATATATATATATATATAATAAAATTATAAACTTTTACCATGTTGTTAAGTGTTTATATAGAGTAAGAAAATAATAGTAATTGAGTTGGGTTAATGAACATATTTATGACACTTGACGTCAATATATATATATATATATATATATATATATATATATATATATATATATATATATATATATATATATATATATATATATATATATACTAGGTTTTGAACCTGTGTGTTGCACAACTGTTAAAAATGAGTGTGAAATTTAGTTTTATATGAAGAGCTCAAGTAATAAAAGAGTATAAATTACTAACCAAACATTATAGTTTAAGAAAATCATCTACTAATTGTTGGCAATACATATCACACACATTAAGGTACAAAACATATTACATACCACAAAAGGTTACCTTTTGCAATGCACAACTTCTAAACACATACGACCTATAACCATGTTTAGCATCAGATTTCAATACAACACAATCAATAACATCAATCGCACCATTTTCGTTACTTGAACCAACCGCTTAACTGCTCTTATTCTAAAATAGTTACATTTCTGTTACCATCGCTATCCCATAACGTTTAAAGCTGTACATTTTCTTCTCATTGAGAGTTGAAAAGGACCTAACTTTCACATTATTGTTATCAAGTTTAGCTGCATTGTTCTCGGATTTTTTAATTTAAACATCTAACTTTAGTCAACGTTTGTTTATTATTAACATCAACATAAGGTAGATTACTTAACAAATAATGAGATTCAATAATATCAACAGCCATATGTTGTACTTGCATATTGAGATTTTTCTTTAACTTATTCTCCATTCAAACTACTTGTCTAATAGATATCAAAGTTAATATGATGACCTATCATATTTACATATGCATTATGAATACCAAGGGTATTAAGATTAATTCTACATCACATAGACCATACAGTATCTCTAATAAAGTATTCTTAAATTAACAATTGTTAAACTACCAACTAATAAATAACTTAAAACAATTGATAAACTATCTGCATACAAACAAATGTGACTTACAGTGATTAAAAGAGATCATCTTGTTTGTTATTTTTCTGTAAATAATAAGTAATAGTGAATTTGACACTATTTATAGCACACAAACCGCAAAGTTGTACGGAGTACTAAGGATGAACACGAAAATAATATAACAATGCCGTAAGTTTCAACATAGGTGGTTGCAAAAATACCTTAAATCACGGGAAGCAAATAGAACAAAATAGCCTATTTCATATTTATCAAAGGATTATATTTAGTGGACAAATAGAACAAAATAAAGATCTTTGAAGAACACTTGAAGACTTAATAGTCAATTTTTAATTGTATTAACAAAGATCGAGCAGCCTAAGAATGTCAAGTAGCAATTACATATTAAATTGTCTTTACCTGAATTCATTCACTCAGTATTATTGTTTTTTAATATTTGGAGCTCGTGCGTTGCAAGGTGGGTAAAGTAATCGTGTTAAATTAATTAATTTTTTTAAACAATTATTTTTTTGAGTTTAAGAGTCCGTGGTGTTGACAAAATTCAAAAGTTCTTTTAAGTTTAAGAGCCCGTGATGTTGACAAATAACAAAAGTGATTTTGAGTGATGTTTTTAACTTAACGTCTACAATTTTTTTTTATTTCTCATCATTGATATCTTTTTAAGTATATATAAATTATATACTATGTAATATTTAGAGAAAATATGAGTCAACTGAAATTTGTCATGGAACGTGTCATAAGAAAACATGTTAGCAAAGTCTACAATTTTTTTTATTTCTCATCATTGATATCTTTTTAAGTATATATAAATTATATAATATGTAATATTTAGAGAAAATATGAGTCAACTAAAATTTGTCATGGAACGTGTCGCAAGAAAACATGTTAGCAAAGTCTAAGTTATATTTATTCATGTTATTATCATTATATAACAACTCTTGTATAAAACATGTACTTAGTGTTACATGTTATTATATTAAATAAAATATTAATATTAAAATTTTTATTATATTAATATTTATTCTAAGTTTTATTTATATCTTTAACCAACAAAGAATGTTACATTAAAAAAATATCGTATCCTTATTTTAATTTTTTAAAAACTATTAATTCATTACTATGAAATTCTTAAATCCATTTTTCCTAAATAATAAGTTATTTTAGATAATAATAATGATATCGATCTTGAAAAAAATCCGTACACATGTTCATTCCAAAATTATCTCACATTTTCATACATGAAAATTATTAAATAAATAATAAAGTTTATCATCTATAATTCTAAACGTAATATTATTTCCAAACAATAATCACCACCATGATTCTTAATACTATTAGAATAATCTATATATGGTAATTATATTAATTTTATATTTAATTCGATTTAATAATAGAATGACACGTAGAATTCTGTAGTTCAGATTAATTAATAGAATAACACGTAGGACAACTTAATTCAGATTAATTGAGAAGATGATACGTAGGATTTATGGCACGTGCTTTATAATAATTAAGGATACCGCAACCCGCATGCACATTCTATACGTATGCGGGCAATCACTAGTGTGCGTACGCGTATACTTTATATGCGGTATGCGGTAGTGTATCGAATACCTTTGTTCCCGGAATGGCGGTTAGTTGGCCATCAAGCCTGAATATCTTTTCCATAATTATATCCGAGATTCGGGGAGTTTGTTATGGAATGGATCATCATTATCTTGGACGATTCTAGAATTAGGGTTTTCCTATATATACCCTAGTCGTCTTCACAAAATAACAAAACACAGCCTACAACACGTAGTAACGATCATCGACTCTCAACTTCTAAGGTTTACAGGTTAGTTCTTCATAAACTGGCACCTACAACCTTATCTGGGGCCTTCTGATCAACGAATGTTATCGAAGGTGGACTTAACCACTTAGCCACCCCGCCGACATCATCATGTCGGCCAGGGTTATTCACGGTAGCCGGATTGGAGAGCTAAGTTCTAAGATCCTTAAACCCCCCCTTAAACATGTTGAACAGGCATATTGACCCTATGGAAAATATATGCATGATCAAGTAGTGCTTTCATTGAGAGCCAAATTAATTCAAGACGTGTTTAATTTTTTTTTCTTTTAAAAAGTTTTGAATCATAAGGCTCATTATTCACAGAATTTTCGAATTTTTTGTTTCTTTTACAGTATTATGGATTCCGAGGGATCATCAGAACGTACTCAAACAGACAACTAGAACACGCTGTCTGGTAACCAGCAGAGGCAGGCTATAACTATAGGGGCGGGATACACGCCTTACCCTCCACCCGTGTCCGGTGAGCCTTTTCAAAGGTATAAGCCGATATTCCCGGATGGAATTACACCACCAAGGGAAAACTCGCCAGTCACAACCACACGGCTGGACTTTTTCGCAGTGGATCCAAGAGTCATCTTTGTAGGCACTAGCGGTGAAATTGTGGGTCCACATGTAGTATGTTACGGCCAGGTGCCTATTTATAGTACTACGGTTTCAATCCCTCTACAGACGCAGAGTGGTCAGCAAAATTCATCATTTACACCATTGCAACCTTGGAAACAGCCGCGTTCAGTTTTGCAGTTTCTGACCCCCGCGGATGCGCAAGCATTACTTAATAGTTGGGGGTTCGATGTCATTCCAGACACAAACTCTCATTGAACGCCAATAACTACAGAACAGCAAAGCACGGCGCATACAGTTGGGCTGTTAACGGCATACCCTCAAGCCTCGCAAACATCTGTGCCACAGGTTTTGGTTCCTTTGCAACTACCTGTATACTCTGCGCTGTCAGGTCTTCCTTCTTTTCCAACGCAACAGCCTTGGTTATATCCGCAGACACAGGTACAACCTTGGCAAAATATTCAGGTACAGGCGAACCTTGCAGGTCAATTTAAGTAGGCTGCACCTCCTGACATGGTTCACTTATTTTCACAACCTGACTTTGTTCAGGATATGATGAAGCGTTTCTTCGCGGGGTTAAAAGGGGACCCTGTTAAACCACCCTTTGAGCTACCAACCACTTTTGATAAGTTTCCTCCGCATATAACTGCAAAGCCGTTTCCATCAACACCAAAGATACCTCACACGTTAGGTACTTACAATGGCTTGACTGATCCAGATGACTTCCTGCAGCGTTTCGAAAGCGCAATGCGCACCCAAGGGTGGGTGGATTAGGTGGCGTGTCAGATATTTCCCATGACGCTGCAGGGCATTGCTCGCAAATGGTTTAATAAACTCCCAGCAGATAGCATATCCGGGTTCATGGATCTGCGGATGAAGTTCTTGTTGCAGTATCAAAATCAGAGACCGCGCAAACGCACTCACATCGAATGTCATGATATTGTACAGAAATCCAAGGAATCTTTGGGTGAATTTCTCACGAGATATACTAATGAGTGCTTGTGCATACCAGATCTTAAGCCAGAGCAGCAAATTTCTGGGCTCATACATTGTATAAGTTCAGAACGTCACCCAACGTTGGTCAAACGTCTACGCCATACGGTGCCGACAACTTATGCTGAAGCACTTAAAGAATGCCATGATTATATGTGGAGTGGCGAAGATAATGATATTCCCATCGCAAGTTCGTGCAATGAAAGGAAAGACGATGATGATCGGTCGCGTGATCAAAGCCGCGGAAGCAATTCTTGCGGAAGGTATTCTAGCGGTGGCCCTATAAGGAATGATAAAGGACGAGCAAGTGGTAATTATCGAAACAATAATCGGCGCGACATTAATAATCAGAACTATGCGCTGCTCAAAAGCTTATCTAAGACACCAAAAGAAATTTTAGCCACCGAGCCAGTATGCGCGACCTTTGCGGTTCCAACTCCGCTGACAGAATTTGGTAAGCGGGATAAAACAAAGTATTGAGAATTCCATGACGATCATGGTCATGACACTAATCGGTGTAAAAACTTAATGGAACGAGTGCTGGAAGCACTGCGCGCAGGTAAATTAGATCACTTGAAACCACCAAAGAAGGATAAAGGAAAAGCTGCGAAAGAAGGTTCAAAAACCAAAACTTTCGCATGGCAGAAAACAGATAAAGCTAAAAATGCCGATTTAACCATTAATATGGTCGACGCAGAGAAAGTTAGCCAGCAAAGAAAGTAAAATGACCACCAGGATTGGGAACTTCTCCCAATCACATTACCTCCTGTGATGTCAATCGACACAGTTAACGAGCCAATTATCATCAAGTGTCGCATTCCTAGTTGCGGAATACAGATTAAACGTATGCATGTTGACACCGGAAGCGGTGTTGACATTATGTATGAGCATTGCTATCCTTTTCTTCCCGCATAAGTCAAAGCGCAGTTACGCCAACCCGATATTACGCTATCAGGATTCTCTGGGGAAAGCTCATGGCCGCTAGGCCGGATAGAGCTAATAGTAGAGCTTGCGGATGATAAGAACCCGCAGTTGATCAGGCACGAGTTAGTTGACTTTTATGTGGTTCGTTCGACTTCGCGTTACAATGCGCTACTAGGGAAAAACTTCATACGGCGTTTTAACATTATACCATCGGTCGTGCATGGCTTGATTAAGTTTCCTACAATGGGCGGAGTTGCCACAATCGTGTCACATCAAACAACCGAGTTATGTGGTTCAGTTGTGCCTATAAGCATTCCCAGCATGGGAGAGCAACTTAAAAGCAGTACAGTCATAGCCAACCTAATGCATCCGGATAAGCGTATCAAAATTGGTGCAGGCGTGTCAGCTGAAACTAAGGCTAAAGTGCACGGTATATTGTCCGCTAATGCAGATGTTTTCGCATGGCAAGAATCGGACATGACGGGGGTCCCGCAGGATATTGCGGAACATAAGTTGAATGTTAATCCGTTACTTACACCCGTTAGGCAGAAGAAGCAGCACATGGACCTTGAGCGCAGTGATTGGTTATGCGCAGAAGTTGATAAGCTAGTCAGAGCAAACATTCTGCGGGAAGTGCGGTACCAGACATGGGTTGCTAACCCTGTGTTGGTGAAAAAAGCTGATGGTAATTGGCGGATGTGCGTTAATTTTAAGGACATTAACAAAGAGTGTCTTAAACACAATTACCCTCTCCCGGAGATTGACTGGAAGGTAGAATCGTTATCGGGTATTCGATACAAATGTTTTCTGGATGCGTATAAGGGTTATCACCAAATCCTCATGGCTGCGGAAGATGAGGACAAAACTGCTTTTCATACACCGCAGGGTATTTATTGTTATACTAAGATGCCTTTCGGATTAAAGAACGCAGGAGCTACCTATCAGCGCGTAATTGACGCAGCCTTCAAACACCAAATTGGGAGAAATCTTGAAGCATATGTCGACGATTTGGTAATTAAAAGTAACTGATGTTTCGCGAGGTGTATATAAAATACTATTAATTTTAGCAGGAAAATACTATTAAATACGATACAATTTTACACAAGATATTTATTTATTTATAGAATGGATATACTTAAACCTTGCTACAACACTTATAGGCAGTGTACCTAATCGTACAGTAGTGTAGTTTTTAGTAAGTCCGGTTCGTTCCACAGGGAATCTTTTTAAACAAAGCTTAACGGTATATTAGTTTACTTTTATAAAAATACAAATATATATATAAGTAATATTATTATTATAAAGGGGGGTTTTTACCGTTTAATGACCGGTTTGTCGATTTTAAAACTTTAGTCGCAGTTAAAACTAAATGTAAAATATTAAAAATAAATACAAGACTTAAATTAAAGCATAAAGTAAATAACGATAATGAAATTGCGAATAATAAAAGTGCGATAAAATAAACTTGCGATAATTAAAAAGTACGATAATTAAAAGTGCAATTAAATACAATAACAATAAATAAAAATGCGATAATTAGAAGTGCAATTAAATATAAAATAAAGGAAATTAAATATGAAATAAAAGAATTATGCTTATTTAAACTTCCGTAATCATGATGTTTGACGTGTTGATTTTTAGTTTTATGCCCATGGGTTAATTGTCCTTTGTCCTGGATTATTTAATATGTCCATACGGATTTGTACATAATAGTCCATCAGTCATAAATATAAAGAGCGAAAGCCTTCGTCAAATTATTCTTATTCCCGAAGTCAAATATTCCAACTAATTGGGGATTCGAATTGTAACAAGGTTTTAATACTTTGTTTAATCAATACACCAGGTTATCGACTGCGTGTAAACCAAGGTTTTACTACTTTGTTAACAATTACACCAATTACCCTTGAATGTAATTCACCCCTGTTTCGACAAGTCTATTAACTATTAATCCAGTTCCGTATCCGGTAAAATGAATAATTATTGGTATTTATAGATATCCCGCCCACCGTACCCAGTAAAGCGTATGTGGTTATATATAAATACGTCAA
This sequence comes from Rutidosis leptorrhynchoides, assembly GCF_046630445.1. NCBI lineage: Eukaryota > Viridiplantae > Streptophyta > Magnoliopsida > Asterales > Asteraceae > Rutidosis > Rutidosis leptorrhynchoides. The sequence goes on from NC_092342.1 coordinate 74,568,972, forward strand.
ATTATAAGTTTGTATATTAAATTAACAAGGTATTGTTTAGTTAATATAAAACCCATTAATAGCCCATAGTCTAATTTCCACAAGTGTCGTTCTTTTGTCCAAACCCCAATTATGGTACAAAGCCCAATTACCCAATTTTAGTAATTAGCCCAACATCATGATTACTTCAGATTAAATAAGCATAATAATAACTTAGCTACGAGACATTAATGTAAAAAGGTTGAACATAACTTACAATGATTAAAAATAGCGTAGCGTTACACGGACAGAATTTCGACTTACACCCTTACAACATTCGCTAACATACCCTTATTATTAGAATTATAATTAAAATTAAAATTAAAATTAAAATATAAATATAAATATTTACGTAGTATTATGAGAGAAGAAGAAAAAGATGATGAAAAATGCTCAGAATTCGGTTGCTTTTATAGGGACTTTCAAAACTTGGGGCTCCGCGACTTGCGGCATTTTTGGCCTTCAAACTCCGCGAGTCACGGAGATTGAAATTACAGCTCAGTCCAGTTTGGAGTCTTTCTTGCTGACGGTTTTTATTATTTATTATAATATATAAATAATTATAAGAATTATTTAAATATTATATTATATTTATGTGCATAGTTGACTTGTAATTTTTAGTCCGTTGCGTCGAGCGTTGAGAGTTGACTCTGGTCCCGGTTCCGAATTTTCAAACGTCCTTGCGTACAATTTAATATCTTGTACTTTGCGTTTTGAATCTTGTACTCTTGTAATTTCGAGACGTTTCTTATCAATAATTGGAACCTCTTTGATTGTATTTTGTACTTTTGAGCTTTTTGGTCGTTTGCGTCTTCAATTCGTCGAATCTGTCTTTTGTCTTCACCTTTTATTATTTAAACGAATATCACTTGTAAATAGAACAATTGCAACTAAAATCTTGTCTTTCTTGAGGAATAATGCTATGAAATATATGTTCGTTTTTGGCATTATCAAATATTCCCACACTTAAGCGTTGCTTGTCCTCAAGCAATATCGTCTTGAAATACTAGAATCACTTCTTTATTCTTCACACTTTGTACATCAGTGATTTCTATACAGTGGTATAAACAATGGTAGTAACGATATGGTTTACAGTCCCACATGACTATAAAGATTTAGATCCATTAAGAAAATTGGATCTTTATGAAAACATTTGATCTTTTGAAAATTAAATCTAGTTTTTACCCTAGATAAGTTTTCCGGAATAACCCTTTACCGGTGTTTGCAAAATATTTTTGTGGGTTTGGTGGGTTTCAGATTTGAAAATTTTAGCTCAAAACTTGCGGTTTTGTGTCACCCACTTGCTAACCTTGTATTTGGAAAGCAACACGTCCAGTTTACTTGTCCCGTATATTACCTTTCGGTAAACTACCGTCCGGTTGTAAAGGAAAGCATTGAACAAGCAACTGTTAAGGCAATGTCCCCTGACATGCTTTTAATTATGGTCTATAACGTGTCGGACGCAATTACTATCCTTGGTAGGAGCAATAGTAAAGCTCACCCTTATAATTTTTCGGTCTGGCACAAGGTCTTGTCTTTGACCATGCTATGCAACCACCGTTCTTACGGTTGACACCCGATTTGGTTCAGGTGACCTAATGAATTCCAGGTGAATTCCTAGGATTTTACGTTCAATGGTAATGAACGCATTGAAAATAGGGTTTTCAGAAAACAAATCGGTTTGTAATTTTGATCAAAATATTTTCTCGTTCAAGCTCGAGTTTAGATATCATTGAATTCCATGAGTTTGAATTCTCAATCTTTAAGGTCAATCTCTAGGATTGAGTAATATCAGTCTTAAAAGCTGATTTTTAATCTTTAAGGAGATTATCCTTTCTGGGGATCTGATTCATTAGTCTTATCCAGCTAATTTGCATGGTGCCCCCCCATTTTACAAGATAAATCCTTCTCATGGTTAGGATAAATCTGACCACTTGGCGACCCTGTTTAATGCTGAGGTCCGTGGATTTCCTGCTGATTTTAGTGATGACTTTTCTAGATTTTTCGTCAACCTACAGCTGGTCTGGACGACAACTTCCTGACCTAAATCAAGAAGCGCGTGTCTTTTTCGGAAGACTTTACTTCCTTTTAATGATGGAATTGATTCATCGTGTAGATCCATCTTTCTTACAGTAAATCAGGTAAAACTTTTTAGTTTAGTCCAAAGCAAAAGTATTTTCAGTTATTTGTACAAAAATATGTGATAAATGTTTAAGATAACTTGGTAAATTTTCCCACACTTGGCTTTTATTTTCCTTTTTATCATCCTCTATTCCATTTTAAATGAATTTTAACATTTTGGTTTGTTTCTCAATTTATGTCCTTTCTGAGGTAACAATAATTTCGGTGTTATAACCTAGTTTTATCGTTCATAAATATGTATAAACATGATTTTGAGTTCATTTAATTGAAAATTTTGTAAAATTTTACTAGAATTGGGTAGTCAGTATATAAGACTAGGACTGTTCTTTATTATCAGAGAGCACTAGATTCTAATACAACTACTGCTTTACTAGTATTTTTAATGGTAACCCAGTGTTTAAAGTAAAAATTTTAAAATCCGAAAGAATTTAACCCCTTCCCACACTTAAGATCTTGCAATGCCCTCATTTGCAAGAAATCAGTAACAATTTAAATTATTGAGGGTGATTTGTGTGAAAATGATTAAATTTTTACCAAAGTTTCCAAATATATTGGCGTTTGTTTGCTGAATGATAAATGGTGCACATCATTTGTTCATTCCGTCTTGTTGTTATTACACATATATTTTGCATCTTGTCGTCAAAATTAGTTGCTTTTGCTGAACTTAATGCCAGTCTTTGAAAATGCGTTGTTTTACCCTGTTGTGTACATAAGATAAACTGCAAACATATATACATATTTTTGAAGTTTGGTATATTACCCCACATTCAAAAATTATTAAAATCTAGGAATAAAAGTTAGAAAATTATAAAAACTATTACAATATTAACATAAGTATTAAATGTATCATTATTACAAATTACAAAATAAATAAAACTAAGTAGACTAGGGATGATACTGGTACCAATAGGGGTTCCAGGCATAACCATAGGTGCTATAGAATGCTTCGGCAGGGTTATACGTAGGATACGGTGGTTGCATCTCTATAGACCAGGGAGGGAAGATGGGTTTTGGTGTAGGAATATAGTTTCTACCTATATGTTGGCAATGAGCTATGATTTGGTTTTGATGAACTTGCCAATCTTCAAATGCTCTCTGTCTAGCATTTTCGTACTCCTGTGAAGCTATAAACCTTTGCATTTCTTGCATTTCATTTCCCCCTCCTACATTACCTTGCTGTTGGTTTCTCTCAACCTGTGGATGTCTACCATGGTATTGTACTGCGGCGTTATTTCACCTCTTCAAAACTTTCGCACCATGGTATACATTTAAACCTATAGTATCGCGGGGTTCTGGTTCTTCTACTAATAATCCCCCCCCCCCCCCCGACTTATATCCACACCGAGATATTCACCAATCAAAGTAATAAAAATACCACCTCCTATTATGCTATGCGGTCGCATCCCCCTAACCATAGCTGATAAATAATAACCCACACAATATGGTATACTTACAGCGCTTTGTGGGTCTCGAATACACATATGGTAAAACAAATCCTGTTCATTTACCTTTTCCTTGTTCTTACCTCTTTGTGTAATCGAATTAGCTAAAAACCTATGAATCACTCTTAATTCGGCTCTATCTATATCCAAATAAGAGTAATTTCCCCCTTTGAATCGGTGATGGCTTGTCATTTGACTCCATACACCGTGTGTATCAAAATTTTCATCTATCTTTCTACCGTTTAGTATCAACCCTCTACAATCAGCAGATGCTAACTCCTCAGGCGTATATATACGTAAAGCCTGAGCCATGTCTAGTAAAGACATGTGGCGCATCGAACCTCCTAACAAAAATCTAATAAATGATCGGTCGGTTAAACTAGCTACCCGATCATTTAATTCTATACTACACAACAATTCTTCACACCATACTTTATATACAGGTCTACGCATGGTGAATAAACGTACCCAGTCATTAAAAGTAGAATTACCATACCTCTGTACAAGTAATTCCCTAATTGGCCCGGCCAATTCTACAGCTTCTAAGGGTCCCCATTCTATGACCCTTGGTACCTCAACAACCTTAGAATGAAGAGTATGCAAACCCCTTTGGTATTTTGGATAATCTATCCAAAGTCTGTCAAATCTCAGGTTCGGGTGCAACTCTTCCAAGTGCATATCAGAAAAGGTCATGACTGGATGAGGTATATCCTGCTTGTAGTAGTTATCCACCTCCTGTTGTTCCGCATTCTCAGCAGGAGCATTGCGAGCTTGGGATGAAGATTCACCCCTTTCAGTCTGCAAAACACATCAAACACAATTTTTGTGCATCCAAATATGCATTAGTGTCAGCAAAATCATCAATCAAAATAATTACAATGACATGATCAATTTATATCAAACTTAAGCTCATTTTCACATTTTTATCAAATCTACACTTTTTCAAATAAGCATATACGAAAATGTTCGCCAAGTTCATAAGCATTCAACTCAAATAACATGTCAAAATAATCATTACTAGCAATTAAACAAGTTTCAAATGGCATTATCTTTCAAAAATCAAGTTCATGAATTTTAGACTTGAAAAAGTCCACTTTAATTCTCAAAATCATGTTTAGGCTCAAAGTTTGGATCATTTAACTACCTAGACATGTTACACTACTTAATTTAGCAACAATTCATGACAAAAATCGGCCATAACCTGTTTATATCAAAAAGCCCCAAATTTGCTCAAGAACACAAACCCTAGATTACTCAAAATTTGAAGTTTAAGGCTTCTAATCATGTTAAACAGCATCAATCTAGGTTAAACAAGCATAATACATAAACAATTTAAGCTTAATTACACTAAAAAGCATCAAAATCAAATTGGGGAAAAAATTTGCTCAAGAACACTAATTTCGGATTAAATGGTGTTTAGGTGTAGAAATTTACCGTTTTTCTTGAGTAATTCCTAGATAGCATCCTTCTCAACATGATTTTAGTAAAAGATTTGGTGATTAACGGTTAAAAATTATGATTTTGGGGTGTATTTTTCGGTTTTTTTGTGCAGTTTTTCGCTGTATTTTTTTTTCTGTTTTGGGTTGTGTGGTGTCATAACCCGTCCTTAACCGTAAGAACGTGTTAGATAACGTATGATTTCATTGCGAGGTATTGACCTCTATATGCGACATTTTTAAAAGAAAAACTGCATATATTATACATTACAAACCATGATTCTTATTTTTGATACAAGCTTTGGACGAAATAAAGATGATTATCGTTTAGCGATAATCTTCGACTTACAAACTTTACAAATGATGATAACAACACGATTTCTAGCATATTTTACAACACAAGTTCTTGGATATGCAGTCTTATTTTTGACACAAATATGCGTACGCAAGATCCTGCTCAAATTCAACATAATGCAGCGGAAGCTTTTAGAAATCACCTGAGAATAGACATGTTTTAAAAGGTCAACATAAAGTTGGTGAGATATAGGTTTAGTGCCGGCAGCAATATATATATAGACCACAAGATTTCGTATATAAACAGTTTAATAAAAATATTCTAAGTGGTTGAGCACTTGGTAACCATACTTAACAATTAATCACGTCGCATATTCCCTTTAATATGAAATCTTACTACACTGTACCAAGTGTAGTCACGAAACGAAGTACTGTGCAACCGTTGAATACTGGTCGTCCAGTCCGGTTGGAGTTGTCAGGCCCGATAGATCTATCAACAGGATTCGCGTTTACAATACCGCTGTAAATATTAGTTACCAAGCTACAGGGAAGTATGCCAGTGGTACAACTCAACGTAGAATATATTTTTCAGTTACTTGTGTCCATATTGTAAAACATAAAATACATGTATTCTCATCCCGAAATATTTAGAGTTTAAAAGTGGGACTATATACTCACTTTCGTCTTGAAGATATATATATATAATTTGACTTGGTCTCCAGTTGATATCACGAACCTATCCATATATAATATATCAATACCTTTTCTTTTTAAACAAACGTCACATATATATACTTGTTATACTTTTAATACTTTGAATAATTCCTTAGTCCGTAGTTAGCAGTTCGTTGTTAGTAATTCAATTTTAATGGTTCATTTTTAGATGTTTAATATACCCGCAATGAAATAAATAAAACCCCCAACGAAATAAATAAAACCCCATCGTATATGTATTGGTCGAGATTAATCTTGACCCACGGTACCGGTGTTGTCAAATGACGTGTTGCGTACATAAAGTACCGGTGTTGTCAAATGACGTGTTGCGTACAATCATGGGATCTTATGATTAATCTTCTCGTGTTGTTTACGGGTGATCCTGAACCATATAAAATTGAATTATATATAATATCATGTTATCTTAGAAAGATGTGATTTTATTTAATTTTTCCCAATTAATCCCGAAGTTAAACAAGTCTTGGATAACCAATTTTGTTTCGGTCATAGTTTCTTCGTTACAAATCCGTTTTCGTTGATTCAACTTGCCATCTCCTTGGATCGAGTCCCTCTTTAAGACTATGAACTGAAAATACCTTGGTTTGTATTCAAAATCACACGGCATAGGTGAAACTTTAGTGAAACTTATGAAGTTAAACATTTTCCTTTATGTAAACAACCTTAAATGATTATTTTTCTAAAAATACTTATACTTTGAATTAAATCATGGAATTTTTATGTGTTATCATATCCATAGTAAAAATCATTTTTTCAGAACATAAACCTCCAATTCAAAGTTTAAGATAGTTTTTAATTATCCAATCCAAAACAGTCCCCGGTGGCACTCCGACGTCGTAAAAACAGTTTTTAAGATAATCTTTGAAAAACCAAGTTATACCTTGTTAAATTAGCATATATTTAAGTTATATTACAGGTCTTGGAGTATTTTAAAAGTTAAGTTAGAAGGATCTATTTAGTTTGCAAACAAGTTTGAAAACATTCAAACTATGTTCTTGTTGTTAAAATTTTATACCACAAAATAAGATAGCTATATATATATGAATCGAATAAGGTTATGAACATAGATTCTTCCTCAAATTCCTTGGACAAGGTTGCTGTAAAAGAGGAGTAAGAACCTAGAACCAAAAGGGTGATGGAAGTGGATGAAAGATTGGAAGTAAGTTGGTGTTCCTGGAAGGTTTTCTTGAAGTATTTTTGTAAGGGTTTTCTTATGATGATTAAGTGATGTTTTGAAGCTAAAAACTTATGAGGACCTTGAAGAACACTTGAAGGTTGAAGATAATAGAGTTTAGAAGATCATTTAACTTGAAAGAAAATTGTTATGAAAGTGTGCATATGTGTATATAGGCGTATATATGTATATGTATATATATAGACTTTATTTTTTTGATTTTTAGCTCAAAAGTCCTCATATATGATCCCACATGTATTGACTAATCAAAGGCTGCTAAGATCATATAATTGAAGTCTAATAATTGGTATTTTTCAATAGTAAAACTTCTAGAAACTGCGTATTTATACGGGTACATATACCCTAAGTATACGTATAGAAATCTTGTGAAAACGGAACGAGGATTCAAATATAGCTATCTTTTGTGAATATACTTATATGGTTTTATGTATTTAAGTCCTTAAAAATGATTAAATACATTACTTATACGATATATGTATAAACATTATATGTCATAAGTATTTAAGTCAAATAACGTTACGTATGGTTATCGTTTTGAAAACTTAAGTTAGTAGTTTAAAAATATACTTATAACTTATTGTTATTAATACAAAATGAGGTATTAAAACATCCTTAAATCATGTTAAACATGTATATATACATATATATATACAAACGTATAATTATCATATATTGTATAGTTCGTGATATCATCGGTCAAACTAGACGGTCAAACGTTGTGTAAATCTCTTTTCAAAAAACATAAGTCTCGACAATTTGGATTGCTTATCATGTTAGTAAGGTTTAATTTATGTAAATATTAATCTTATAAGTATAGAATGATCGAAAAAGTGCGGGTCGTTACATTACCTCCCCGTTAAATAAATTTCGTCCCGAAATTTTAAAATTGTACCTATTTTGCGTCATCGAGAAACAAGTGTGGATACTTTTGTTTCATCTAATCCTCTCGTTCCCAAGTAAACTCGGGACCTCTTCTAGCATTCCAACGAACCTTAACAATCGGTATGTTGCTCTGTTTGAGCTGTTTAACTTCACGGTCCATGATTTCGATTGGTTCTTCGACGAATTGTAGTTTCTCGTCGATATGGATTTCTTCAAGAGGAATAGTGAGGTCTTCCTTTGCAAGACACTTCTTAAGGTTTGAGACGTGAAAGGTATTATGTACCCCGGCGAGTTATTGTGGTAACTCAAGTCGATAAGCTACCGGTCCAATGCGTTCGATAATTTTGAACGGGCCTACATACCTTGGGTTTAGTTTACCCCTTTTTCCAAAACGTATTACACCTTTCCAAGGTGACACCTTTAACATAACCATGTCACCGATCTGAAACTCTAATGGTTTCCTTCGGACATCGGCGTAGCTCTTTTGGCGACTACGGGCTGTTTTCAATCTCTCCTTGATTTGTACTATCTTCTCAGTCGTTTCGTGTATGATCTCGGGACCAGTTAATTGTGGATCTCCTACTTCATTCCAACATATAGGAGATCTACACTTCCTTCCATACAATGCTTCGAATGGCGCAGCTCCAATGCTTGCATGAGAACTATTATTATACGAGAATTCTGCTAACGGTAAATACTTATCCCATCCGTTTCCAAAATCGATCACACATGCCCTGAGCATATCTTCAAGAGTCTGAATTGTTCTTTCACTCTGCCCGTCCGTTTGCGGATGATATGCGGTACTCATATCTAAACGAGTTCCTAGTGCCTCCTGTAGTGCTTGCCAGAACTTTGAGGTAAATCTACTATCACGATCAGATATAATGGAAATAGGTATTCCATGCCTCGAAACAACTTCCTTTATATACAATCGTAATAGTTTCTCCATTCTATCCGTTTCCTTTATAGGCAAGAAATGTGCAGACTTGGTGAGACGATCAACAATCACCCAAATGGTGTCGTAACCCCAGGCAGTCTTTGGTAACTTCGTGATGAAATCCATGGTAATACCATCCCATTTCCATTCTGGGATTTCTGGTTGTTGAAGTAACCCTGACGGCTTTTGGTGTTCTGCTTTGACCTTGGAACAAGTTAAACACTCCCCAACATATGTTGCTACGTCTGTCTTTAAATTAGGCCACCAATAACGTGTCTTAAGATCTTGATACATCTTTCCAACTCCAGGATGTATCGAGTATCTTGTCTTATGTGCCTCATTCAATATCAACTTCCTTAATCCACCCAACTTCGGTACCCAAATACGATTTGCAAAATATCGAATTCCGTCTTCCTGTATAACGAGTTGCTTCTCATACTTCTTCATTATTTCATTTCTTATGTTTTCTTTATTGAGTGCTTCTTGTTGAACTTCTTTGATTTGTGAGTTGAGATTCATGCGAATTTTTATGTTCATTGCTCGAACTCGGATTGGTTCTCGTTCCTTTCTTCTTAGAGCATCGGCCACTACGTTCGCTTTCCCGGGATGATAACGAATTTCAAAATCATAGTCATTTATTAACTCGACCCACCTACGTTGCCTCATGTTCAACTGTTTCTGATCAAAAATATGTTGAAGGCTTTTATGATCAGTAAACACAGTGCATTTAACCCCATACAAGTAGTGTCTCCATATCTTCAATGCAAACACGACTGCTCCCAGTTCTAGATCATGCGTCGTATAATTCCGCTCGTGAATCTTTAATTGTCGGGATGCGTATGCAATAACTTTCTTCCGTTGCATAAGAACGCAACCAAAACCTTGTCGCGAAGCGTCACAATATATTTCAAAATCATCGTTCCCTTCTGGTAACGATAAAATAGGCGCCGTAGTTAACTTCTTCTTTAGTAATTGAAATGCACTCTCCTGCTCAGAAGTCCATTCATATTTCTTCCCTTTTTGTGTTAACGCTGTCAACGGCTTAGCTATTTGGGAAAAATCTTGAATAAACCTTCTATAATAACCGGCTAAACCCAAAAATTGGCGTATCTGCATTGCTGTCTTAGGAGTCTCCCATTTTTCAATGGCTTCAATTTTTGCTGGATCAACCTGAATTCCTTTGCTACTAACAACGTGGCCAAGAAATTGCACTTCTTTCAACCAGAAAGCACATTTAGAAAATTTAGCATATAGCTGTTCTTTTCTTAACAACTCTAATATTAAACTTAAATGCTGCTCATGCTCTTGCTCACTCTTGGAATAGATAAGAATATCATCAATGAAAACGATAACAAACTTATCTAGATATGGACTACAAACTCGATTCATGAGGTCCATAAATACAGCTGGCGCATTCGTCAATCCAAATGGCATGACCAAAAATTCGTAATGACAGTAACGTGTCCGAAAAGCAGTTTTCGGAATGTCCTCTTCTTTGACACGTAGTTGATGATAGCCCGATCTTAGGTCGATTTTCGAATAAACACATGATCCTTGTAATTGATCAAATAAGTCATCAATTCTCGGTAGTGGATACCAATTCTTGATAGTTAACTTATTTAATTCACGATAATCTATACACATCCTAAAAGATCCATCTTTCTTCTTAACAAACAAAATTGGAGCTCCCCACGGTGAAGTGCTTGGTCGTATGAATCCACGGTCTAGTAATTCTTTTAACTGACTTTGAAGTTCTTTTAATTCGGACGGTGCAAGTCTATATGGAGCACGAGCCACTGGTGCAGCTCCTGGTACTAAATCTATTTGAAATTCTACAGATCTAAATGGAGGTAATCCCGGAAACTCTTCCGGAAAAACTTCAGGAAAATCTCTTGCCACAGGCACGTCGTTGATGCACTTCTCTTTTTCTTTCTTTTCGACTTTATTAACATGTGCTAGAATAGCATAACATCCCTTTTCTAAAAACTTCTTGGATTTCAAACAGCTAATGAGTTTTAGCTTTGAATTACCCTTCTCTCCATAAATCATCACCGGCATTTTATCCTTACCAGGAATGCGAATTGCCTTCTTGGCACACACAACTTCAACTCCTACTTTGGACATCCAGTCCATGCGACTATTACATCAAAACTTCCTAATTCTACGGGTATTAAGTCAATTTTAAATGTTTCTCCGGCTAAATTTATTTTACAATCACGGCAAATTTTATCGGCTTTAATTAGTTTACCATTAGCTAACTCAATCATGTACTTAGCATCTAGAGGTAATGATGAACAATTCAATTTAGCGTGAAAGTCTCTACACACGTAACTTCTATCAGCACCTGTATCAAATATAATAGATGCGGATAAGTTATTAATGGTAAACGTACCCGTAACAAGCTCCGGGTCTTCACACGCCTCTCTAGCATTAATAACAAATGCTCTTCCACGTGCAGATCCATTATTCTTCTCTGGATTCGGACACTGGCTCTTATAGTGTCCTTGTTTTCCACACCCATAACAAGTAATGGTAGCCAAAGCAGTTCTATTTGCATTGGTGGCAGGAGTCTTGGTACCATTTGTATTTGTAACGAGAGCCCTACAATCTTCAGCAAGATGACCCTGTCGATTACATTTGTTGCATACCACATTACAGTAACCAGAGTGATGTTTGTGGCATCGGTTGCATAAAGGATTTTGTCCTTTGTAACCAAAGCCTGAACCACTACCCGCACCTTGCGTGGTTTCTTGTTTCTTAAAAGATTGTTGTTGATTACCTCGATCATAACTTCCATTCCACTTTCTTTTATTACCTGATACCTTCACATCAGTATTGGATACTTTCTTATCCATGATGACCTGATCCATTAGCTCGTTTGCCATGGTTATAGCTTCATGAATTGTCTTAGGTTTCGATGCTGTAACATTTGCCTTGACCTTTTTGGCCAAACCATCTTTGTACATTTCAATCTTCCGTTCTTCGGTTGGAACCAATTCAGGACATAGCAAAACTAATTCCATGAATCGCTGATTGTAGTTGGTGATTTCAGTACCAACAACCTTCAGGCTTCGTAATTCATCTTCCAACTTCCTAACCTTGTTCCTTGGACAATACTCGTTGATTAACATTGTTTTGAATTCTTCCCAAGGAGTATCATAAGCTACATCTCCTCCTACAGCCTTCACATAATTTTTCCACCACGTGAGTGCACTATCTTGTAAAGTGCACGATGCATACTTGGTCATGTCCTTTTCAACACAACCACTTATTTTAAACACAGTCTCCATCTTTTCTATCCACCGGGTTAAACCGATCGGTCCTTCTGTTCCACTGAATGATGAGGGCTTGCAAGCTTGAAAAGTTTTGTAAGTGCACCCCACACGAGGATTTGGGTTAACTGCAGCACCTCTTGCAGCCTCGACCCATAACATTATGTCGTTCACTCGCTGATTGATGAGTTCCTGGATTTCTTGTTCCGTCATTCAGTTCAATCGCGCCATATTCTTCTATAAGAATGAAAAGAAAATAATTATTCACATGGAATATTATAGATGTAGTGTATATTTACAGTACATTATAGCTTATTAATAATATGAACCAGATATTATTATAAAAGCCTTTTCTTCTTATTAGCGTTTTATAATTATATCTAGGGTAGTACCTACCCGTTAATGTCCATACTTAATAGCTTAGTACAGAATCAATTACTACCATCTAAATAATACTTAACCATGGAAAATTATTGCATTTCACACTTCACTATTTTACATATGCTTATCTTACATCGAACATTAAGCAAACCACTCTAATAATATTATACAAAACATTATATGATCCCATGGTTTAATACGGCAGCGCATCGTTTGGTCTATTTTCTAGGACGTTTAGGTTCAAGGAATGGCCTAACGCTTATCCTAGCTGTCTGCCTATATTTTGGCTGTGGGACTGAAGAACTGGATGCCGGGATAGAACGAATAGGAATAGCGGGAATAGGGGTGGTAGTGTCTAGTGGAGTTGGTGCCACATCATCCTTATTAAACTCAGGATTTGAATTTTCTAATTCATTAGCCTTTCGTTTCTTTCCTAGTTCGAACTCTTCTTTTGTAATTTCCTGTATTTCTTCCTCGGGTTCACTTTCCTCCTCGGGTTCACTTTCCTCCTCGGGTTCACTTTCCTCCTCGGGTTCACTTTCCGGGTTCTCTATAGTCGGTTCATCCGGAATTTGTGAGTCTTCCCCAAAGATATTATTTTCGTCATCGGATAGGTTAATGACTGGAACACCATCTGAAGATTCTGGTTCGGAGTCGCTGAATGTGATAACAAGTTTTGAGCCCGACATCTATCACACAACAACTAACCCATTAGAACTACATAATATTTACATATAAATTTTAACCAACAATGATAAGCAATGGTTTTTAAATCAGACCCGGTCAAAGTCCAGACTTACTAATGTATCCTAACGACTTATCAGTTAGACACACTAATGCAAACCTGGTTCGCTAAGACCACCGCTCTGATACCACATGTCATAACCCGTCCTTAACTGTAAGAACGTGTTAGATAACGTATGATTTCATTGCGAGGTATTGACCTCTATATGCGACATTTTTAAAAGAAAAACTGCATATATTATACATTACAAACCATGATTCTTATTTTTGATACAAGCTTTGGACGAAATAAAGATGATTATCGTTTAGCGATAATCTTCGACTTACAAACTTTACAAATGATGATAACAACACGATTTGTAGCATATTTTACAACACAAGTTCTTGGATATGCAGTCTTATTTTTGACACAAATATGCGTACGCAAGATCCTGCTCAAATTCAACATAATGCAGCGGAAGCTTTTAGAAATCACCTGAGAATAGACATGTTTTAAAAGGTCAACATAAAGTTGGTGAGATATAGGTTTAGTGCCGGCAGCAATATATATATAGACCACAAGATTTCGTATATAAACAGTTTAATAAAAATATTCTAAGTGGTTGAGCACTTGGTAACCATACTTAACAATTAATCACGTCGCATATTCCCTTTAATATGAAATCTTACTACACTGTACCAAGTGTAGTCACGAAACGAAGTACTGTGCAACCGTTGAATACTGGTCGTCCAGTCCGGTTGGGGTTGTCAGGCCCGATAGATCTATCAACAGGATTCGCGTTTACAATACCGCTGTAAATATTAGTTACCAAGCTACAGGGAAGTATGCCAGTGGTACAACTCAACGTAGAATATATTTTTCAGTTACTTGTGTCCATATTGTAAAACATAAAATACATGTATTCTCATCCCGAAATATTTAGAGTTTAAAAGTGGGACTATATACTCACTTTCGTCTTGAAGATATATATATATAATTTGACTTGGTCTCCGGTTGATATCACGAACCTATCCATATATAATATATCAATACCTTTTCTTTTTAAACAAACGTCACATATATATACTTGTTATACTTTTAATACTTTGAATAATTCCTTAGTCCGTAGTTAGCAGTTCGTTGTTAGTAATTCAATTTTAATGGTTCATTTTTAGATGTTTAATATACCCGCAATGAAATAAATAAAACCCCCAACGAAATAAATAAAACCCCATCGTATATGTATTGGTCGAGATTAATCTTGACCCACGGTACCGGTGTTGTCAAATGACGTGTTGCGTACATAAAGTACCGGTGTTGTCAAATGACGTGTTGCGTACAATCATGAGATCTTATGATTAATCTTCTCGTGTTGTTTACGGGTGATCCTGAACCATATAAAATTGAATTATATAAAATATCATGTTATCTTAGAAAGATGTGATTTTATTTAATTTTTCCCAATTAATCCCGAAGTTAAACAAGTCTTGGATAACCAATTTTGTTTCGGTCATAGTTTCTTCGTTACAAATCCGTTTTCGTTGATTCAACTTGCCATCTCCTTGGATCGAGTCCCTCTTTAAGACTATGAACTGAAAATACCTTGGTTTGTATTCAAAATCACACGGCATAGGTGAAACTTTAGTGAAACTTATGAAGTTAAACATTTTCCTTTATGTAAACAACCTTAAATGATTATTTTTCTAAAAATACTTATACTTTGAATTAAATCATGGAATTTTTATGTGTTATCATATCCATAGTAAAAATCATTTTTCCAGAACATAAACCTCCAATTCAAAGTTTAAGATAGTTTTTAATTATCCAACCCAAAACAGTCCCCGGTGGCACTCCGACGTCGTAAAAACAGTTTTTAAGATAATCTTTGAAAAACCAAGTTATACCTTGTTAAATTAGCATATATTTAAGTTATATTACAGGTCTTGGAGTATTTTAAAAGTTAAGTTAGAAGGATCTATTTAGTTTGCAAACAAGTTTGAAAACATTCAAACTATGTTCTTGTTGTTAAAATTTTATACCACAAAATAAGATAGCTATATATATATGAATCGAATAAGGTTATGAACATAGATTCTACCTCAAATTCCTTGGACAAGGTTGCTGTAAAAGAGGAGTAAGAACCTAGAACCAAAAGGGTGATGGAAGTAGATGAAAGATTGGAAGTAAGTTGGTGTTCTTGGAAGGTTTTCTTGAAGTATTTTTGTAAGGGTTTTCTTATGATGATTAAGTGATGTTTTGAAGCTAAAAACTTATGAGGACCTTGAAGAACACTTGAAGGTTGAAGATAAGAGAGTTTAGAAGATCATTTAACTTGAAAGAAAATTGTTATGAAAGTGTGCATATGTGTATATAGGCGTATATATGTATATGTATATATATAGACTTTATTTTTTTGATTTTTAGCTCAAAAGTCCTCATATATGATCCCACATGTATTGACTAATCAAAGGCTGCTAAGATCATATAATTGAAGTCTAATAATTGGTATTTTTCAATAGTAAAACTTCTAGAAACTGCGTATTTATACGGGTACATATACCCTAAGTATACGTATAGAAATCTTGTGAAAACGGAACGAGGATTCAAATATAGCTATCTTTTGTGAATATACTTATATGGTTTTATGTATTTAAGTCCTTAAAAATGATTAAATACATTACTTATACGATATATGTATAAACATTATATGTCATAAGTATTTAAGTCAAATAACGTTACGTATGGTTATCGTTTTGAAAACTTAAGTTAGTAGTTTCAAAATATACTTATAACTTATTGTTATTAATACAAAATGAGGTATTAAAACATCCTTAAATCATGTTAAACATGTATATATACATATATATATACAAACGTATAATTATCATATATTGTATAGTTCGTGATATCATCGGTCAAACTAGACGGTCAAACGTTGTGTAAATCTCTTTTCGAAAAACATAAGTCTCGACAATTTGGATTGCTTATCATGTTGGTAAGGTTTAATTTATGTAAATATTAATCTTATAAGTATAGAATGATCGAAAAAGTGTGGGTCGTTACATGTGGACTGAGACTGATCGTTCAGCTCTTTTTATTTTTTTCTGATTTTCGGTCCTCCCGCGACTCGCGGTGTTTGGACACTTCAAACTCCGCGAGTCGCGGAGTTTGCTAATTTTTTTTTTTTTTATATATAATCTTTAACTTATAAAACAATTAAGTAATTAATTTTAAAATTTTGTTTCCCTTGTTATTTAGGACGAGGTCGTTTCGGATCGATGTCCTAGTCCGTCCTTCGACAAAATTTTAAAATTTGTCTTTTTGTGGCGATTGTTTTAAAAGCTAAGATTTTTGGGTTTTTTAATGTTTTTGGCATACTTTAATTCAATAAGATTAAAAATAATGATAATAAAAGTTCTCGTCCCTCTCTCGGGTAAAGCAATTTCGGTTCAACGACCTAGTCTTCAACTTACGACGAATTTTAAAAATCATATTTTTAACTTAATGAGATAAAGTAAATTTTTGTTTTTTTAAAATTCACACAATTTAAATATAAAATTCAAAATTAATATTAAAAATTCACACCAAACTTAAAATTTAAAATGCATAAAAATAAAATTTATATTTTTTAAAAATTAAAAATTTTCATCAAACTTAATTTAAAAATTCATATTATAAATTCATACCAAACTTATATTAATTTTTCAAATATTTACAATTTTAAATATATTGTTTTTACAAAGTTTACAATATTAATTTAAGATTTAAATATTAATTTTAAAAACATGGTAAAAATAAAATTAAAAATCTTTTTGGCTTTTTATCCCACTTTAATCAATCAAATATTATCAAAAATATGCGCCCCTCTTTTCGGTAAAGTAATTTTGGTTTAAAGACCTAATTTAACTCATGACGAATTTTTGAAATATTTTGGGTTGATTGATTAAAGATATTTATACCTTAAGAATAAACGTTAAATTTCGCAGTGATGTAATAAATTTTTGTATGATATCAATAATTTCGGTCGCCAAACCTAATTTTATTCAATACCAATTTAATACTTTATAGCGAACAAATTAGCGTTTATTATCAAAAGGTTAAAAATAAAAAAAAAATAAAATATAAACTGTACAGACATACCTGTGAAATAGATTTCTTAGTTATATGATCTATCCCATTCATAAGATAGTCGGTTTAATTGGTTTTCCATGGCTACATAGGCGTAACCTCGAGCATTTAGTGTCTTTTCTTCTAAACATATGAACGGTCCGTCTCTGCATAAAGTAACAAATTCGGTATTTGAATAGGTTTGATTATTTGAACATTTACCTCCATGTGACCATTTTCCGCATTTGTGACATCTTTCTAGGTGTCGTACTCTTCTTTTCGCTGCGGATTTTGATTTTCCTTTACCAAATTGTAACTTATTATCTTCGCATCTGGATTCTTTTCTAACTCCTTCCATTCTTTCTCTGATTACTGATACTATTTCACTCGGTAGTATGTCATTATTACGTTTAGTGATCAAAGCGTGTAGCATTAGACCATGGTTTAGTTCACAGGCAGTCTTCATTTTATAAAAACCTAAAAAAATAAAAATTTAGAATGGGGGGAGAAGACTAGTTCTTTAGGGTCTGCTAGGGAAAGACCATTCGGGTTCCATTTTCGAGAACTACACGAAAACAGACAATCTAACTCTAACAGAAATGCATATTATCCTTTAAAGACTTGATTCTCCCCACACTTAGTTAGCTGTGGTGTCGAAATTATGATTAACTTCGTTGTCGACTTCCATCGGACCATGTATGTAATGTTTAACTCTGTGACCATTAACTTTAAATTCAATCCCATTTGAATTTATTAATTCTATCGTTCCGTATGGAAAAACTCTTTTGACTATGAATGGTCCAGACCATCTTGATTTCAATTTTCCAGGAAATAGCTTGAATCGTGAATTGAAAAGAAGAACTCTGTCTCCTTCTTTAAATTCTTTTGAACTTTTGATTCTTTTATCATGCCATTTCTTCGTTCTTTCTTTATAGATTAACGAATTTTCGTATGCTTCATGTCTTAATTCTTCTAATTCGTTTAGTTGACTTAATCGTAGACGTCCGGCTTCATGTATATCAAGATTACATGTCTTCAAAGCCCAAAATGCTTTGTGTTCAATTTCTACTGGAAGATGACATGCTTTTCCATATACAAGTCTAAAAGGTGTGGTTCCAATTGGAGTTTTGTAGGCTGTTCTAAAAGCCCAGAGTGCATCCTCCAATTTAATGGACCATTCCTTCGGATTTGATCCTACGGTTTTCTCTAGAATACGTTTTAAAGCTCGGTTGGTATTTTCAACTTGTCCACTTGTTTGTGGATGATATGCGGTGGAGATTTTATGAGTTACTCCATATCTTTTAAGAACTTTCTCAAGTTGATTATTACAGAAATGAGTACCCCGATCACTTATTAAAGCTTTCGGTGTTCCAAACCTTGCAAAAAGACGTTTTAAAAAGTTGACTACAACTCGTGCATCGTTAGTTGGGAGAGCTTGTGCTTCCGCCCATTTAGATACATAATCAATGGCTACGAGTATATATAGATTATTATGAGATTTTGGAAATGGACCCATAAAGTCAATACCCCAAATGTCAAATACTTCACATACTTGGATGACATTTTGTGGCATTTCATCACGTTGACTTATTTTTCCGGCCCTTTGACAAGCATCACAGGATTTGCAAAGAAGGTGTGCGTCTTTGTAAATTGTAGGCCAATAGAATCCAGCATCATAAACTTTTCTTGGTGTTAGTTGAGGCCCATAATGCCCTCCTGTTGGTCCTGTGTGACAATGGTTTAAAATTTTACTAGCTTCATCTCCGAATACACATCGGCGTATTATTCCATCGGGACAACTTTTAAACAGATGTGGATCTTCCCAAAAATTGTGTTTTATATCACTGAAGAATTTCTTTCGTCTTTGGTACGATAATCCTTTTTCAAGGAATCCACATACTAAATAGTTTACATAGTCTGCAAACCATGGAATTTCTTTATAATCTATCTTCAATAGATATTCATCAGGAAAGTTGTCTTGTATGGCCGATTCATTTAGAACTTCTAATTCGGGATTTTCAAGACGAGAAAGATGATCAGCGGCGAGATTTTCTGCTCCTCTTTTATCTCGGATTTCAATATCAAACTTTTGTAAGAGTAAGATCCAACGGATTAATCTTGGTTTAGCATCTTGTTTTGAAAATAGGTATCTAAGAGCAGAATGGTCGGTATAGACCACCGTTTTTGCTAGAACGAGATATGATCGAAATTTGTCAAAAGCAAAGACAATAGCAAGGAGCTCTTTTTCAGTAGTTGTATAGTTCGTTTGTACTCCTTGTAACGTCTTACTAGCATAATATATAGGTTGAAATCGTTTTTCAATCCTTTGTCCTAAAACGGCTCCCATTGCAAAATCACTTGCATCGCACATTAGTTCAAATGGTAGATTCCAATTTGGTGTTATCATGATCGGCGCATTAGTGAGTTTCTCTTTAAGAATATTAAAAGATTTGATACATTCATCTGAAAAGATGAATGGAGCATCCTTTTCTAGGAGTTTATTCATAGGAGTGGCAATTTTAGAAAAATCTTTTATGAAATGTCGGTAAAAACCGGCATGCCCTAGAAAACTCCTAACTCCTCTAACATTGGTGGGATGTGGAAGTTTAGCAATTACATCTACTTTAGCTCTATCCACTTCAATTCCTTCTTTTGAAATTTTATGACCAAGAACGATGCCTTCTTTAACCATGAAATGGCATTTCTCCCAATTAAGTACTAGATTTGATTTTTCGCATCTAATTAGCATTCGTTCAAGATTAACTAGACATGATTCAAATGTATCACTGAAGACTGAAAAGTCATCCATGAAAACTTCCATGCATTCTTCTATCATGTCGTGAAAAATCGCCATCATACACCTTTGAAAGGTTGCAGGGGCGTTGCAAAGTCCAAATGGCATGCGTTTGTAAGCAAAAGTACCATAAGGGCACGTGAACGTGGTTTTC
Organism: Rutidosis leptorrhynchoides; assembly: GCF_046630445.1. Classification (NCBI taxonomy): domain Eukaryota; kingdom Viridiplantae; phylum Streptophyta; class Magnoliopsida; order Asterales; family Asteraceae; genus Rutidosis; species Rutidosis leptorrhynchoides. The sequence continues at coordinate 74,589,482 of NC_092342.1, forward strand.
TCTTGATCTTCGGGTGCTATTGGAATTTGAAAATATCCGGAAAATCCATCTAGAAAACAATAGTAACTATTTCCGGCTAATCTTTCCAACATTTGATCTATGAAAGGTAAGGGAAAGTGATCTTTTCTGGTGGCGTCATTTAATTTTCTATAATCAATACATACACGCCATCCTGTTACAGTCCTAGTAGGAATAAGCTCATTTTTCTCATTTGTAATGACAGTCATGCCACCCTTCTTAGGAACGCATTGTACTGGGCTTACCCATGGACTATCAGAGATTGGATAAATTAGACCTGCATCTAGCAGTTTAATAATCTCTTTCTTAACTACATCTTGCATATTAGGATTTAGTCTTCGTTGGCGTTGCACATACGTTTTATGACCTTCTTCCATAAGGATTTTATGTGTGCAATACGAAGGACTTATTCCTTTAATATCATGAATCTTCCATGCAATGGCTGGTTTATGAGCTTTCAACACAGAAATGAGTTGTGATTTCTCATTTTCAGTAAGAGAAGACGATATTATTACAGGTAATTCAGATTCACCATGTAAATAAGCGTATTCCAAATGGTTTGGAAGTGGCTTTAACTCTAATTTCGGAGGTTCTTCTATCGATGATTTATATCGATATCTGTCTTCTTCTTTTAGCATTATAATTTCTTCTGTTGTTGGTTCATATCCATTAGCTATAAGTGTAGCTAACATTTCAGCTTCATCAATTGGTTCATTACCTTCTCCTAAAGAACATTCTCATGTTCCTTGTAATTCTGGAAATTCTTCTAATAATTCTGCATGTGCATCTATAGTTTGAATATAATAACATGTATCATCTGCAGATTGTGGTTGTTGCATTGCTCTATCAACTGAAAAGGTAACACTCTCATCCTCTATACTTAGGGTCAGTTTCTTACCGAACACGTCTATCATTGCTTTAGCCGTGTTTAAGAATGGTCTTCCTAATATGAGAGGAACTTGAGAATCTTCTTCCATGTCCAAAACAACAAAATCTACTGGAAATACTAAAGTACCAACTTTAACTAGCATGTTCTCCATTATCCCTCTAGGATATTTTATTGATCTATCGGCTAGTTGTATGCTTATTCTGGTTGGTTTCAATTCTCCAAGGTCTAGTTTAGCGTATAGTGAATACGGCATTAGATTTATACTAGCACCTAAGTCTGCTAATGCTTCTATTGAACTAAGACTACCCAGAAAACATGGAATTGTGAAACTTCCTGGATCAGATAGTTTTTCTGGTATCTTATTCAATAGCACTGCTGAACAATTAGCATTCATGGTAACAGCCGAGAGTTCTTCCATTTTCTTTCTATTTGAGATTAGATCTTTCAAGAATTTAGCATATCTAGGCATTCCTGAAATCACATCAATGAAAGGAAGATTTACATTTATCTGTTTAAACATATCCTAGAATTTGGATTGCTCGGCTTCAAGTTTCTATTTCTTCATTTTACTCGGGTAAGGAAGTGGTGGTTGGTATGGTTTAACATAAGGTTTAGCCTTAACTGTGTTATCTTCATTAACCTTTTCAACTACCGGTTCTTTTTCCTTATCTTGATCAGGTTGTGGTTCTTGTGGAGTAGGAATAGCTTTATCAGAAGTTACAGGTATTTCAGGTAGTTTATGTGTTGTACCACTTCTTGTGGTAATGGCTTTAGCTGTTTCATTCCGGGGGTTAGCGTTTGTATCACTAGGTAGACTTCCCGGTTTTCTTTCACCTATTAACCTTGCTAGGTTACTTACTTCTTGTTCCAGATTTTGAATAGAAGCTTGTTGATTTCTAAATGCTTGAGCATTTTGTTCATTAGTTTGTTTTTGAGATGTGAAAAACTGCGTTTGAGTTTCAACTAGCTTCGTCATCATATCTTCTAAATTCGGCTTTTTATCATCGGTTTGTTGTGGTGGTTTGATTTGAAAATTAGGTCTTTGCTGATTGTAATTATTATTGGATACTTGTTGATTGCTAGGACCTTGTTGGTTGTTGTATGGAATATTTCGGTTATAACTCTGGTTTTGATTGTAAATCGGTCTTGGCGGTTGATAATTATTCTGATAATTATTTCCAGGCCTTTGGTTTATGTATGAAATATTCTCTCTTTGTTCCATTGTTAATTCAATACTGAGACAATCTTTTGTCAAATGTGGTCCTCCACACTGCTCACAACTAATTCGTATTGAGTGAATATCTTTAGTCATCTTTTCCGTTCGTCTCTCGACAGCATCTATCTTTGCAGAAATGGAATCTAAGTCATGGCTAGAATCGGCTCTAGCTGCTTTAGATGATCTAACGATATCTTTTTCTTGGTGCCACTCATGTGAGTGGGAAGCAGTGTTATCAATAATTTTGTAAGCATTAGTTTCGGTTTTCTTCATAATAGAACCACCAGCTGCTATATCTATGTCTTTCCTTGTAGTGATGTCGCATCCTTGGTAGAATATTTGTACTATTTGACAGGTGTCTAAACTGAAATGTTCCGTTCTTATTGATTAAAAACGTTCCATATTAATTGATTTCGTTGCGAGGTTTTGACCTCTACATGAGACGTTTTTCAAAGACTACATTCATTTTTAAAATAAACCATAACCTTTATTTCATCAATAAAGGTTTAAAAAGCTTTACGTAGATTATCAAATAATGATAATCTAAAATATCCTGTTTACACACGACCATTACATAATGGTTTACAATACAAATATGTTACAACAAAATAAGTTTCTTGAATGCAGTTTTTACACAATATCATACAAGCATGGACTCCAAATCTCGTCCTTATTTAAGTATGCGACAGCAGAAGCTCTTAATAATCACCTGAGAATAAACATGCTTAAAACGTCAACAAAAATGTTGGTGAGTTATAGATTTAACCTATATATATCAAATCATAATAATAGACTACAAGATTTCATATTTCAATACACATCCCATACATAGAGATAAAAAAATCATTCATATGGTGAACACCTGGTAACCGACATTAACAAGATGCATATATAAGAATATCCCCATCATTCCGGGACACCCTTCGGATATGATATAAATTTCGAAGTACTAAAGCATCCGGTACTTTGGATGGGGTTTGTTAGGCCCAATATATCTATCTTTAGGATTCGCGTCAATTAGGGTGTCTGTTCCCTAATTCTTAGATTACCAGACTTAATAAAAAGGGGCATATTCGATTTCGATAATTCAACCATAGAATGTAGTTTCACGTACTTGTGTCTATTTTGTAAATCATTTATAAAACCTGCATGTATTCTCATCCCAAAAATATTAGATTTTAAAAGTGGGACTATAACTCATTTTCACAGATTTTTACTTCGTCGGGAAGTAAGACTTGGCCACTGGTTGATTCACGAACCTATAACAATATATACATATATATCAAAGTATGTTCAAAATATATTTACAACACTTTTAATATATTTTGATGTTTTAAGTTTATTAAGTCAGCTGTCCTCGTTAGTAACCTACAACTAGTTATCCACAGTTAGATGTACAGAAATAAATCGATAAATATTATCTTGAATCAATCCACGACCCAGTGTATACGTATCTCAGTATTGATCACAACTCAAACTATATATATTTTGGAATCAACCTCAACCCTGTATAGCTAACTCCAACATTCACATATAGAGTGTCTATGGTTATTTCGAAATATATATAGATGTGTTGACATGATAGGTCGAAACATTGTATACGTGTCTATGGTATCTCAAGATTACATAATATACAATACAAGTTGATTAAGTTATGGTTGGAATAGATTTGTTACCAATTTTCACGTAGCTAAAATGAGAAAAATTATCCAATCTTGTTTTACCCATAACTTCTTCATTTTAAATCCGTTTTGAGTGAATCAAATTGCTATGGTTTCATATTGAACTCTATTTTATGAATCTAAACAGAAAAAGTATAGGTTTATAGTCGGAAAAATAAGTTACAAGTCGTTTTTGTAAAGGTAGTCATTTCAGTCGAAAGAACGACGTCTAGATGACCATTTTAGAAAACATACTTCCACTTTGAGTTTAACCATAATTTTTGGATATAGTTTCATGTTCATAATAAAAATCATTTTCTCAGAATAACAACTTTTAAATCAAAGTTTATCATAGTTTTTAATTAACTAACCCAAAACAGCCCGCGGTGTTACTACGACGGCGTAAATCCGGTTTTACGGTGTTTTTCGTGTTTCCAGGTTTTAAATCATTAAGTTAGCATATCATATAGATATAGAACATGTGTTTAGTTGATTTTAAAAGTCAAGTTAGAAGGATTAACTTTTGTTTGCGAACAAGTTTAGAATTAACTAAACTATGTTCTAGTGATTACAAGTTTAAACCTTCGAATAAGATAGCTTTATATGTATGAATCGAATGATGTTATGAACATCATTACTACCTTAAGTTCCTTGGATAAACCTACTGGAAAAGAGAAAAATGGATCTAGCTTCAACGGATCCTTGGATGGCTCGAAGTTCTTGAAGCAGAATCATGACACGAAAACAAGTTCAAGTAAGATCATCAATTGAAATAAGATTGTTATAGTTATAGAAATTGAACCAAAGTTTGAATATGATTATTACCTTGTATTAGAATGATAACCTACTGTAAGAAACAAAGATTTCTTGAGGTTGGATGATCACCTCACAAGATTGGAAGTGAGCTAGCAAACTTGAAAGTATTCTTGATTTTATGTAACTAGAACTTGTAGAATTTATGAAGAACACTTAGAACTTGAAGATAGAACTTGAGAGAGATCAATTAGATGAAGAAAATTGAAGAATGAAAGTGTTTGTAGGTGTTTTTAGTCGTTGGTGTATGGATTAGATATAAAGGATATGTAATTTTGTTTTCATGTAAATAAGTCATGAATGATTACTCATATTTTTGTAATTTTATGAGATATTTCATGCTATTTGCCAAATGATGGTTCCCACATGTGTTAGGTGACTCACATGGGCTGCTAAGAGCTAATCATTGGAGTGTATATACCAATAGTACATACATCTAAAAGCTGTGTATTGTACGCGTACGAATACGGGTGCATACGAGTAGAATTGTTGATGAAACTGAACGAGGATGTAATTGTAAGCATTTTTGTTAAGTAGAAGTATTTTGATAAGTGTATTGAAGTCTTTCAAAAGTGTATAAATACATATTAAAACACTACATGTATATACATTTTAACTGAGTCGTTAAGTTATCGTTAGTCGTTACATGTAAGTGTTGTTTTGAAACCTTTAGGTTAACGATCTTGTTAAATGTTGTTAACCCAATGTTTATAATATCAAATGAGATTTTAAATTATTATATTATAATGATATTATCATGTATGAATATCTCTTAATATGATATATATACATTAAATGTCTTTACAACGATAATCGTTACATATATGTCTCGTTTAAAAATCATTAAGTTAGTAGTCTTGTTTTTACATATGTAGTTCATTGTTAATATACTTAATGATATGTTTACTTATCATAGTATCATGTTAACTATATATATATCCATATATATGTCATCATATAGTTTTTACAAGTTTTAACGTTCGTGAATCACCGGTCAACTTGGGTGGTCAATTGTCTATATGAAACATATTTCAATTAATCAAATCTTAACAAGTTTGATTGCTTAACATGTTGGAAACATTTAATCATGTAAATATCAATCTCAATTAATATATATAAACATGGAAAAGTTCGGGTCACTACAGTACCTACCCGTTAAATAAATTTCGTCCCGAAATTTTAAGCTGTTGAAGGTGTTGACGAATCTTCTGGAAATAGATGCGGGTATTTCTTCTTCATCTGATCTTCACACTCCCAGGTGAACTCGGGTCCTCTACGAGCATTCCATCGAACCTTAACAATTGGTATCTTGTTTTGCTTAAGTCTTTTAACCTCACGATCTATTATTTCGACGGGTTCTTCGATGAATTGAAGTTTTTCGTTGATTTGGATTTCATCTAACGGAATAGTGAGATCTTCTTTAGCAAAACATTTCTTCAAATTCGAGACGTGGAGAGTGTTATGTACAGCCGCGAGTTGTTGAGGTAACTCAAGTCGGTAAGCTACTGGTCCGACACGATCAATAATCTTGAATGGTCCAATATACCTTGGATTTAATTTCCCTCGTTTACCAAATTGAACAACGCCTTTCCAAGGTGCAACTTTAAGCATGGCCATCTCTCCAATTTCAAATTCTATATCTTTTCTTTTAATGTCAGCGTAGCTCTTTTGTCGACTTTGGGCGGTTTTCAACCGTTGTTGAATTTGGATGATCTTCTCGGTAGTTTCTTGTATAATCTCCGGACCCGTAATCTGTCTATCCCCCACTTCACTCCAACAAATCGGAGACCTGCACTTTCTACCATAAAGTGCTTCAAACGGCGCCATCTCAATGCTTGAATGGTAGCTGTTGTTGTAGGAAAATTCTGCTAACGGTAGATGTCGATCCCAACTGTTTCTGAAATCAATAACACATGCTCGTAGCATGTCTTCAAGCGTTTGTATCGTCCTTTCGCTCTGCCCATCAGTTTGTGGATGATAGGCAGTACTCATGTCTAGACGAGTTCCTAATGCTTGCTGTAATGTCTGCCAGAATCTTGAAATAAATCTGCCATCCCTATCAGAGATAATAGAGGTTGGTATTCCATGTCTGGAGACGACTTCCTTCAAATACAGTCGTGCTAACTTCTCCATCTTGTCATCTTCTCTTATTGGCAGGAAGTGTGCTGATTTGGTGAGATGATCAACTATTACCCAAATAGTATCAAAACCACTTGTAGTCCTTAGCAATTTAGTGATGAAATCCATGGTAATGTTTTCCCATTTCCATTCCGGGATTTCGGGTTGTTGAAGTAGACCTGATGGTTTTTGATGCTCAGCTTTGACCTTAGAACATGTCAAACATTCTCCTACGTATTTAGCAACATCGGCTTTCATACCTGGCCACCAAAAATGCTTCTTGAGATCCTTATACATCTTCCCGTTCCAGGATGTATTGAGTATCTGGTTTTATGAGCTTCTCTAAGTACCATTTCTCTCATATTTCTAAATATTGGTACCCAAATCCTTTCAGCCCTATACCGGGTTCCGTCTTCCCGAATATTAAGATGCTTCTCCGATCCTTTGGGTATTTCATCCTTTAAATTTCCCTCTTTTAAAACTCCTTGTTGCGCCTCCTTTATTTGAGTAGTAAGGTTATTATGAATCATTATATTCATAGATTTTACTCGAATGGGTTCTCTGTCCTTCCTGCTCAAGGCATCGGCTACCACATTTGCCTTTCCCGGGTGGTAACGAATCTCAAAGTCGTAATCATTCAATAATTCAATCCACCTACGCTGCCTCATATTCAGTTGTTTCTGATTAAATATGTGTTGAAGACTTTTGTGGTCGGTATATATAATACTTTTGACCCCATATAAGTAGTGCCTCCAAGTCTTTAATGCAAAAACAACCGCGCCTAATTCCAAATCATGCGTCGTATAATTTTGCTCGTGAATCTTCAATTGTCTAGACGCATAAGCAATCACCTTCGTTCGTTGCATTAATACACAACCAAGACCTTGCTTTGAGGCGTCACAATATATCACAAAATCATCATTCCCTTCAGGCAATGACAATATAGGTGCCGTAGTTAGCTTTTTCTTCAATAACTGAAACGCTTTCTATTGTTCATCATTCCATTCAAATTTCTTCCCTTTATGCGTTAATGCAGTCAAGGGTTTTGCTATTCTGGAAAAGTCTTGGATGAACCTTCTGTAGTAACCAGCTAGTCCTAAAAACTGGCGTATGTGTTTCGGAGTTTTCGGGGTTTCTCACTTTTCAACAGTTTCTATCTTTGCCGGATCCACCTTAATACCTTCTTTGTTCACTATGTGACCGAGGAATTGAACTTCTTCCAACCAAAATGCACACTTTGAAAACTTAGAGTACAATTCTTCCTTCCTCAATACTTCTAACACCTTTCTCAAATGTTCACCGTGTTCTTGGTCATTCTTTGAGTAAATAAGTATGTCATCAATGAAAACAATGACAAACTTGTCAAGGTATGGTCCACACACTCGGTTCATAAGGTCCATGAACACAGCTGGTGCATTAGTTAAACCAAACGGCATGACCATAAACTCGTAATGACCGTAACGTGTTCTGAAAGCAGTCTTTGGAATATCATCTTCTTTCACCCGCATTTGATGATACCCGGAACGTAAGTCAATCTTTGAATAAACAGACGAGCCTTGTAGTTGATCAAATAAGTCGTCGATTCTCGGTAGTGGGTAGCGGTTCTTGATGGTAAGTTTGTTCAACTCTCGGTAGTCGATACACAACCTGAATGTACCATCTTTCTTCTTGACAAACAAAACAGGAGCTCCCCACGGTGATGTGCTTGGTCGAATGAAACCACGCTCTAAAAGTTCTTGTAATTGGCTTTGCAGTTCTTTCATCTCGCTGGGTACGAGTCTGTAAGGAGCACGAGCTATTGGTGCAGCTCCTGGTACAAGATCTATTTGAAATTCAACGGATCGATGTGGGGGTAATCCCGGTAATTCTTTCGGAAATACATCGGGAAATTCTTTTGCAATGGGAACATCATTGATGCTCTTTTCTTCAGTTTGTACTTTCTCGACGTGTGCTAGAACAGCATAGCAACCTTTTCTTATTAGTTTTTGTGCCTTCAAATTACTAATAAGATGTAGCTTCGTGTTGCCCTTTTCTCCGTACACCATTAAGGGTTTTCCTTTTTCTCGTATAATGCGAATTGCATTTTTGTAACAGACGATCTCTGCTTTCACTTCTTTCAACCAGTCCATACCGATTATCACATCAAAACTCCCTAACTCTACTGGTATCAAATCAATCTTAAATGTTTCGCTAACCAGTTTAATTTCTCGATTCCGACATATATTATCTGCTGAAATTAATTTACCCTTTGCTAATTCGAGTAAAAATTTACTATCCAAAGGCGTCAATGGACAACTTAATTTACCACAAAAATCTCTACTCATATAGCTTCTATCCGCACCCGAATCAAATAAAACGTAAGCAGATTTATTGTCAATAAGAAATGTACCCGTAATAAGCTCTGGGTCTTCCTGTGCCTCTGCCGCATTAATATTGAAAACTCTTCCGCGGCCTTGTCCATTCGTGTTCTCCTGGTTCGGGCAATTTCTAATAATGTGGCCCGGTTTTCCACATTTATAACAAACTACATTGGCATAACTTGCTCCGACACTACTTGCTCCACCATTACTCGTTCTGACACCATTTGTTCCTTTCGTTCTATTAACCCCTGGTCCGTAGACCTCACACTTCACCGCGCTATGACCATTTCTTTTACACTTGTTGCAAAATTTGGTGCAGAATCCCGAGTGATACTTTTCACACCTTTGGCATAGCTGCTTCTGATTGTTGTTGTTGTTGCGGTTATTATTATTGTTGGGATGATTGTTGTAGTTGCTGTTATTATTGTTGTTGTTGTTGTTGTTGTTGTTGTTGTTGTTGTTGTTGTTGTTGTTGTTGGGCCTGTTGTTGTAGTTGCGATTGATGTTGCGATTGTTGGGATAATTGTTGCGATTATTGTTGTAATTGCTGTTGTTGTTGTATTGGTGATTCTTATCACCGTTTTCCTCCCACTTTCTTTTGATTTGCTTCACATTGGCCTCTTCAGCAGTCTATTCTTTAATTCTTTCTTCAATCTGGTTCACTAGTTTGTGAGCCATTCTACATGCCTGTTGTATAGAAGCGGGCTCGTGTGAACTTATATCTTCTTGGATTCTTTCCGGTAATCCTTTCACAAACGCGTCGATCTTCTCTTCCTCATCTTCGAATGCTCCCGGACACAATAGGCACAATTCTGTGAATCGTCTTTTGTACGTGGTAATATCAAATCCTTGGGTTCGTAACCCTCTAAGTTCTGTCTTGAGCTTATTGACCTCGGTTCTGGGACGGTACTTCTCGTTCATCAAGTGCTTGAATGCTGACCACGGTAGTGCGTACGCATCGTCTTGTCCCACTTGCTCTAGATAGGTATTCCACCATGTTAACGCAGAACCTGTGAAGGTATGCGTAGCATACTTCACTTTGTCCTCTTCAGTACACTTACTTATGGCAAACACCGATTCGACCTTCTCGGTCCACCGTTTCAATCCGATCGGTCCTTCGGTTCCATCAAATTCCAAAGGTTTGCAGGCAGTGAATTCTTTGTAGGTGCATCCTACACGATTTCCTGTACTGCTAGATCCAAGGTTATTGTTGGTATGTAGTGCAGCCTGTACTGCGGCTATGTTTGAAGCTAGAAAAGTACGGAATTCCTCTTCATTCATATTCACGGTGTGTCGAGTAGTCGGTGCCATTTCCTTCAAAATAATCAAATGGAACAAGTTAATCATATAGAATATTAAGAGTAGTTAATAGTATTTCGTAGCATAATATGAACTCATTTATAAAAGCTTTTTCTTCATATTAGCGTTTTATAAGTTTAAATTCGGGTAGTACCTACCCGTTAAGTTCATACTTAGTAGCTAATATACAATTCAACTACTACAATTCTATATGAAAAAACTGATTATAATAATATTTCGCGTTCAAACTTTTATACAATATTTTACAAACTTACAATACCGCTTATTTTACATAAAGCATGAAATATAGCACACAATAACTTTGATACAAGATAGTTGTGAAGATAATTCTAGCTAGTACACAATTCGTTCAGCAAAGGCAATAAAGACACGTAATTCATACGTCCAGAAACAAGTCATGCATTCTGGTTTTACTAGGACTACTTCCCATCCTTGGTCTTGTGGAACATAACCGTTATGGCCGTTGATAAGACAGCGTGTTGTAACGTCGTCAAAGGGACGAGGGTTACGTAATGTCCAACAGTCCCGTAACAATCTAAAAACCTCATTTCTTACCCCAATTACCGACTCCGTCACTTGTGGAAACGTTTTGTTTAATAGTTGTAGCCCGATGTTCTTGTTCTCACTTTGGTGAGAAGCGAACATTACTAATCCGTAAGCATAACATTCTTCTTTATGTTGCATGTTAGCCGCTTTTTCTAAATCACGAAGTCCAATATTCGGATATATTGAGTTAAAATAATTTCTTAACCCGTTGCGTAAAATAGCATCTGGGTTCCCCGCAATATATGCATCAAAGTAAACACATCGTAACTTATGGGTTTCCCAATGTGATATCCCCCATCTTTCAAACGAAAGTCTCTTATAAACCAAGACATTCTTGGAACGTTCTTCGAATGTCTTACAAACTGATCTCGCCTTAAATAGTTGTGCCGAGGAATTCTGACCGACTCTAGACAAGATTTCATCAATCATGTCTCCGGGTAGGTCTCTTAAAATATTGGGTTGTCTATCCATTTTGTGTTTTTAAACTGTAAAATAGACAAGAGTTAGATTCATAAAAAAATACTTATTAATACAAGCAATTTTTACATATATCATAAAGCATAAGCACACTATATTACATATATTACACCACACGAATACAACTATCTTATTCCGACTCGCTCGTTTCTTCTTCTTCGGTTTTGGTTCGTTTTGCCAAGTTTCTAGGGATATATGATGTTCCCCTAATACTAACTGTCGTTTTCCACAACGGTTTAGAAAAACCTGGTGGTTTAGAGGTTCCCGGGTCATTGTTACAACTTAAGGACTTCGGGGATTGACGATACATATAAAGTTCATCGGGGTTGGAATTAGATTTCTCTATTTTTATGCCCTTTCCCTTATTATTTTCTTTTGCCTTTTTAAATTCAGTTGGGGTAATTTCTATAACATCATCGGAATTCTCGTCGGAATCCGATTCATCGGAGAATTGGTAATCCTCCCAATATTTTGCTTCCTTGGCGGAAACACCATTGACCATAATTAACCTTGGTCGGTTAGTTGAGGATTTTCTTTTACTTAACCGTTTTATTATTTCCCCCACCGGTTCTACTTCTTCATCCGGTTCCGATTCTTCTTCCGGTTCCGATTCTTCTTCCGGTTCCGACTCTTCTTCCGGTTCCTCTTCGGGAACTTGTGAATCAGTCCACGAATCATTCCAATTTACATTTGACTCTTCATTATTATTAGGTGAGTCAATGGGACTTGTTCTAGAGGTAGACATCTATCACATAATATCAAACGCGTTAAGAGATTAATATATCACATAATATTCACATGTTAAAAATATATAGTTTCCAACAAAATTTGTTAAGCAATCATTTTTCAAGTAAACACGGTCGAAGTCCAGACTCACTAATGCATCCTAACAAACTCGATAAGACACACTAATGCAAAATTCTGGTTCTCTAAGACCAACGCTCGGATACCAACTGAAATGTCCCGTTCTTATTGATTAAAAACGTTCCATATTAATTGATTTCGTTGCGAGGTTTTGACCTCTACATGAGACGTTTTTCAAAGACTGCATTCATTTTTAAAACAAACCATAACCTTTATTTCATCAATAAAGGTTTAAAAAGCTTTACGTAGATTATCAAATAATGATAATCTAAAATATCCTGTTTACACACGACCATTACATAATGGTTTACAATACAAATATGTTACAACAAAATAAGTTTCTTGAATGCAGTTTTTACACAATATCATACAAGCATGGACTCCAAATCTCGTCCTTATTTAAGTATGCGACAGCGGAAGCTCTTAATAATCACCTGAGAATAAACATGCTTAAAACGTCAACAAAAATGTTGGTGAGTTATAGGTTTAACCTATATATATCAAATCATAATAATTGACCACAAGATTTCATATTTCAATACACATCCCATACATAGAGATAAAAAAATCATTCATATGGTGAACACCTGGTAACCGACATTAACAAGATGCATATATAAGAATATCCCCATCATTCCGGGACACCCTTCGGATATGATATAAATTTCGAAGTACTAAAGCATCCGGTACTTTGGATGGGGTTTGTTAGGCCCAATAGATCTATCTTTAGGATTCGCGTCAATTAGGGTGTCTGTTCCCTAATTCTTAGATTACCAGACTTAATAAAAAGGGGCATATTCGATTTCGATAATTTAACCATAGAATGTAGTTTCACGTACTTGTGTCTATTTTGTAAATCATTTATAAAATCTGCATGTATTCTCATCCCAAAAATATTAGATTTTAAAAGTGGGACTATAACTCACTTTCACAGATTTTTACTTCGTCGGGAAGTAAGACTTGGCCACTGGTTGATTCACGAACCTATAACAATATATACATATATATCAAAGTATGTTCAAAATATATTTACAACACTTTTAATATATTTTGATGTTTTAAGTTTATTAAGTCAGCTGTCCTCGTTAGTAACCTACAACTAGTTGTCCACAGTTAGATGTACAGAAATAAATCAATAAATATTATCTTGAATCAATCCACGACCCAGTGTATACGTATCTCAGTATTGATCACAAATCAAACTATATATATTTTGGAATCAACCTCAACCCTGTATAGCTAACTCCAACATTCACATATAGAGTGCCTATGGTTGTTCCGAAATATATATAGATGTGTCGATATGATAGGTCGAAACATTGTATACGTGTCTATGGTATCTCAAGATTACATAATATACAATACAAGTTGATTAAGTTATGGTTGGAATAGATTTGTTACCAATTTTCACGTAGCTAAAATGAGAAAAATTATCCAATCTTGTTTTACCCATAACTTCTTCATTTTAAATCCGTTTTGAGTGAATCAAATTGCTATGGTTTCATATTGAACTCTATTTTATGAATCTATATAGAAAAAGTATAGGTTTATAGTCGGAAAAATAAGTTACAAGTCGTTTTTTTAAAGGTAGTCATTTCAGTCGAAAGAACGACGTCTAGATGACCATTTTAGAAAACATACTTCCACTTTGAGTTTAACCATAATTTTTAGATATAGTTTCATGTTCATAATAAAAATCATTTTCTCAGAATAACAACTTTTAAATCAAAGTTTATCATAGTTTTTAATTAACTAACCAAAAACAGCCCGCGGTGTTACTACGACGGCGTAAATCCGGTTTTACGGTGTTTTTCGTGTTTCCAGGTTTTAAATCATTAAGTTAGCATATCATATAGATATAGAACATGTGTTTAGTTGATTTTAAAAGTCAAGTTAGAAGGATTAACTTTTGTTTGCGAACAAGTTTAGAATTAACTAAACTATGTTCTAGTGATTACAAGTTTAAACCTTCGAATAAGATAGCTTTATATGTATGAATCGAATGATGTTATGAACATCATTACTACCTTAAGTTTCTTGGATAAACCTACTGGAAAAGAGAAAAATGGATCTAGCTTCAACGGATCCTTGGATGGCTCGAAGTTCTTGAAGCAGAATCATGACACGAAAACAAGTTCAAGTAAGATCATCAATTGAAATAAGATTGTTATAGTTATAGAAATTGAACCAAAGTTTGAATATGATTATTACCTTGTATTAGAATGATAACCTACTGTAAGAAACAAAGATTTCTTGAGGTTGGATGATCACCTCACAAGATTGGAAGTGAGCTAGCAAACTTGAAAGTATTCTTGATTTTATGTAACTAGAACTTGTAGAATTTATGAAGAACACTTAGAACTTGAAGATAGAACTTGAGGGAGATCAATTAGATGAAGAAAATTGAAGAATGAAAGTATTTGTAGGTGTTTTTAGTCGTTGGTGTATGGATTAGATATAAAGGATATGTAATTTTGTTTTCATGTAAATAAGTCATGAATGATTACTCATATTTTTGTAATTTTATGAGATATTTCATGCTAGTTGCCAAATGATGGTTCCCACATGTGTTAGGTGACTCACATGGGCTGCTAAGAGCTAATCATTGGAGTGTATATACCAATAGTACATACATCTAAAAGCTGTGTATTGTACGCGTACGAATACGGGTGCATACGAGTAGAATTGTTGATGAAATTGAACGAGGATGTAATTGTAAGCATTTTTGTAAAGTAGAAGTATTTTGATAAGTGTATTGAAGTCTTTCAAAAGTGTATAAATACATATTAAAACACTACATGTATATACATTTTAACTGAGTCGTTAAGTTATCGTTAGTCGTTACATGTAAGTGTTGTTTTGAAACCTTTAGGTTAACGATCTTGTTAAATGTTGTTAACCCAATGTTTATAATATCAAATGAGATTTTAAATTATTATATTATCATGATATTATCATGTATGAATATCTCTTAATATGATATATATACATTAAATGTCTTTACAACGATAATCGTTACATATATGTCTCGTTTAAAAATCATTAAGTTAGTAGTCTTGTTTTTACATATGTAGTTCATTGTTAATATACTTAATGATATGTTTACTTATCATAGTATCATGTTAACTATATATATATATCCATATATATGTCATCATATAGTTTTTACAAGTTTTAACGTTCGTGAATCACCGATCAACTTGGGTGGTCAATTGTCTATATGAAACATATTTCAATTAATCAAATCTTAACAAGTTTGATTGCTTAACATGTTGGAAACATTTAATCATGTAAATATCAATCTCAATTAATATATATAAACATGTAAAAGTTCGGGTCACTACATAAACCATGTTGCGGACATCCTCTTAATAACTTTCCATATCTAGTCCATGCCTCATATAGAGTTTCATTCGGCTTTTGTGTAAACGTAACAATTTCTGCTTGAAGTCTTACGGCTTTAGATGCAGGAAAGAATTGTTTAAGAAATTTGTCAACTAAAATGTCCCATGTATCGATCGCCCCTTCAGGTAACGATTCCAACCAATCTTTGGCTTCTCCCTTTAAAGTCCAGGGAAATAACATGAGATATATCTGTTCATCCTCCACTTCTCGGATTTTAAATAGTGTGCAGATCCTATTAAAGGTACGTAGATGTTCATTTGGATCTTCCTTCGGCGCACCACTAAATTGGCATTGATTAGTCACCATGTGTAGAATTTGTCCTTTGATTTCATAATCTGGCGCATTAATGTCTGGATGAGTAATTGCGTGACCTTGGCCAGTGCGTTTAGCTCTCATTCGGTCTTCCATACTTAAAGGTTCCAGATTCTCCATAATTGAATTTGTTGAATCGGAATCACTAGAGGATTCTAATTTAATAGTTCGTTCCTCAACAATCTCTGTTTGAATGATTGGTGGTTCCGGAGGAAAGTTTAGTGGTTTAGGATCTACGAATCGTTCCTGAATATTCTCCGAATTCTCAATTGTGAGGTCGGGTTCAAAAAATGGATTATCGGAAATTTGAACTGGAGTACTTGGTCGACTGGATGACGATTCTAAAGAAAAATCAACGGCGGTAATATTTACTAAATGTCTTGATCTAGTTACAGGTGGTGAACGTACAAAAGGTGGTGAACGTCTTGCTCGGTGCATTCACTGAATATCCTATTAGTTTTTAAGAGGAAAGAAAAATTATAATAAGTTATCCAATCAATAGACTTTTCTGATTTTGCCCACGTTTTGAATAGCCAAAAGATGCAGCAGAGGGACAGGATTCGTTTGGTCTCAATATAATTGAGGACTGTTTGGCTCCAATAACCCGGTCCACGTACAAATCCAACTATTACTACGAACCAGAAAATTTTGATGTCTATTAATTTAACCACTTAAAACAAATTTTCGTAATTTTAAGAAATTTAGATAAGAAGTAGAATAAAAATCTATGTCCTAAAACTAGAATAGCGAGAAATAAGAAAGAAAAAGAGTTCGTCGAAAAAAAAAATTGAAAAAGAAAAATGGTTGAAAAATAAAAGGTGACGGAAAAATTAAAGAAACTTATAAAACTTAAAAATACTTGACTAACCTAACCTTATTACTACAACTAACTTAAAATTATAATCGCAAATTGAGATTACTAATTGGAATGATAATTGATACATAGGTAAAAGTCGTCTAAAAATATTAAAGCTTAAAGGAAAAACTAAATCCCAAATGGAAATAACTTAAAAAGAAACTAAAACTTAAAAAGGCGTCGCAAAATTCTAAAGCAACTAAATCTTAGTCTAAAGAAAAAGCGCTTAAGGGATTTCTATGGCAAAGCCTAAAAATCTAGAAGTAAAAATAACTATGGCAAAAACTAAGTTTAAAACTAAATATGAGCTAAAAATACAAATATTACGTTAAAACGATTAAAAAGGGACAAAATATAAAAAATATACAAAAAGTTGTAAAAAGTACAATTTTTATAAAAATATTTTTTTTATATTATTTATTTATTAAAACTACTAATTTTATAAATTAATTAAACTAATTTAAACAAAATATACAAAATAATAATAAAAACTAAAATAAATATTTAATTAAAACCTAATTAGGGTTTTATAATAATAATTCGTAATTAATACTGAATTAGGGTTCTGTCGCATGTCAGAGTTACTCCGCGAGTTGCGGTAATCGAGGCATTAAACCCCGCGAGTCGCGGGGTTCCAGTTTTCAACTGACAGGATATTTAAAATTCGACGCGTTTTTCTTTTTATTTTTTTTTTAAATTTTCTGTTTTATAATCTAAAATTTATATATAATAAAAACTTATATTTAAAAACTAAAATAAAAATAGAATTACTTTATAATTTTATAAATAAAAATCGTAAAACTAGATTTATATATATATTTTATTTTTTTTTCGGTTTTTATATTTATAAAATATATTTATAAAATAAATTAAATAAAACTTATATTTTTACAAACTAAAATAAAAATAAAGAAACTTATAAAACTTAAATATTTAACAAAATCTTAAAAATACTTATATTTTTATTTTTCTTTTTATATTTTTGAATAATTAAAACGTATTTTTACAAAAACGAATTTTAATAAAAGTTAACTAAAAATCTTTTTTTTTTATATAGCGTTGCGCTTCCGGTTTTTAAGAGTTCCCCGGCAGCGGCGCCAAAAATAACTTGATGTTTCGCGAGTTGTATATAAAATACTATTAATTTTAGCAGGAACATACTATTAAATACGATACAATTTTACACAAGATATTTATTTATTTATAGAATGGATATACTTAAACCTTGCTACAACACTTATTGGCAGTGTACCTAATCGTACAGTAGTGTAGTTTTTAGTAAGTCCGGTTCGTTCCACAGGGAATCTTTTTAAACAAAGCTTAACGCTATATTAGTTTACTTTTATAAAAATACAAATATATATAAGTAATATTATTATTATAAAGGGGGGTTTTTACCGTTTAATGACCGGTTTGTCGATTTTAAAACTTTAGTCGCAGTTAAAACTAAATGTAAAATATTAAAAATAAATACAAGACTTAAATTAAAGCATAAAGTAAATAACGATAATGAAATTGCGAATAATAAAGTGCGATAAAATAAACTTGCGATAATTAAAAAGTACGATAATTAAAAGTGCAATTAAATACAATAACAATAAATAAAAATGCGATAATTAGAAGTGCAATTAAATATAAAATAAAGGAAATTAAATATGAAATAAAAGAATTATGCTTATTTAAACTTCCGTAATCATGATGTTTGACGTGTTGATTTTTAGTTTTATGCCCATGGGTTAATTGTCCTTTGTCCTGGATTATTTAATATGTCCATACGGATTTGTCCATAATAGTCCATCAGTCATAAATATAAAGAGCGAAAGCCTTCGTCAAATTATTCTTATTCCCAAAGTCAAATATTCCAACTAATTGGGGATTCGAATTGTAACAAGGTTTTAATACTTTGTTTAATGAATACACCAGGTTATCGACTGCGTGTAAACCAAGGTTTTACTACTTTGTTAACAATTACACCAATTACCCTTGAATGTAATTCACCCCTGTTTCGACAAGTCTATTAACTATTAATCCAGTTCCGTATCCGGTAAAATGAATAATTATTGGTATTTATAGATATCCCGCCCACCGTACCCAGTAAAGCGTATGTGGTTATATATAAATACGTCAAATTATAAGTTTGTATATTAAATTAACAAGGTATTGTTTAGTTAATATAAAACCCATTAATAGCCCATAGTCTAATTTCCACAAGTGTCGTTCTTTTGTCCAAACCCCAATTATGGTACAAAGCCCAATTACCCAATTTTAGTAATTAGCCCAACATCATGATTACTTCAGATTAAATAAGCATAATAATAACTTAGCTACGAGACATTAATGTAAAAAGGTTGAACATAACTTACAATGATTAAAAATAGCGTAGCGTTACACGGACAGAATTTCGACTTACACCCTTACAACATTCGCTAACATACCCTTATTATTAGAATTATAATTAAAATTAAAATTAAAATTAAAATATAAATATAAATATTTACGTAGTATTATGAGAGAAGAAGAAAAAGATGATGAAAAATGCTCAGAATTCGGTTGCTTTTATAGGGACTTTCAAAACTTGGGGCTCCGCGACTCGCGGCATTTTTGGCCTTCAAACTCCGCGAGTCGCGGAGATTGAAATTATAGCTCAGTCCATTTTGGAGTCTTTCTTGCCGACGGTTTTTATTATTTATTATAATATATAAATAATTATAAGAATTATTTAAATATTATATTATATTTATGTGCATAGTTGACTTGTAATTTTTAGTCCGTTGCGTCGAGCGTTGAGAGTCGACTCTGGTCCCGGTTCCGGATTTTCGAACGTCCTTGCGTACAATTTAATATCTTGTACTTTGCGTTTTGAATCTTGTACTCTTGTAATTTCGAGACGTTTCTTATCAATAATTGGAACCTCTTTGATTGTATTTTGTACTTTTGAGCTTTTTGGTCGTTTGCGTCTTCAATTCGTCGAATCTGTCTTTTGTCTTCACCTTTTATTATTTAAACGAATAACACTTGTAAATAGAACAATTGCAACTAAAAGCTTGTCTTTCTTGAGGAATAATGCTATGAAATATATGTTCGTTTTTAGCATTATCAGTAACACCGAACAAGAAATGCTTGCGGACATCCTAAAAACATTTGCGTCTTTATGCAGGATCAACATGAAGCTTAACCCGCTCAAATGTAGTTTTGGGGAAGAGGAAGGCAAGTTTCTAGGTCATGTGGTGACGGCGCGGGGAATCAAGGCAAATCCCAAAAATATTGAGGCCATTGATAGTTTACCATCCCCAAGAACAAAGAAAGACGTACAGAGTCTAACCGGGAAGCTCACGACGATTACGCGGTTTCTGTCAAAAGCCGCAGAGAGGCAGCTGCCATTCTTCAATACTTTGAAGAGTTGTTTAAAGAAAAAAGACTTCATATGGACTCAGGAAGCAGAATCAGCTTTTCAAGAAATGAAAAAGTTACTTGCTGAATTACCAACACTCACCGCGCCAGTATCAGGAGAAACGCTTACGCTGTACCTTGCGGCATCAAAAGAAGCTATTAGCTCGGTTCTTATCGCGGACCGCGGAAAGGTAATCCATTATTTTTATTTTATTTGTTTACATATGAATTATTTATTTCGTAACACTGAGGTTTTCTCAGACACAAATGACGGTCTACTTCGTAAGCAAGACGCTGACAGTTAGCGAAGTAAACTGTTCACCAATGGAGACACTAGTGTATGCGCTAGTCCATACAGCGCAACATTTGCGTCGGTATTTTCAGGCACATCCAATTGTGGTTCTAACTGATCAGCCAATCAAACAGGTTGGTAAATACCTAATATGCGGCAATGTCCGGGAATACCGCATTAACTAACGCAATCATTTTTCTTTCAGGTGCTATATAAGCCAAAGATTTCTGGCCGAATGGCTAAATGGGCAGTGGAGTTAGGAGAACACGAAATAAATTTTTCTTCGTGAAGCGCGGTTAAAGGTCAAATCTTTGCGGATTATCTAGCAGAGTTACCAGCGGATGTTGAAGCATCGGCTGAACATCAGGATATGCCCGCACCAATTTTAACATCATGGGAGTTATACACCGATGGTGCTTGCAGCGCCACTGGTGCGGGCGCAGGCATAATTTTAACTGGCCCGGATGGCGAAGAGCATACATATGCCCTGCGGTTTAATTTTGATGTTACAAACAACGAAGCAGAATACGAAGCTTTGTTAGCAGGTATGCGAATTGTGCCTAAATTAAATGTTAAAGTGTTGCACGCTTATGTGGATTCAAAGTTGGTATGCAGCCAAGTTAGTGGAGATTTTGAAGCACATGACATAGCCATGCAGCAATATCTGTCGCTTGTTCATAACCTCACTGGCCAGTTTGAGGCTTTTCAAATTTCTCATGTAATACGAGGGCATAACAAAAAGGCGGATGCGCTTAGCAAATTGGCTGCATTGGCCTTTGATCATCTGGGCAAAAGAGTTCTCATAGAAGAACTACACGCAAAATCCATTGTTATGATGCCCTTAGTGGCACCTGTTGAGGAATCCAGCTCAACGTGGATGATACCTATCATTGCTTTCCTGCGGGATGGCACATCACCCGCAGACTCTGTTGAAGCAAAGAAAGTCCGCAACAAGGCACCAATGTATGCCCTTGAGGGCGATGTCCTGTATCGAAAGAATTATTTAGGACCACATTTAAGGTGCATTGGTCCAAACGAAGCAGTGGAGGTTATACACGAAGTGCATAAGGGTGCATACGCTCTTCATTCAGGGCATAGATCTATTGTGTCAAATATTATGAGGTTGGGTTATTATTGGCCTATCATGTACGTAGAAACCGCACGCATAGTTAAACACTACGAGTCCTGCCAAATACATGCACCTATCAGCAGAGCACCTACGCATCCAATGATTTTAGTCTCCTCACCATGGCCGTTCTGCAAATGGGCAATTGACATAGTCGGACTGTCACACCTCCAAATAGGGCCTGGGGTAATTGTGTCTAATTATATCAAATCACGGTTATATAAACGAGAACGACTCTACATGAGACGTTTTGTTGAGTTTTGCAGCGGAAGATAAATATGTCTTTAATTGATATGATATGTAATGAAGACTCCAAGCATAGCAATCAATCATCATCAAAGCAATAGATATACAGCGGAAGCAATATTTAAGTACCTGAGAATAAACATGCTTAAAAAGGTCAACACGAGGTTGAGTGATATTTAGACTAGACTTTCAAGTTTGCCCCGTAACAAGTTATCGTTTATACTTGTCGGTTGGGGACTTGCTGGTCATAGCCCAACATATCACAGTTTAATAGTTGGTACTGATATTTAGACTAGACTTTCAAGTTTGCCCCGTACAAGTTATCGTTTATACTTGTCAGTTGGGGACTTGCTGGTCATAGCCCAACATATCACAGTTTAATATTTGATACGGGTAAAATAGTTATAAAAGTTGCACATGTATTCTCAGCCTAAAAATATATAAAAAGGGAGCAGATGAACTCACATTAAATATTAGTTGAAGTATTCCACACAAGAAGGAAAGTAAAGCAAGTAAGTGATCTAGATATCAACCTTGAGGTATAACGTTTGATTAGTTAATATCTAACTTGACATAAAGTATGTTTATTAATATAGCAACTATATTGACAGTGACTGTTTTCGAGAAAAGTTCCTATTTCTCAAAAGTTTCTATTTTTGAAAACCTACTATTTATGAAAAACTTCCACTTATAGTAAGCTTATAGTTTAAGAAAGTTCGGGTTATAATTCTTAACAAAGATGTTGTACAATCTCGCCCAAACTTCGTTGCTAACATGCAAGTCACTCGAATGATCTATTGTTACCGAGCGGCCCATGATCTCTTGACCAGAATCTAAGTCTTGGCATTCGAGATCCACAAGCGTCCCATAATGGTAACAAGGATCACCCTAGGCCACAAGTAGCGGTGATGTTTGTAGTCTTTGTACGCTATCTTTAATTATAACCTTCACGTTAGGTGTGTATATACATATATATTCATTAATTCGATTTTAATTATAACTCATATATATTAATTCATAAAAATACTTTTATAATTTTTAGTAACATATATTACTAATTATAACATGTTATTTATTTTTATTTTAATTGCATATAATTTATAACATTATTTACATGTTTCGGTAAAAAAATATTAAACTGAAGTAAATAGTAAAAAGTAAAAAGTAAAAAGTAAAAAGTAAAAATTAAAAAGCAAAAAGTAAAAAGTAAGAAAAGTATACTTACTAGTAGTAATTCTTCAAAGAGAAATGAGAAAAATTTTGGTGTGAGTTTGAATGAGAAATGAGGGGTATTTATACTTGAAAAAATTAGGTAAAAAGAATAAAATAATTAAAAGAAAAAGAAATATTTTAATTTTTAATAGGATTTTAAAATTCTAAAGTATTAAATGTTAGGTCATGAGATAATGCACAAAATAAAATAATAAAAGTAATTTTCCATTATAATTTTTAATTAAAAAGTAATTTATTTATTTATTTATTTTATTAAAAAAATCATTTATTTTAAGGATTTTTTTTTATATTTTTTTTCAAAATACACAAATTGATTTACTACTTTTCCAAGAATATTTGTCAATATTTTTTATTCATAATAACAATACTGATAATAAAGATATTAATTATTGATATCTTGTTTAAAAAGGATATTAATAATAGTAATATTAATATATCAAATTAATGCGTAATTATTTACAAATAATTGTTCGTGAATCGTCAGAATTAGTCGAGGTTAAATGAAATCATATAAATATTTTTGTTTAAATTTTGCCAGAAATTTACGGGTTGTCACAGTATCCCCCTGTTAATAGAAATTTCGTCCCGAAATTTAGTTGTTGCCATCAGTCAGCGTTGTTTGTAAACAGGTGAGGATATTTTCGTTTTATTTGGTCTTCACGTTCCCAGGTATGCTCGGGGCCTTTCGTGAATTCCAACTAATAGGATATTGTTTAGTTTCTAGCGTTTAAATCTTACGATCCATAAATTCTATGAAGTGCATTTTATTATTAATGCGGAGGTTATCTAAAGGATTTAACAAGAGTGTCATTGATTAGGTTTTCCTCAGAAAGAGATGATGATGTTATACAAGAATTTCAATATACATGAAATGTGTGATGAATAATAGTGAGCTTATTTAAACCTTGAGCGTTTATGCCACAATATTAGGGTAGTCAAAATAGAGAGGAGTTCATGAAAATCATAATCATGAAATTTGATAGAGATCGTCATTCTTTACAATAAGAATGATGAATATGAGTTGAAAAATAGAGTTTTATCAACATTGGGTAATATGGATAAAATATTTCGATTATAGGAAGAGTATAAACGAAGCTATCGTAAAAGAGTGAAATGAAGAAATTAAATGCTCGTCTTAACTTTTGACATAGTTAAAGTTGATTTCCGGAATTCAAGGGATTAAAGAAAATCTTCATAATCTGTATAAGATTCGATTCTCCGGTAATTACGGAAATTGAGATTTTCTTTGATTAAATGCGGTGAAATTGTCTCGATTGACGTGTCTGGAATTTTGCTATAAATTAGCTTCTTCCGTTTCATTATCTTCACCACTTCTCAATTCATACCTTCTTCCTCAATTCATACTTCCAAAGATTTGTTAATATGCTCAATCCAGTTCTTGTTCTTGACCTTATATTGGTTATCGCCACAATCTTCCTTCTTTTCCAACTCCCACCAGAGGAGTCTGTTTACTTCTATTATGCTCTAGGATTTATTATGTTTTTAGTTCTCCCGTGTCTTTATATTGCTATACGCATTGATATACACGGTTTTGTAATTTCAGTGTTGTTATCGGGCTTTATATTTTCCCTTATATGTCGAAGCTTCATGCTTTTGTAAAGCAAGTAACGGTCTAGAATTTTTAGGTAAGAAGTTTCAAATGAACCTAATGTTCTAAGCAGAAAGAAATGTAATATCATGATTTGATTTGTTACATTACCAGAATTACTGAGGATGGAACTATCAAGAATATATGTTCTTGATATGTTCAGAGTTTAAGTAGAATGTAAGAGTCGTATAACATGGCAAATGATGATTATAAAGTCTATGAATCATCATCTTCCATTAAAAATTTAGCATGACTTACTGTAATATAATCACGTTGGCCTGACGTCATTATATTATACTAACTCATGCTTCAATTCCCAACACTACTTTAAATTATTCATAATTTAAACTTGAATTTTACAGAATATAGAAACTAAAACAGTTTCCTTTATGATGTGATAAAGATATCGCAAGGAGACAATTAATTGCGGTCAAGAATCGTTATGAAGATATCTTCAGAAATATAGAGGATATTTATAACTAAAGATACAATGATATCTTAGGATTTCTGAGATCGAATGATAATGAGGAAAATTCTTCCGTAAAGATTAAGAATGCGTAAAAAGATCTTCTGTGGTTTTCATCTGAAATCGAATCATCTAGACTCTTTGATTACAGGTTTAGTCCTTGTGATTTGTCCTTGGTCTCCTCCATAGTTTGCTCAATCTGTTTTCCAATTCCAAATCTGAGCTTTTTCAATGTGTCATTCTTTATCGTCACACTTTTGGCCATTAAGACCATCTATAGCTTTTGCTGCTTCGTCAGCATTCTCAAGGTTAACGAATCTTAATCATTGATTATCAATCCGAGATGGTTTCAAGAAATTTCGTTTTTAGATGATTAAACGCTGATTGTAATCGTCAACGGATCTAATGGTTGATGAATAGACGTTGTTGATTTTAAAAGTAATGAATGATAATTTCTGTGGTTTGATGTGATAATTCATCGCAGAATACGAATGAATATAATTCAGGAATGTAGTGATCTTTAGGAAGATAACACCTGCTAAAGTTTTACTTGGATTCTGATATGTCAAAATCAGAATAGGTAGTTGAATTTGTATGAAGATGGTTGTTCTTTAGTGAACGGATACATATATCTTGTGAATGTAAGTAGTATAGTTAATGATTGTTGTATCAGAATGGAAGAATGTACAATGTAACATATTAATGTGAAGTCTAAATATTTCTTGGGTATTACCTACCCGTTAAAATATTTTCACAATTAACATTTTCGTGACAGCAGAAATATTATGAAATGGAGTTTATGGTGTTGAAGCAGTGATTAACGATTACTAAGTTATTAACGAAGGATGTTCATCATAGCATATTAGTGATATGAATTAACCAAGTAGTACATACTAGTTAAGATTCACACGTAATAGCTTGGTACGAAAAGATATATTATTGTTCTAAATCATATATATATATATATATATATATATATATAATATACATGTATAATTCTTCAGGGAGAATGAGTCAATACATCTTAACTCATTATTACTAATATTCCTTGGTATCTATGGACGTATGATGTTGATGCTTGAGGTACTGAGTGAGATGCAGATGTTGTTGTTGATGAAGCTGATGCTGTTGGTGGTGATATTGATGGTACTATTGGTACTGGTGGTGATGCTGGTTATGCTGCTGGTGCTGCTAATGCTTGTAGAATTCGCACCATATTCTCCAGAGCCACCACTCGAGCGCGAAGCTCATTGACTTTTTCTACTATTCCGGGATGATTGGCGGTTGGAACAAGGGGGTGAATAAGATCTAGAATCTTTGATATTATATATTCATGACGGGATACCCTGGAAAGAAAAGAGAAAATGGTGTTTCGGACTGGTTCGCCGGTAAGTGCTTCAGGTTCTTCGCCAAGAGGTGAATTCGGTTGGTGGAAGGGATCACCTTCTTCTTGCCTCCATTGATTGAGTCGGCTACGAACCCATCCCGAATTCATCCAGAAAAGATGATGGCTGATTGGTTCGTTTATTCCGGTTACGCTACCGTTGGAGCTCGAGGAGTTCGAGAAATTCATATTATGTGTTTGGAATAAGGTTTGATATGAAATGGGTATTGAATAATGAATGATATATTCGTCTTCTTGAATACGTATTTATAGCAAAAAGATTTCCGTGATTTACGGAGAAAATTTAGGAAAAGTGGTAGACAAAGTTTACTGGGATAGATATGATTAGATATGATAAGATATGATGTGTCTATACTCTAATAATGGCAGTATGACGTGTCTAGATGATAAGTATGTAATCCGATAATCTTTTGATTAAAGATTTTCAATTCGTAATGACCTATTCAGGTCCAGGGGCTTGAGCTATAGGATCCTTTAAATCAGTAATCCAAACGCTTTCTATTCTATAGTTTCGTAAACGTCATCCGTCAGGAA
This sequence comes from Rutidosis leptorrhynchoides, assembly GCF_046630445.1. NCBI lineage: Eukaryota > Viridiplantae > Streptophyta > Magnoliopsida > Asterales > Asteraceae > Rutidosis > Rutidosis leptorrhynchoides. The sequence goes on from NC_092342.1 coordinate 74,616,638, forward strand.
AATTCAATGATCAAAACAACAAGAAAGCAAGGAAAGTAATGAATATGAATAGTGATGACATTATAATGTCTTTGAGAGTCTCGATAACTCAATGACATTTTCTGGTTCGCAAACCGATGCATAAAGGCATAAGACATATAGGTACGTGATATAACATGGAGTTATATACGTTTGAGTATGAATAGTAACAAATATAGGAGTTTCAAAATTCATGGATAATATTTCATGTAATACATATGTAATACACAAACCATGATAGATGACTTAGGAATGTCAAGAATTTCAGAAATCATGGTGTCGCATTTAAATACGATGGCGTAATTGGATAATACTTAGGAAAGTGAGCAGATTTCTTAGGTTGGCTCGGCATTCTAAGATAAGTAAAGTTTTTAAAGTATAGTGTAGCATTTAACAGTTAAAGGCAACAAGTAAGGGCACTACGGTCAAGGAAAGTTGTAGTCCTACATTGCTAAAGTACCTAATTGTATAAGGCACACATAAAATGCAATCCTGGTTCTCTACAACAACCTGCTCTGATACCAATCTGTCACTCCCCCAAATAGGGCCTGGGGTAATTGTGTCTAATTATATCAAATCACGGTTGTATAAACGAGAACGACTCTATATGAGACGTTTTGTTGAGTTTTGCAGTGGAAGATAAATATGTCTTTAATTGATATGATATGTAATGAAGACTCCAAGCATAGCAAGCAATCATCATCAAAGCAGTAGATATACAGCGGAAGCAATATTTAAGTACCTGAGAATAAACATGCTTAAAAAGGTCAACACGAGGTTGAGTGAGTTCATAGGTTTGTCATAAATAATGATTTCAGTAATAGTGTTAGACCACAAGATTTAGTTTGTAAAGTAGATCTCACAAGATCCAAAAGTTGATCTCCCGCATGATCAAAAGTTATGCCAGTGCGTGATATTTAGACTAAACGTTGTTTGGCCCGTGACAAGTTGTTCTGTCCTTGTCGTTTAATTTCATTATCAAGTAATACAAAGACTTAGTCAAATGTATCGGGGACGTTACTCCCGCTAGGCCTATCCCCAATAATTAAGAATGCCGCAGCAATTAAAAATATCATTGTAGGGACTTAGTCGGACATAGCCGGGTATAGCATAGTTTAACAGTTGGTACTGATATTTAGACTAGACTTTCAAGTTTGCCCCGTAACAAGTTATCGTTTATACTTGTCGGTTGGGGACTTGCTGGTCATAGCCCAATATATCACAGTTTAATAGTTGGTACTGATATTTAGACTAGACTTTCAAGTTTGCCCCTCAGAAGTTATCGTTTATACTTTTCGGTTGGGGACTTGCTGGTCATAGCCCAACATATCACAATTTAATATTTGATACGTGTAAAATAGTTATAAAAGTTGCGCATGTATTCTCAGCCCAAAAATATATAAAAAGGGAGCAGATGAACTCACATTAAATAGCAGTTGAAGTATTCCACGCAAGAAGGAAAGTAAAGCAAGTAAGTGATCTGGATATCAACCTTGAGGTATAACGTTTGATTAGTTAATGTCTAACTTGACATAAAGTATGTTTATTAATATAGCAACTATATTGACAGTGACGGTTTTCGAGAAAAGTTCCTATTTCTCAAAAGTTTCTATTTTTGGAAACCTACTATTTATGAAAAACTTCCACTTATAGTAAGCTTCTAGTTTAAGAATGTTTGGGTTATAATTCTTAACAAAGATGTTGTACAATCTCGCCCAAACTTCGTTGCTAACATGCAAGTCACTCGAATGATCTATTGTTACCGAGCGGCCCATGATCTCTTGACCAGAATCTAAGTCTTGGCATTCGAGATCCAAAAGCATCCTATAATGGTAACAAGGATCACCCTAGGCCACAAGTAGCGGTGATGTTTGTAGTCTTTGTACGCTATCTTTAATTATAACCTTCACGTTAGGTGTGTATATACATATATATTCATTAATTCGATTATAATTATAACTCCTCTATATTAACTCATAAAAATACTTTTATAATTTTTAGTAACATATATTACTAATTATAACATGTTATTTATTTTAATTTTAATTGCATATAATTTATAACATTATTTACATGTTTCGGTAAAAAAATAATAAACTGAAGTAAATAGTAAAAAATAAAAAGTAAAAAGTAAGAAAAGAATACTTACTAGTAGTAATTCTTCAAAGAGAGAATGAGAGAAATTTTGGTGTGAGTTTGAATGAGAAAAGAGGGGTATTTATACTTGAAAAAATTAGGTAAAAAGAATAAAATAATTAAAAGAAAAAGAAATATTTTAATTTTTAATGGGATTTTAAAATTCTAAAGTATTAAATGTTAGGTCATGGGATAATGCACAAAATAAAATAATAAAAGTAATTTTCCATTATAATTTTTAATTAAAAAGTAATTTATTTATTTATTTATACATTTTATTAAAAAATCATTTATTTTAAGGATTTTTTTTATATTTTTTTTAAAATACACAAATTGATTTACTACTTTTCCAAGAATATTTGTCAATATTTTTTTATTCATAATAACAATACTGATAATAAAGATATTAATTATTGATATCTTGTTTAAAAAGGATATTAATAATAGTAATATTAATATATCAAATTAATGCGTAATTATTTACAAATAATTGTTCGTGAATCGTCGGAATTAGTCGAGGTTAAATGAAATCATATAAAGATTTTTGTTTAAATTTTGCCGGAAATTTACGGGTTGTCACACGGACCATTTCCAAAAGGCCGAGGTAATATAATCATTTATTTTCTACCATATGCTACTTACATCAGAATCTTACGCATACTCTGCACACGCAGGAAACATCAAGTTTTTGATTGTTGCAATTGACTATTTCACAAAGTGGGTGGAAGCAAGACTGCTGGCAACAATTTCAGGAAAAAGAGTGCGAAATTTTGTATAGGAAGACATTGTCTATCGATTCGGCATACCAAACTAAATTATTAGCGATAATGGAATGCAGTTTGTGGGGGATCCTTTTCGAAGTTGGTGCGCGGGGCTTAATATTATGCAAACTTTCACGTCCGCCGCATATCCGCAAGCGAATGGCCAGTGCAAAGTCACCAACCGGGATATAGTAGCTGGAATTAAGGCTAGATTAGGCCACGGTCGCATCGGTTGGGTGGACGAGCTACCAAAGGTATTATGGGCGCATACAACAACACCTAAAGCAAGCACTGGTGAGACTCTGTTCAGTTTAGTATATGGATCCGAAGCTGTGGTACCCGCAGAGATTGGGGTACCAACGTTCCGCATATAGAATTTTGATGAGCAAAACTACTCAGAAGCTTTGCGGGACAATCTTAATTTGCTGGAAGAACGCACACTCTCTGCGGCGATTAACGAAGCTAATAATAAGCAAAAAATCGCAAAGTACTATAATCAGCTTGTGCGTTCGCGCTCTTATAAGTGCGGGGGTCTAGTTTGGCGTCAAAACGACGCAAGTCATGCGGAAGATACTGGGAAGTTGGGCCCCCGTTGGGAAGGTCCGTACAAGGTAGTGGGATCAAGCATCACTCATTCACATGCCATCTCATTGTTCACCCAAAAAATCTTCTTGTTTAAGACAGATCGCTTCCCTCAGTCAGCGGGAGGCCTAGTCGATGTAGGCCCTCAAACCAAACGGCGGGTAGACCAGTCGAAGGAGTAGTTCACTTTCCTGTTTGTACATATACTATACTCAAAAATTCTCTATCCGCATAGTTGCTGATCTGAAGAGCTGCCAGGTCATCTCCCTCGAAAATGACCTTTCTCTAAGGCTCGTCCCAAGCTAGACTCAGCCCATATCTTTTGCCTTGTCATTCTGATACAATATTAATGGAGCGAGTTTACGAGCTAGACTGGTTAGAGAGGAGCGAAGCCATCCCCAAATTTCTTGCTAAACCTAAGCTATCAACCATCTCCCCTATGCCGATCTTATTAGAGAAAGCTACTTCCGGGAGGAAACTAAATAAATAGCGTAGATAAGCTATGTATTTTATATAAAACTAATATTTTAGCACATTATTTTTTCCTATGTAATTTCCGTCCGTTTGGATGTGTCGCGGTTATAATTATGATTAATGCCAACTAAAATATTTACTCGTGCATACGCTTTCTATATGTATGTTTCTTTTTGTATGCGGTTCCTGCCTACTTAAGGGGTGTTCTCTAGCCCCCGCGCGGCAGAAGCCTGTTTGGTTACAAGGCTAGACATAAACGGCAGTTAAAGGGAATTGTTTTTCCCCTAACCAAGCACCACGCAGACTATTTCGCTGCCAAGTCGACTTAAAAATACAAGCATTGGTTTGCTTGTGCGTAATTACTCTCGCATTGCTTTGCTTGAGGAACTCTTAAGTATAAAAGCATTGGTTTGTTTTTGTTGCGTTGCTTACCATACAGCTAAAGTGTACTTCTAGCACATGACAAAGCAAGAACGCAGTAGCTTTTGAGTCTAAAAATCTAAGGGTAAATTTGCTAAAGTATTGGTTTATTTTACGCAGTACCCGCATATGCGCATGAGTTTTGGTTAACTTACGTGCATAGGCATGCGGTTTACATTTTGTTTTGACTCACGATATATAAACAATGAAATACACAACAATGCATGCATAATACGAACATATATAGCAAAATAAGTTATTACACATACAAATTGTTTTCAATGCCTGCCCAACAAGGGACTTAGGTGTAGTGACCCGAACTTTTCCATATTTATATATATTAAATGAAATTGATATTTACATGATTAAATATTTCCAACATGTTAAGCAATCAAACTTATTAAGACTTGATTAGTTGAAATAGGTTTCATATAGACAATTGACCACCCAAATTGACCGGCGATTCACGAACGTTACAAATTCGTAAAAACTATATGATGTTATATATATAGACATATATATATGGTTAACATGAAATTATGATAAGTAAGTATCTCACTCTGTATGTTAACAATGAGTGATATACATAAAAATGAGTTTATTGAATTAAGAAACTCGAAACGATATATATAACGATTATCGTTATAACAACGTCTTACTAAATACATATGAATCATATTAAGATATTGTTACACTATGTTTAAATATGATAAATGATAAGTAAACATATTATTAAGTGTATTAACAATGAACAACATATGTAAAAACAAGACTACTAACTTAAGGATTTCGAAACGAGTCATATATGTAACGATTATCGTTGCAACAACATTTAAATGTATATATATCATATTAAGATATATTAATACATCATAATATCATGATAATGTAATAATTTAACATCTCATTAGATATTATAAACAATGGGTTAACAACATTTAACAAGATCGTTAACTTAAAGGTTTCAAAACAACACTTACATGTAACGACTAACGATGACTTAACGACTCAGTTAAATGTATATACATGTAGTGTATTATGTTGTAATAATACACTTTTGGAATACTTCAAGACACATATCAAATTACTTCTATTTAACAAAAATGCTTACAATTATGTAACGACCCGACTTTTTCGACTTGCTTTTGTGCCTTGTATTTTAGCGGAACTGCGTATCTGTGCGTACCGTGTTACTTTATTACTCCGGAACCTTGGCACATGTGTTTTATATTCATATATGCTTAAAAACATGCCTTGGTGTATGTGGAATGCTTAACTTGTCCATTGGATGCTTAAAAACGAGTCAAACTTGCCGTTACGAATAAACCGCGGACTGCGCGCACGTTTGACTTTTGTCGGAACCGGAACTTTTGGACTGCGAAATATTAATTATTATTTTATAATAATAATTACCTGGGCCGTTGAATGCTTAATTTTATTTATTTAATTGCTAAAGCCCAATAGTTAGTCTTGTTGGACTTTCTACCTTGTTGGGCTCAAGCCCACCCTACTCTAGCTAGTGACCCAATTAATTAGCCCAAATATTATTACTAGTGACCCATAATAATAAATAAATAAATAATAAATTAATTAATTAATGAGTTATACTAGCATAATGGATAAGGTTTATCTAATTGTCACATGGGATTCTAGCAAAAGGACACACTTTAGACAACCACTAACCAAAAAGCAACATGGTGTCTCCCCCTCCCCCCTCAAAAATTTCGGCCACCATGAGGCCTCATGGCCACCTCATCAATCCATGTGATACTCATTTGCCTATAAATACTAGCCTTTAGTCCCTCATTTCCACACTTGATCATTTTGGTTTTTCACACACTTGTTCTTTCTTTCTTTCTTTCCTTTCTAGCATTACTTGTAAGTCTTCTTTTCCTTCTTCTTTTTCTTTTCAAATTCATGATCATCATCATCATTTTATGGAGATCAAAGTTCCTTTTAGCTTTGATCTTACTTATATCTTGTTGATTCAAGCATGAATCTTTCAAGAACATGGAAGATTCAATCTTTTTAGCTTGAATCTTCATATCTTTTGTAGGTCTACTTCTTTTATACTTTAATCTTTCTATTTTATGATAAAGATTCAAACTTTTGTTTGTAATCTTCATGCATCTTCAAGATCCAAGCTTTATGCTTCAAGATCTTCAAGAACAATCAAGATGCAAGCTTTCTAGCTTGAATCTTCATATCTTTTTATTAGATCTAAGTTCTTTTTGCTTTGATCATGTTGTTTTGTGAAAAAGGTTCAAACTTGTGTTTGTTATCTTCATATATCTTAAAGATCCAAGCTTTATGCTTCAAGATCTTCAAGAACACTTAAAGGTTCAAGTTTTCTAGCTTTGCAACCTTGTAACTTGTGTGAAATGGATCCAAGCTCTCTAGCTTAGGGTTCCATCACCTCATTTGACTTAGATTGTGCTATTACTTGTTGAATTAATGTAAAGTTTGTAACTTTAGTTGTTATTGTGAATTGAAATTGTGTTAAGACTAAGGATATGATGTAACCTTGGTTCATCATCCATCTAAGACTCATGAATGAGTTGTGTTCTTACTTGGTCTGAACATATTATGTATTGATGGTGAATCTTGGTCAAAAGTGATGCTAAACTATCAACGAGTTGTACACTTGAAGCTACAAGCATCAAGGATGAGAACCGTGATGAGCATCAAGCACCAAGAACCCCACCAGAGCACTTGTCCACTGATTTTTGTATCTTATCAGACCACCTGGGCTACTGGAAAGTTGATTTTAAGTTCAGTTCGATTAGATGATTTTTCGTTTAGGCCTCATCTTAATCCGAGTTACGGTTTAGGATTTATGGCCCTCCGATAGTCACTACACCCTATTAACGTTGTGCTGAAATTTCTGACCGACTCGCACTTAAACCATCGCCACGGTCAAACAAAGACGAGTTAGGTTCTGAAAATTGGTCAGCTGTTAGGGGACTCATATACGAAGCCATAACCACTGACCATGCATCTTTTCGATTTACGTAGAGGTCGTAGCAGCTGACCGAAGTCAGCCTATTGTTTCGATCTCTATTCTCGTCAAACTTACTTAGCTTTTATGATGATGAATGATGATGATGATGACACTTAAACTTATTTTATGCACTATTTGAATATATAAAGACAACCTACTGACCTAGTAACCTTTGATTTAGGTTGACGACCTTTTGGACCGACTTACTACTTGCGTACTTTCATTACCAACTTTACCGCTTTTATCACTGTGAGTTATAACATTCCTTTTTACTTTAATTATTTTGGGACTGAGAATACATGCGCTTTTTACGTTTTACATACTAGGCACGAGTACTTAAACTTTATATGTGTGTGGGTTAAACAACGGCATAAACATTCCCTTTAGCACGGTAACGTTTAGTCATTGGTCTTTGAACCGGTGAACGCGAATCTTAGATATGAATCCATAGGGTTTGACATCCCCACTCGGGCTAGTCGCGCTAGCATTTAACGGGTGTTTAATACTTCGTGAACATACGCACTCGCCAAGTGTACTTTCAGGGGGTTATAAACGTTAAGTTTAGTTACCGGGTGCCGACGGTTATGCATATACTTTTCATACTATTTTGATACGCTGTTGCAGCACTGAAATCTCGTGGCCTATCTTACGTTACTATTACAACTTAAACTATAGCTCACCAACATTCGTGTTGAATTTTTAAGCGTGTATTTCTCAGGTGCTTAGAGGTTTATTGCTTCTGCTGTTAGACTTGATGTCATGCTGTTACACTTGCTGTCATGCTGTTATTGAATTGCTGTTATGGACCTACTGTACTAGTTATCCACTGCATTACTAGAGATGTCTCAAATTATGAAACTTATTTTTTGCATTCGTAAACTTATGTTATTTTGGAGCAATGGTTTGTAATAAGTCTTATGACATGTTCTCTTTGTAAAACGTTATCTTTTAATGAATGCAAATCGGTTTTCAAACAGCATATAGTGTTTGACCTTGTGATGATCCTGTTGTTGATGATCCGTAGATGATGGTTTTGTACGGGGCGTCATAAATTACATTCTCGTTCAATTTCATCAACAATTCTACTCGTATGCAACCGTATTCGTACTCGTACAATACCCAGCTCCTAGACGTATATACTATTGGTATGTATACATAATAATTCTGCTCTTAGCAGCCCTAGATAGTCAACAAACATATAGAACCAACAATTAGACAACTAGCATGACTTATGAGCAAGGAAACAAAAACAAGAACTCCTTTTAACCCCACTCACCTTCACCACTCACCACCTACTCCATTTCACTTCCAATTTTCTTCCCAATTCTCTCTCAAAACACACACACTCTTCCATGAACATCTAAGTTACTATTTTTCCAGCAAAAATCATCAAATACAAGCTTTGGTTATTACCTATAATCATCATAAAAACAATTACTCGAGAACACATCAAGAACACTTCCAAGTTTACAAGTTTACTTCCAAGTTTCCTAATCCATTCCAAGCAATCATCTAAGATCAAGAAACCTTTGTTATTTACATTAGGTTATCTTTCTAAATCAAGGTAATATTCATATTCAAGCTTTGATTCAATTTCTATAACTATAACTATCTTAATTCGAGTAATAATCTTACTTGAACTTGTTTTTGTGTCATGATTCTATTTCAAGAACTTCCAAGCCATCAAAGATCCTTTGAAGCTCAAGTTATTTTTTCATCATTTCCAATAGGTTTACCTACTAAACTTGAGGTAGTAATGATGTTCATAACATCATTCGATTCATATATGTATAACTATCTTATTCGAAGATTTGAACATGTAATCACTAGAACATAGTTTAGTTGATTCTAAACTTGTTTGCAAACAAAGTTAATCCTTCTAAATTGAATTTTAAAATCAACTAAACACATGTTCTATATCTATATGATATGCTAACTTAATGTTTTAAAATCTGGAAACACGAAAAACACCGTAAAACCGGACATACGCCGTCGTAGTAACACACGGGCTGTTTTGGGTTAGTTAATTAAAAACAATGATAAACTTTGATTTAAAAGTTGTTCTTCTGGGAAAATGATTTTTCTTATGAACATGAAACTATATTCAAAAATCATGGTTAAACTCAAAGTGAAAGTATGTTTTTCAAAATGGTCATCAAGACGTCGTTCTTTCGACTGAAATGACTACCTTTATAAAAACGACTTGTAATCTGTATTTTTGACTATAAACTTATACTTTTTCTATTTTTATTCATAAACTTAAGTTCAATATGACACCATAGCAACTTAAATCACTCAAAACGGATTTAAAACGAAGAAGTTATGGGTAAAACAAGATTGGATAATTTTGCTTGATGTAGCAACGTGAAAATTGGTAACAAATCTATATTAATCATATCCTAGCTAACTTATATTGTATCATACATGTATTATAATATATTATGTAATTTTGGGATACAATAGACGCGTATGCAAATGTTTTGACATATCATATCGACCCATGTATATATATTATTTGGAACAACCATAGACACTCTATATGCAGTAATGATTGAGTTAGCTATACAGGGTTGAGTTTGATTCCAAATATATATATACTTTGAGTTGTGATCTAGCCTGAGACGTGTATACACTGGGTCATGGATTGATTCAAGATAATATATATCGATTTATTTCTGTACATTTAACTGTGGACAACTAGTTGTAGGTTACTAACGAGGACAGCTGACTTAATAAACTTAAAACATTAAAACGTATTAAAAATGTTGTAAATATATTTTGAACATACTTTGATATATATGTACATATTTGTTATAGGTTCGTGAATCAACCAGTGGCCAAGTCTTACTTCCCGACGAAGTAAAAATCTGTGAAAGTGAGTTATAGTCCCACTTTTAAAATCTATTATTTTTTTTTGGATGAGAATACATGAGATTTTATAAATGTTTTACAAAATAGACACAAGTAATCAAAAATACTTTCTATGTTGGATTATCGAACCGAATATTCCCCTTTTTATCTTGGTAGCCTAAGAATTAGGGAAATGGCCCCTAATTGACGCGAATCCTAAAGATAGATCTATTTGGCCCAACAAGCCTCATCCGAGTTACGGATGCTTTAGTACTTCGATTTATCATATCCGATGAGAGTCCCGAAATGATGGGGATATTCTATATGCATCTTGTTAAGGTCGGTTACCAGGTGTTCAACATATGAATGATTTTTATCTCTATGCAGTTTGCGAAATGCCTGATATGAGATGTGTTATAAAAATGAAATCTTGTGGTCTATTATTATGATTTGATAATATATAGGTTAAACCTATAACTCACCAACATTTTTGTTGATGTTTTAAGCATGTTTATTCTCAGGTGATTATTAAGCGCTACCGCTGTTGCATACTAAAATAAGGACAAATATTGTGTAAAAACTGCATTCAAGAAACTTATTTTTGATGTAATATATTCATATTGTAAACCATTATGTAATGGTCGTGTGTAAACGGTATATTATAGATTATCAATATTTGATAATCTACGTAATGCTTTTTAAACCTTTATCGATAAAATAAAGGTTATGGTTGTTTTAAAAATGAATGCGGTCTTTGAAAAACGTCTCATATAGAGGTCAAAACCTCGCGACGAAATCAATTAATATGGAACGTTTGTAATCAATATGAACGGGACATTTCAGTTGGTATCCGAGCGTTGGTCTTAGAGAACCAGAAATTTGCATTAGTGTGTCTTATCGAGTTCGTTAGGATGCATTGGTGAGTCTGGACTTCGACCGTGTTTACTTGAAAAACGATTGCTTAACATTTTTGTCGGAAACTATATATTATTAACATGTAAATATTATGTGATATAGTAATCTCTTAACATATTTGATATTATGTGATAGATGTCTACCTCTAGTACAAATCCCATCGACTCACCAAATAATAATGAAGAGTCGAATATATTTTGGGAAGATTCACAAATTCTCGAAGAGGAACCGGAAGAAGAGGAACCGGAAGAGGAGGAACTGGAAGAAGAGGTTCCGGAGGAGGAAATATTAGGAACCACAGAAAAACAGATAAATAAAAGAAAATCCTCAACCAATGGACCAAAGTTAATAATGGTCAATGATGTTTCCGCCAAGGAAGCAAAATATTGGGAAGATTACCAATTTTCCAATGAATCGGATCCCGATGAGGATTCCGATGATGTTATAGAAATTACCTCGACCCAATTTAATAAAGAAAAAGAAAATAATAAGGGAAAAGGTATAAAAATAGAGAAACCTGATTCCAACCCCGATGAACTTTATATGTATCGGCAACATCCGTATTTCCTAAATTGTAACAATAACCCGGGAACCTCTAAACCACCAGGTTTTTTTAAACCATTGTGGAAAACGACGACTCGTATTAGAGGAACACCATATATCCCTAGAAAATTGGAAAAACGAACCAAGTCCGAAGAAGAAGAAACCAGTGATTCAGATTAGAGGGTTGTAATCATGTTGTGTATTATATGTATTGTAGTGTGCTTGTACTTTTATGTTCTATATAAAAATTGCTTGGAATGTTTGTTAATTATCTTTTACGAATCTAATCCTTGTCTATTTTACAGTATAAAAACACAAAATGGACGTTAAGGGTAGACAACCGAATATTTTAGAAGACCTACCAGAGGATATGATTGATGAAATCTTGTCTAGAGTCTGTCAGAATTCATCAGCACAATTAGTTATGGCGAAATTAACTTGTTAAACATTTGAAAGACTTTCCAGAAATGCCTTAGTTTATAAAAGGCTTTCCTTTGATAGGTGGGGTATATCACATTGGGGAGACCGTAAGTTACGCCATGTTTTCTTTAAAGCGTTAAGTGCGGGGAACCCAAATGCAATTTTACGCTACGGGTTAAGAACCTATTTTGACTAAACATATCCCTACATAGGATTTCGTGAGTTAGAAAGAGCTTCTAACATGCAACATAAGGAAGCATGTTATGCTTACGGGTAAGTGATTTTCGCTTCTCACCAAAGTGAGAAAAAGAACATAGGATTACAACTTTTAAATAAAACCTTTCCACAAGTGACGGATTCTGTAGTTGGGGTGAGAAACAAGATTTTTAGATTATTACGGGGCTGTTGGACATTACGAAACCCTCGTCCCTTTGATGACATTACAACATGCTGTCTTGTCAATGGTCACAACGGTTATGTTCCATAAGACCAAGGATGGGAAGTAGTCTTAGTAAAACTAGAATGCATGACTTGTTTCTGGGTGTATGAATTACGTGTCTTTATTGCCTTTGTTGAACGACTTGCGTATTAACTAGAATTGTCTTCGCAACTATTTTGTATCAGAGTTTTTATGTGCTATATTTCATGCTATATGTAAAATAGCGGTATTGTAAGTTTGCAAAATATTGTATAAAAGTTTGAATGTGAAATATTATTATAATCAGTTTTTCATATAGAATTGTAGTAGTTGAATTGTATGTGAGCTACTAAGTATGAACTTAACGGGTAGGTATTACCCGAATTAAAACTTATAAAACGCTAATATGAAGAAAAAGCTTTTATAAATGAGTTCATATTATGCTACGGAATACTATTGACTACTCTTAATATTCTATATGATTAACTTAATTCTTTTGACTATTTTTGAAGGAAATGGCACCGACTACTCGTCAGAACTTGAACATGAGTGAGGAAGACTTCTGTGCTTTCCTTGCAGCAAATATAGCCGCAGTACAGGCTGTAATGCAAAACAACAATAACTCAGGGTCTAGCAGTGGAGTTGGAGTTAACTCCACAGGAAACCGTGTAAGATGCTCCTACAAGGCTTTCACTGCCTATAAACCTCTGGAATTCGATGGAACTGAAGGACCAGTCGGACTGAAACGATGGACCGAAAAGGTCGAATCTGTGTTTGCTATAAGCAAATGTGCTGAGGAAGATAGGGTAAAGTACGCCACGCATACCTTCGCAGGTACTGCGTTAACATGGTGGAATACCTATCTCGAACAAGTGGGATAAGATGTTGCTTACGCACTACCATGGTCAGCATTCAAACACTTAATGAATGAGCATTACTGTCCCAGAAATGAAGTCAATAAGCTCAAGACAGAGCTTAGAGAATTACGAACGAAGGGATTCGATATCACCACATACGAATGACGATTCACCGAGTTGTGTTTATTGTGCCCAAGAGTGTTCGAAGATGAAGAAGAGCAGATCGATGCATTTGTAAAGGGGTTACCAGAGAGAATTCAGGAGGATGTGAGTGCAAGCGCGCCCACTTCAATGCAAAAGGCAAGCCGAATGGCTCACAAACTTATAAACCAGATCGAGGGAAGGATTAAAGAGCAGGCGGCTGAGGAGGCCAAAATGAAACAAGTCAAGAGAAAGTGGGAAGAACCCAGTGACAAGAGTCACAATTTCAACAATCAACACCACAATCACAACCACAATCGCACCATTTTTCGCAACAACAAACGCAACAAAAACCATTCCAACAACAACAACTACAACAATCATCCCAACAACAATACCAACTGCAACAACAAAAATCCCAACAACAATCTCAATAACAACACTGGTAATCAAAATCAGAAAATTCCGTGTCTAAGGTGTGAAGGGTACCATCCAACTACTTTTTGTCCAGCAACATGTACCAAATGTAATAGAAAGAGTCATGATGCAACGAAGTGTGAAATTTATGGACCATCGGGTAAAAGAACAAGTAATGCCCACATTATTTGTTGTGGATGCGGGAAGAAGGGCCACTACAAAACTGCGTGTCCAAATCAGGGAAATAATAATGGGCAAAGCTGTGGGAGAGTTTTTACCATTAATGCGGAAGAAGCGCAGGAAGACCCGGAGCTTGTTACGGGTACGTTTCTTATCGATGAAAAACCTGCTTATGTTTTATTTGAATCGGGTGCAGATAGAAGTTATATGAGTAGAGATTTTTATGCTAAATTAAGTGGTCCATTGACGCCTATGAATAATAAATTTTTACTCGAATTAGCAAACGGTAAATTAATTTCGGCAGATAAAATATGTCAGAATCAAGAAATTAAACTGGTTAGCGAAACGTTTAAGATCGATTTGATACCAGTAGAGTAAGGGAGTTTTGATGTGATAATCGACATGGACTGGTTGAAAAAGGAAAGAGCGGAAATTGTATGGTACAAAAATGCAATTCGCATTATACGAGAAAAAGGAAAACCTATAATGGTGTACAGAGAAAAGAGCAACGCGAAGCTAAATCTTATTAGTAATTTGAAGGTGCAAAAACTAATAAGAAAAGGTTGCTATGCCGTTCTAGCACACATCGAAGAAGTCAAACCCGAAGAAAAGAACATCAATGATGTTCCCGTCGTAAAAGAATTTCCCGATGTATTTCCGAAAGAATTACCGGGACTACCTCTACATCGATCTGTTGAATTTCAAATAGATCTCGTACCAGGAGCTGCACCAATAGCTCGTGCTCCATACAGACTCGCACCCAGTGAAATGAAAGAACTCCAAAGCCAACTACAATAAATTTTAGAGCGTGGTTTTATACGACCAAGTACATCACCATGGGGAGCTCCTGTTTTGTTTGTCAAAAAGAATGATGGTACATTCAGGTTGTGTAACGACTACCGAGAGTTGAACAAACTTACCATCAAGAATCGTTATCCACTACCAAGAATCGATGACTTATTTGATCAACTACAAGGCTCGTCAGTTTATTCAAAGATTGATTTACGTTCTGGGTATCATCAGATGCGAGTTAAGGAGGTTGATATTCCGAAGACTGCTTTCAGAACGCGTTACGGTCATTACGAGTTTATGGTTATGCCGTTTGGGTTGACTAACGCACCAGCTGTGTTCATGGACCTCGTGAACCGAGTGTGTGGACCATACCTTGACAAGTTTGTCATTATTTTTATCGATGACATAGTTATTTACTCAAAGAATGATCAAGAGCACGAAGAACATTTGAGAAAAGTGCTAGAGTTGTTGAGGAAAGAAAAACTGTAGGCCAAATTTTCAAAGTGTGCATTTTGGTTGGAAGAAGTTCAATTCCTCGGTCACATAGTGAACAAAGAAGGTATTCAGGTAGATCCGGCAAAGATCGAAACCATTGAAAAATGGGAAACCCCGAAAACTCCGAAACACATACGCCAATTTTTAGGATTAGCTGGTTACTACAGAAGATTCATCCAAGATTTTTCCAAAATAGCAAAACCCTTGACTGTATTAACGCATAAAGGGAAGAAATTTGAATGGAAGGATGAACAAGAAAAAGCGTTTCAATTGTTGAAGAAAAAGTTAACTACGGCACCTATATTGTCATTGCCTGAAGGGAATGATGATTTTGTGATATATTGTGACGCCTCAAAGCAAGGTCTCGGTTGTGTATTAATGCAACGAACGAAGGTAATTGCTTATGCGTCTAGACAATTGAAGATTCACGAGCAGAATTATACGACGCATGATTTGGAATTAGGTGTGACAACCCGGAAATTTCCAACCAAATTTAAACTTTAATCTTTATATGTTTCTGACACGATAAGCAATATTTGTTAAGTTAAATTTCAAGAATTTTAAACTATGTTCATACATTCATTCAACCTCGACCAAGTTCCAACAATTCACGAACCATTAAACAAATATGATTATATATGTATACGTGTATATATATTATAACTTGAAACGTAAACAAAATATTAGATTAAATACTTTATATGATTGTATCTGTTTCAAAATGTTTATCAATGGAATTAGAAGATAAGATCAAATGATTGAATTATCAGATATATTGAATTATGATTACAAGTCTCTATTGAAAGGCCCACGTTGATTTGAGAAATCTTTCCATTTTAACAATATTCAGAAAATGATAAAGTGATTTATAAATAAGAACAAATTGTCATTCATTGAGAACTAGACAAAGGATAGTGGAAGATTAAATCTCATAACGACTCGATTGATCTATTTAGTTGCAAACGTACAAAAACGTTTTCAGTTTAAAAAGAACTTTATTATTAAAACGTATATAACTTTTATAAATATCTAGAACCACTTTTGACAACTCATTACTTAACTAGTATGATAAAGATAACGATATTTATATTTTATTTTATTAAATATATATAACGATTTAAATTAATATTATATATATTTATACGCGTATTATACGTACATAGTTTTATACTTTTACTATACTTAAACTTTACCCTTACTTTATTTTTACTTTACTTTAACTTTAATAATTCACTTTAATAATTCATACTTTAATAATTTACTTTAATAATTCGTACTTTAATAATTCACTTTAATAATTCATACTTTAATAATTCACTTAAATAATTCATACTTTAATAATTCACTTTAATAATTCACTTTAATAATTCAAAAATCTATTATAAATAGAATTCAATAGGTTTCATTATTTCATAGAAACTTGAAAATATTTTTCTCTAAACTCTCTCAATCGATTTACATATATATATTTACTCCGTATTATTTCAAGATATTATTAGTATACATAAAATATTACGACGGAGTGCTGTCCGAGTGATTTCGAAATTGTTTTTCGAGTTGGATAGGATTAAGGAAATTTTGGGTTATAGCTATGGAGGTGATTGAATATGGTTCATGGGTATGCTCGTGAGGTCAATATAGTGTTTATCATTTATGTTGCGTCTACGTACCTTTCCTGCAATATTGAATCTCGATATTGATACGTGAGTACTCATAATTTAACTTTTACATACTAATAGTGTATCCCTGACTAGTGCTCGAGTATTTAGGATTATGCATGCTTGTACTTTTGATATTGCCCTTAGATAGGTTAGGTTGAATCTTGAATTAGTTACACTTGCAGTTGAGATAAGGTATAAGATATGCATGTCCTTGGAAAGCTAGCGAAAAATTAAGAACTTTTTCTTTAGATATCGAATGGTTTCGATGAACGGATTAGAAGTTATAATCAATTGAATTTTCGATATTTTTATTAAAAATGATTATTATTATCGTCATTTTTATCGTTGTTCTAGTTTTATCTTATTATTATCATTATTATTATCTTTATCAATAAAAGGGATTTATCATTAAAAATTGTTATTTTTTTTATTTATTACTATCGTTATTATCGTTAAAGTTATTATTAGTATTATTAGTATTATTATTATTATTATTATCATTATTAATATATATATCATTATTTAAAAATGGTTATTGTTATTGTTATTATTATTATTACTATATTATCATTAAGATAATTATTAGTATTATCGTTAATAATGTTATAGTAACTATCATTATTAATATTAGTGTAATTAAAACAAATATTTGTAACACCTAATTATTTTGATTACTATTATTATCATTATTATGGACACGATATAAAAGATGATTTAAAAGCTATTAAACGAAACGATTAGGAAATAATGAGTAAGAGCATCATGATGAAATTAAAATATTATACGATATTGATTTAGATAAAATTATCGTTCTTATTATTTTTATCATTACTATTATTATTAAAAGTATCGTTAGTATTAAAACTATCATTTTAACAAAAATTATCATTTTAATAGAAATGTCATTGTTACTATAAAATATCATTATTATTATTATTATTTTAAATTTAAATAGAATTATTATTTTAAAGATAATATTAAAAATTATCGTAAATATTAAAGTTATCATAATTAGAATTATCGTTTTATCATAATGTCATCTTAGTAATTATAAATATTGATATTTTTATAATAATAATTATTATTACAAAATAATACAACTTTTACTTACTATCAGTATAGATATTATTTTATCAAATAAATATGTGATACAAACATATTTTACTACGTGTAATAACTTACTTTAATAATACCTATCATATTATCTTTATGATATTAAATGAACCCTATAAATTTTATTAATTAATATATATAAAAGTATATTTTATTATATAAATTTAATATAAAATTTTATTTATTAATAAATAAATTATATTATTTACTCTAATAAATCTTTTAAAAATATTTAAAAATATAAAACGATGATATTTAAACTATATATTAATCATGTATAGATTTTTGAAAATTATTTTGAGTCAAATTTATTTTTGTTGACTTTTGCATATTAGTCTCGAGCATTAGGATTGTGGTACACTATGACTTGACCTAATTTGTTAGACAAATATTGAACAACACATAAATATATATAATTAATTTAGGTTCGTGAATCCGAGGCCAACCTTGCACTTGTTCAATGACGTTATATGTATTTTTACTACGAAATACAGTATGGTGAGTTTCATTACTCCATTTTTAAATGCTTTCGCAATATATATTTTTGGGACTGAGAATACATGCGCTGTTTTTATAACTGTTTTACGAAATAGACTCAAGTAATTGAAACTACATTATATGGTTGAATTATCGAAATCGAATATGCCCCTTTTTATTAACTCTGGTAATCTAAGAATTAGGGAACAGACACCCTAATTGACGCGAATCCTAAAAATAGATCTATCGGGCCCAACAAGCCCCATCCAAAGAACCGAATGCTTTAGTACTTCGAAATTTATATCATGTCCGAAGGAGGATCCCGGAATGATGGGGATATTCTTATATGTATCTAGTTAATGTCGGTTACCAGGTGTTCACCATATGAATGATTATTTTTGTCTCTATGCATGGGACTTATATTTATGAGAACTGGAAATGAAATTCTTGTGGTCTATTAAAATGATGGAAATAAATGATTATGATAAACTAATGAACTCACCAACCTTTTGGTTGACACTTTAAAGCATGTTTATTCTCAGGTGTTAAAGAAATCTTCCGCTGTGCATTTGCTCCTTTTAAAGATATTACTTGGAGTCTTTCATAGCATATTTCGAAGAACGTTGCATTCTAGTCATTGAGTTCATCAAAGATTATTATTAAATCAATTTATAGTTGGATAGTAGATATTATGAAATGGTATGCATGCCTGTCAATTTTTGATGTAAAGAAAGTTTGTCTTTTAAAAAAGAAATGCAATGTTTGTAAATTGTATCATATAGAGGTAAAATACCTCGCAATGTAATCAACTATTGTGAATCGTTTATAATGTATATGAACGGGTCCTTTCAGTTGGTATCAGAGCGGTGGTCTTAGCGAACCAGGTCTGCATTAGTGTGTCTAACTGATAAGTCGATAGGATGCATTAGTGAGTCTGGACTTCGACCGTGTCTGCATGTCAAAAGTTTTGCTTATCATTTTGTGTCGAAAATTAACTTCTTATCATCCTCAGGAAATTGCCTGCTTATCATTTTTAGTCTAAGACACGTCTTGCTGCATTGATTGCATGAATAGTGTATAGACAAAAATTCATATCTTAGCATATCTGCTAAATCATATCTTATTGTATTTGTTACTTTAAACTTTGCCTTACATATCCCGCAAAGTCCTCCGTAATCTACGAAATCTTTTCTATGTAATTAGAATACCATCCATTAGCCAAAATCATTTCATATCGGAAAAAAAAAATCCTTTCTCCAATTGTACGAAATGAAATTCGTCATCAGTTCAAGTCACTTAGATTCCGAAATGGAATCTCATTCAAGCTCCGAAAGCAGTGTGACCGGAATAGATCAACCAATCGGTCATCACCTATTCTGGATTAATTGGGGATAGGTTCGTAGCCTCCTCAATCATTGGAGACAAGAAGAAGGTGATCCCTTCCATCCACCACAATGCCCTCTTGACGAAGAACCTGAAGCACTTACCGGCGAACCTGTTCGAAACACCATTTTCTCGCTCATTTCCAGAGTATCTCGTCACGATTATATATTACATCGAATTTTAGATTTTATTTATCCGCTCGTCCGAACCGACAATCACCCCGGTGTAATAGAAGAAGTCAACGAGCTTCGCGTTCGGGTAGTGGCTTTGGAGAATATGGTGCAGAGATTACAAACACCAGCCGCAGCAACAACAGCATAACCAGTACCACCATCATCAACGCCAACAGTACCATTACCACCTCCAACCACAACCGCGTCGAAAACCTCAACTTCACAATCCGTCCCACGAGCATCAACGTCATACGCACCATAGATACTAAGGAGTACCAACAACAATAACTGACGAAGTAATAATTCATAGCTTCATTGGAGAAACATTCCGCGGCGATTATGTAATCTCTAAAGTCTTAGAGATTATCTAATCTAGTCCTAACCATAAATCAGTTAAGCGAACCAAAATGATAGAAGGAAGAGTAGAAACCCTGACAAAAATGGTGTGTGATCAACAAGCTAAACTTGCTTTACCAACAGCATCAACAGTACCGTCAGCGTTACCAGCATCGTCAGTACAGTCAACCTCTGGATCAACAACACCGATAACATCACAAACTCAGTCAGTTCAAGAATCACTGTAGACATCATTATGAATCAATAACGTGTATATGGTATCAACGAGTTATGAAGAATTAACTCAATCCCTCTGAAGAAATTATATGTATATTATATATATATATATATATTTTTTTTTGAAATAAATCATTCCGTGCTAAGCTATTGTGTGTGAATCTTAACTACGCGGTTAATTCATATTACAAATATGCAATAATGTACGTCCTTCGGCTGCAACTTAACCAGCGTTAACTACAATCTCTGTCGCAATTAAACAAATTCCAATTCATAATAAATCAAGTATATATTTGATTTTACACTTTCATCATCGATGTACCCGAAACTTTTCAGATAACATTATTCGTACTTTGCGAAATTCACAAGAATTCCACGAACAGAACATCATACATCAACAAATAACGAAGTATTAATTCATAATTTCAATGTCATTAAAGAAATACTGCGTAAAAGTTATGTACTTTTTAAAGCCTTTAGGGATTATTCAATTCTAGTTTCAACCGTAAATCAAATGAGTTTAATTTAACATTAACTCATTAAATCTATGTTACATCTGAAGAAAATATACATATATATATTTTCATAAAGACTGTAATAAAATTCTTTTGTACAAAATATTAATTGTGAAATTTTTTTAACGAGATATATAAATTCACAATAAATATGTTACATTCTTCGAATCTGATTCAACAAATTATCCATTATACTCCCTACTTTCACAATAATATACATTCTTTTATAGAAATCAAAACAACCATACTCATTCGAAATTTAATTACATATTCTGATTTTGAAATCTCAAAATTCAACTTGAGATATGACCAAAATCATCACTCTTAGATCCTTACATCTTTCACAAGCTATATTTTGACTTCAAAACTGTGTTAGAACATCAAATGTATGTTAACAATTACAATCTGTGTTCAAACCCTTCGAAAATTGCTGAAGACACTTTGAATGATGAGCAATCGAGATGATGATCCAACCACATGTTACCCACAGTTATGTACCCGAAAAACTCTTGAAACCAAAGTAAAAGTTTAAACAACGTATCCGCGTCAGATTCTTTGACATTTATTAGCAAAAATAACTTTGCGACTCCTATTCAAAGTAGCCAGTTTTGTCACAGCTTCAGCAAGTCAACTTCGACTTTTCAGTCAGACTAACCTTATTATAACCTTGAGATATACACCATCGTTACCAGGGAACCTTTTACATTCCACCACATTATTAGCAGATGTATCAACAACTTCATTACCCTTTGACTTTAGCCTCTCCAAAAAGTCATTATAATTATTCATTGAAACCCCATCATTTACTCATTCGCATCTTGTAATGAGAATTGCCATATGAATCATTGGGAATTAGCAATCAGTATTTTGAAATCTCACAGCATGTCTACGCCAACAGTTATATGTGTATATATAACGTCTATCTTCTGGACTTAATTTGAATGTGAAGTTTCTGAAAAACACTCCGAACTACGAATTGGTTCTACGAAAATGGAAAAAATGCTGATGAAGCAGCAAAAACTATAAATGACTTTAAACGGTAAAAGCTGGATGATAATGATGAAGTGTGCTGGCAAAGCGCAGAAAAAGAGAAGTTTTGGAACTGGAAAACGGATTGAGCAAAGTAGGAAGGAGGCTATGGACAAATTACAAAGACTGAACCTGACTTCAAAGGATCCAAATGATTCAGTACCTGCTGAAGTCGTTAACGAATACCTTGCTCCTGACTCTAAACCCCTGCGGATAATATTCTTCATCATCCTTTGATATTAGAAATTCTAAAATATCATCGTATCTTTCATTATAAATATCCTCCATATTTCTGAAGATATTTTTTTAATTTTTCTTATTTGAAATCATTTACCTCTTCGCGCTATCTGTATTACATCATAAAAGAAACTATTTTAGTTTCTAAATTCTGAAACATTCAAGTTAAGATAGGAATATTTTGAAGTAGTGTTGGGAACTGAAGCATGAATTAGTATAATATAATGACACTTGATCAATGTGATTATATTACAGTAAGTTATGCTGAGTTTCTAAATGGAACGTGATGATTCACAGATCATAACATCATCATGTGCCATGTTATACGACTCTTGTATTCTATTTAACCTCTAAAATATCAAGAAAACATTTCTTGATTATTTATGCCTTTTCCAAGGTATTCTAGTAATTTGACAAGTCAAGATCGTGCCATCACAATTTCCTTCCTAGAACATTAACAATGTTCATTCCAAAATTCATATCTGTGAATTCTGGACCATTACAAGTTGTGCTTAATCACAAGAAGAAGAAACGAAAGGACAAAACTCCGAAATAGAAATTGGGGTATAAATTGCAGCAAATAAAAGAGAGCATTAACTGTGAATGATAATGATTATAGAAGACAGAAGCAGAGACTTTGAAATATAAGGGAGCATATAAAGCCCAACGACAAACCAGAAATTATAAACCATATATATCGATGCATATAGCAATATAAAGACACGGGAGAACTAGAAACACTATAAACCCAAGAGTATAGTAGAAGTAAATAGATTCTTCCGGCGGTAGATGAAAAATAAGGATGACCGATATGAGAGTTAGAAGTATATCGAGAATCAGAACTGGATGGAGCATATTGATAAATACTTTAAAATATGAGTTGAGGGGGAAAGAATGGAAGGTGATGAAACATGACTAGGAACTTAGAAATCAACAGATTTAACTCACACAATGGCGGAATAAGTGAATCAAACCCTTTAGTGAATAGGTTAAGTTTTTTTTGATTAATTTAGACAAACCACAACTAAATCAAGTGTGATTAGATCAACACCTAGATCTATTATTCACCACCTGGGTGATTTGGACTGAGAGAGAATCGGAGGAGCTCACTAGATCTGAGTGTGTGTAACAAATGAGAGGCTTAACCTAAAATGAAGAACATAAGACTTTATATACCCCTGCTGTTGACTCATCCATACGATTCATTCATCACACGTACGAGGTGGCTTCATCAGCTGTACGGGTGATCACTCACTCGTGTCTTCTCATTTAGGTTGTAATTGTGACTTAGCTCAGCATCAACCGTGCGTATGATCCTGTCAGCCGTACTAGTGAGGCTTCACTCGTACGTCTGACTAAGTCTAACATAGTCAGACATCTAAATCTCGTTCCTGCAGTTCCTGTAACCACATACAAACACGAATAGGATAATAATGAGCAATCATGGTGGCCTGTAAACTGTTGTACCTGCAATGGACATGGGTAGATGTCTAGGGACTCGCATAAAATGCATCAACAGAAGGTGTGAGTTGTAAGGAAACGAAGAAAATCTCCAACAGAACAATTAAAATGGACGATCGCATTTAAAGCGGATCCTAATTCCCTTGATTACCGGAGAGTCAAATCTTATTAAGAAGATTTTCTTCAAATCTCTTGAAATCTGGGAATCAATCATATCTACGTCAAATGATAAGATGAATCTACACTTACTCATTTCACTCTTCTATGTTAGCTTCATTCGTACTCTTCATATAAATGGATTGTTTATCCAAATTATTCGCTGATGATAAAACTCTAATTTTCAGCCCGTATGCATCATGAAAACATACTTATTATCATTCACGACCTTTCCACTCAAATTTCGGGATGAAATTTCTTTAACGGGTAGGTACTGTGACAACCCAGAAATTTCCAACCAAATTTAAACTTTAATCTTTATATGTTTCTGACACGATAAGCAATATTTGTTAAGTTAAATTTCAAGAATTTTAAACTATGTTCATACATTCATTCAACCTCGACCAAGTTCCAACAATTCACGAACCATTAAACAAATATGATTATATATGTATACGTGTATATATATTATAACTTGAAACGTAAACAAAATATTAGATTAAATACTTTATATGATTGTATCTGTTTCAAAATGTTTATCAATGGAATTAGAAGATAAGATCAAATGATTGAATTATCAGATATATTGAATTATGATTACAAGTCTCTATTGAAAGGCCCACGTTGATTTGAGAAATCTTTCCATTTTAACAATATTCGGAAAATGATAAAGTGATTTATAAATAAGAACAAATTGTCATTCATTGAGAACTAGACAAAGGATAGTGGAAGATTAAATCTCATAACGACTCGATTGATCTATTTAGTTGCAAACGTACAAAAACATTTTCAGTTTAAAAAGAACTTTATTATTAAAACGTATATAACTTTTATAAATATCTAGAACCACTTTTGACAACTCATTACTTAACTAGTATGATAAAGATAACGATATTTATATTTTATTTTATTAAATATATATAACAATTTAAATTAATATTATATATATTTATACGCGTATTATACGTACATAGTTTTATACTTTTACTATACTTAAACTTTACCCTTACTTTATTTTTACTTTACTTTAACTTTAATAATTCACTTTAATAATTCATACTTTAATAATTCGTACTTTAATAATTCACTTTAATAATTCATACTTTAATAATTCACTTAAATAATTCATACTTTAATAATTCACTTTAATAATTCAAAAATCTATTATAAATAGAATTCAATAGGTTTCATTATTTCATAGAAACTTGAAAATATTTTTCTCTAAACTCTCTCAATCGATTTACATATATATATTTACTCCGTATTATTTCAAGATATTATTAGTATACATAAAATATTACGACGGAGTGCTGTCCGAGTGATTTCGAAATTGTTTTTCGAGTTGGATAGGATTAAGGAAATTTTGGGTTATAGCTATGGAGGTGATTGAATATGGTTCATGGGTATGCTCGTGAGGTCAATATAGTGTTTATCATTTATGTTGCGTCTACGTACCTTTCCTGCAATATTGAATCTCGATATTGATACGTGAGTACTCATAATTTAACTTTTACATACTAATAGTGTATCCCTGACTAGTGCTCGAGTATTTAGGATTATGCATGCTTGTACTTTTGATATTGCCCTTAGACAGGTTAGGTTGAATCTTGAATTAGTTACACTTGCAGTTGAGATAAGGTATATAAGATATGCATGTCCTTGGAAAGCTAGCGAAAAATTAAGAACTTTTTCTTTAGATATCGAATGGTTTCGATGAACGGATTAGAAGTTATTATCAATTGAATTTTCGATATTTTTATTAAAAATGATTATTATTATCGTCATTTTTATCGTCGTTCTAGTTTTATCTTATTATTATCATTATTATTATCTTTATCAATAAAAGGGATTTATCATTAAAAATTGTTATTTTTTTTATTTATTACTATCGTTATTATCGTTAAAGTTATTATTAGTATTATTATTATTATTATTATTATTATTATTATTATCATTATTAATATATATATCATTATTTAAAAATGGTTATTGTTATTGTTATTATTATTATTACTATATTATCATTAAGATAATTATTAGTATTATCGTTAATAATGTTATAGTAACTATCATTATTAATATTAGTGTAATTAAAACAAATATTTGTAACACCTAATTATTTTGATTACTATTATTATCATTATTATGGACACGATATAAAAGATGATTTAAAAGCTATTAAACGAAACGATTAGGAAATAATGAGTAAGAGCATCATGATGAAATTAAAATATTATAAGATATTGATTTAGATAAAATTATCGTTCTTATTATTTTTATCATTACTGTTATTATTAAAAGTATCTTTAGTATTAAAACTATCATTTTAACAAAAATTATCATTTTAATAGAAATGTCATTGTTACTATAAAATATCATTATTATTATTATTTTAAATTTAAATAGAATTATTATTTTAAAGATAATATTAAAAATTATCGTAAATATTAAAGTTATCATAATTAGAATTATCGTTTTATCATAATGTCATCTTAGTAATTATAAATATTGATATTTTTATAATAATAATTATTATTACAAAATAATACAACTTTTACTTACTATCAGTATAGATATTATTTTATCAAATAAATATGTGATACAAACATATTTTACTACGTGTAATAACTTACTTTAATAATACATATCATATTATCTTTATGATATTAAATGAACCCTATAAATTTTATTAATTAATATATATAAAAGTATATTTTATTATATAAATTTAATATAAAATTTTATTTATTAATAAATAAATTATATTATTTACTCTAATAAATCTTTTAAAAATATTTAAAAATATAAAACGACGATATTTAAACTATATATTAATCATGTATAGATTTTTGAAAATTATTTTGAGTCAAATTTACTTTTGTTGACTTTTGCATATTAGTCTCGAGCATTAGGATTGTGGTACACTATGACTTGACCTAATTTGTTAGACAAATATTGAACAACACATAAATATATATAATTAATTTAGGTTCGTGAATCCGAGGCCAACCTGCACTTGTTCAATGACGTTATATGTATTTTTACTACGAAATACAGTATGGTGAGTTTCATTACTCCCTTTTTAAATGCTTTCGCAATATATATTTTTGGGACTGAGAATACATGTGCTGTTTTTATAACTGTTTTACGAAATAGACACAAGTAATTGAAACTACATTATATGGTTGAATTATCGAAATCGAATATGCCCCTTTTTATTAAGTCTGGTAATCTAAGAATTAGGGAACAGACACCCTAATTGACGCGAATCCTAAAGATAGATCTATCGGGCCCAACAAGCCCCATCCAAAGAACCGGATGCTTTAGTACTTCGAAATTTATATCATGTCCGAAGGAGGATCCCGGAATGATGGGGATATTCTTATATGTATCTAGTTAATGTCGGTTACCAGGTGTTCACCATATGAATGATTATTTTTGTCTCTATGCATGGGACTTATATTTATGAGAACTAGAAATGAAATTCTTGTGGTCTACTAAAATGATAGAAATAAATGATTATGATAAACTAATGAACTCACCAACCTTTTGGTTGACACTTTAAAGCATGTTTATTCTCAGGTGTTAAAGAAATCTTCCGCTGTGCATTTGCTCCTTTTAAAGATATTACTTGGAGTCTTTCATAGCATATTTCGAAGAACGTTGCATTCGAGTCATTGAGTTCATCAAAGATTATTATTAAATCAATTTATAGTTGGATAGTAGATATTATGAAATGGTATGCATGCCTGTCAATTTTTGATGTAAAGAAAGTTTGTCTTTTAAAAACGAATGCAATGTTTGTAAATTGTATCATATAGAGGTCAAATACCTCGCAATGTAATCAACTATTGTGAATCATTTATAATGTATATGAACGGGTCCTTTCATTAGGCGTGGTTATTTTTGCATTAAAGACTTGGAGGCACTACTTATATGGGGTCAAAAGTATTATATATACCAATCACAAAAGTCTCCAACGCATATTTAATCAGAAACAACTAAACATGAGGCAGCGTAGGTGGATTGAGTTACTGAATGATTACGATTTCGAGATTCGTTACCATCCAGGGAAGGCGAATGTGGTAGCAGACGCTTTGAGTAGAAAGGACAGAGAACCTATGCGGGTAAAAGCTATGAATATAACTATTCATACTAACCTTACTACTCAAATAAAGGAGGCGCAACAGGGTGTCGTAAAAGAAGGGAATTTGAAGAATGAAATACCCAAAGGATCGGAGAAACATCTTAATATTAGGGAAGACGGAACCCGGTATAGGGCTGAAAGAATTTGGGTACCAAAGTTTGGAGATGTGAGAGAAAAGGTACTTAAGGAAGCACATAAAACCAGATATTCAATACATCCCGGAGCGGAAAAGATGTACAAAGATCTCAAGAAACACTTTTGGTGGCCGGGTATGAAAGCCGATATTGGTAAATATGTAGGAGAATGTTTGACGTGTTCTAAGATCAAAGCTAAACATCAGAAACCATCAGGTCTACTTCAACAACCTGAAATCCCGGAATGGAAATGGGAAAACATTACAATGGATTTCGTTACTAAATTGCCAAGGACCGCAAGTGGTTATGATACAATTTGGGTAATAGTTGATCGTCTTACCAAGTCAGCACACTTTCTGCCAATGAGAGAAGATGATAAAATGGAGAAGTTGGCGCGATTATACTTGAAGGAAGTTGTCTCCAGACATGGAATACCAGTCTCTATTATCTCAGATATAGATGGCAAATTTGTTTCAAGATTTTGGCAGACATTGCAACAAGCATTGGGGACTCGTCTAGACATGAGTACTGCTTATCTTCCACAAACTGATGGGCAAAGTGAAAGGATGATACAGACCCTTGAGGACATGCTACGAGCATGTGTTATCGATTTCGGAAACAGTTGGGATCGACACCTACCGTTAGCAGAGTTTTTCTACAACAACAGTTACCATTCGACTATTGAGATGGCACCGTTTGAAGCACTTTATGGTAGAAAGTTCAGGTCTCCGATTTGTTGGAGTGAAGTGGGGGATAGACAGATTACGGGTCCGGAGATAATTCAAGAAACTACCGAGAAGATCATCCAAATTCAACAACGGTTGAAAATCGACCAAAGTCGACAAAAGAGTTACGCGGACATTAAAAGAAAAGACATAGAATTTGAAGTTGGAGAGATGGTCATGCTTAAGGTTTCACCTTGGAAAGGCGTTGTTCGATTTGGTAAACGGGGGAAACTAAATCCAAGGTACATTGGACCATTCAAGATTATTGATCGTGTCGGACCAGTAGCTTACCGACTTGAGTTACCACAACAACTCGCGGCTGTACATAACACTTTCCACGTCTCGAATTTGAAGAAATGGTTTTCTAAAGAAGATCTTACTATTCCGTTAGATGAAATTCAAATCAGTGAAAAACTTCAATTCATCGAAGAACCCGTCGAAATAATGGATCGTGAGGTTGACTTAAGCAAAACAAGATACCAATTGTTAAGGTTCGATAGAATGCTCGTAGAGGACCCGAGTTCACCTGGGAGCGTGAAGACCAGATGCAGAAGAAATACCCGCACTTATTTCCAAAAGCTTCGTCAACACCTTCAACAGCTTAAAATTTCGGGACAAAATTTATTTAACGGGTAGGTACTGTAGTGACCTGAACTTTTTCATGTTTATATATATTAAATGAAATTGATATTTACATGATTAAATATTTCCAACATGTTAAGTAATCAAACTTGTTTAGACTTGATTAATTGAAATAGGTTTCATATAGACAATTGACCACCCAAATTGACCGGCGATTCACGAACGTTACAAATTCGTAAAAACTATATGATGTTATATATATAGACATATATATGGTTAACATGAAATTATGATGAGTAAGTATCTCACTAGGTATGTTAACAATGAGTGATATACATAAAAATGAGTTTATTGATTTAAGAAACTCGAAACGATATATATAACGATTATCGTTATAACAACTTCTTACTAAATACATATGAATCATATTAAGATATTGTTACACTATGTTTAAATATGATAAATGATAAGTAAAAATATCATTAATTGTATTAACAATGAACTACATATGTAAAAACAAGACTACTAACTTAAGGATTTCGAAACGAGTCATATATGGAACGATTATCGTTGTAACGACATTTAAATGTATATATATCATATTAAGATATATTAATACATCATAATATCATGATAATGTAATAATTTAACATCTCATTATATATTATAAATAATGGGTTAACAACATTTAACAAGATCGTTAACTTAAAGGTTTCAAAACAACACTTACATGTAACGACTAACGATGACTTAACGACTCAGTTAAATGTATATACATGTAGTGTATTATGTTGTAATAATACACTTTTGGAAGACTTAAAGACACATATCAAAGTACTTCTATTTAACAAAAATGCTTACAATTACATTATCGTTCAATTTCATCAACAATTCTACTCGTATGCAACCGTATTCGTACTCGTACAATACCCAGCGCCTAGACGTATATACTATTAGTATATACACATAATAATTCAGCTCTTAGCAGCCCTAGATAGTCAACAAACATGTGGAACCAACAATTAGACAACTAGCATGACTTATGAGCAAGGAAACAAAAACAAGAACTCCTTTTAACCCCACTCACATTCACCACTCACCACCTACTCCATTTCACTTCCAATTTTCTTCCCAATTCTCTCTCAAAACACACACACTCTTCCATGAACATCTAAGTTACTATTTTTCTAGCAAAAATCATTAAATACAAGCTTTGGTTATTACATATAATCATCATAAAAACAATTACTCAAGAACACATCAAGAACACTTCCAAGTTTACAAGTTTACTTCCAAGTTTCCTAATCTATTCCAAGCAATCATCTAAGATCAAGAAACCTTTGTTATTTACATTAGGTTATCTTTCTAAATCAAGGTAATATTCATATTCAAGCTTTGATTCAATTTCTATAACTATAACTATCTTAATTCGAGTAATAATCTTACTTGAACTTGTTTTTGTGTCATGATTCTATTTCAAGAACTTCCAAGCCATCAAAGATCCTTTAAAGCTCAAGTTATTTTTTATCATTTCTAGTAGGTTTACCTACTAAACTTGACGTAGTAATGATGTTCATAACATCATTCGATTCATATATGTATAACTATCTTATTCGAAGATTTGAACATGTAATCACTAGAACGTAGTTTAGTTAATTCTAAACTTGTTCGCAAACAAAGTTAATCCTTCTAACTTGACTTTTAAAATCAACTAAACACATGTTCTATATCTATATGATATGCTAACTTAATGATTTAAAATCTGGAAACACGAAAAATACCGTAAAACCGGACATACGCCGTCGTAGTAACACCACGGGCAGTTTTGGGTTAGTTAATTAAAAACTATGATAAACATTGATTTAAAAGTTGTTTTTCTGGGAAAATGATTTTTCTTATGAACATGAAACTATATCCAAAATCATGGTTAAACTCAAAGTGAAAGTATGTTTCTCAAAATGATCATCAAGACGTCGTTCTTTTGACTGAAATGACTACCTTTACAAAAACGACTTTTAATCTGTATTTATGACTATAAACTTATACTTTTTCTATTTTTATTCATAAACTTAAGTTCATTATGAAACCATAACAACTTGAATCACTCAAAACGGATTTAAAACGAATAAGTTATGGGTAAAACAAGATTGGATAATTTTGTTTGATGTAGCTACGTGAAAATTGGTAACAAATCTATATTAATCATATCCTAGCTAACTTATATTGTATCATACATGAATTCTAATATATTATGTAATCTTGGAATACCATAGACACGTATGTAAATGTTTTGACATATCATATCGACCCATGTATATATATTATTTAGAACAACCATAGATACTCTATATGCAGTAATGATTGAGTTAGCTATACAGGGTTAAGGTTGATTCCAAAAATATAAATACTTTGAGTTGTGATCTAGCCTGAGACATGTATATACAGGGTCGTGGATTGATTCAAGATAATATATATCAATTTATTTCTGTACATTTAACTGTGGACAACTAGTTGTAGGTTACTAACGAGGACAGCTGACTTAATAAACTTAAAACATTAAAACGTATTAATAATGTTGTAAATATATTTTGAACATACTTTGATATTTATGTACATATTTGTTATAGGTTCGTGAATCGACCAGTGGCCAACTCTTACTTCCTGACGAAGTAAAAATCTGTGAAAGTGAGTTATAGTCCCACTTTTAAAATCTATTAATTTTTTTGGGATGAGAATACATGAGATTTTATAAATGTTTTACAAAATAGACACAAGTAATCGAAAATACTTTCAATGTTAGATTATCGAACCGAATATGCCCCTTTTTAGCTTGGTAGCCTAAGAATTAGGGAAATGGCCCCTAATTGACGTGAATCCTAAATATAGATCTATTTGGCCCAACAAGCCTCATTCGAGTTACGGATGCTTTAGTAATTCGATTTATCATATCCGAAGAGAGTCCCGAAATGATGGGGATATTCTATATGCATCTTGTTAAGGTCGGTTACCAGGTGTTCAACATATGAATGATTTTTATCTTTATGCAGTTTGCGAAATGCCTGATATGAGGTGTGTTATAAAAATGAAATCTTGTGGTCTATTATTATGATTTGATACTATATAGGTTAAACCTATAACTCACCAACATTTTTGTTGACGTTTTAAGCATGTTTATTCTCAAGTGATTATTAAGAGCTTCCGCTGTTGCATACTAAAATAAGGACAAGATTTGGAGTCCATGCTTGTATGATATTGTGTAAAAACTGCATTCAAGAAACTTATTTTTGATGTAATATATTCTTATTGTAAACCATTTTGTAATGGTCGTGTGTAAACTGTATATTTTAGATTATCATTATTTGATAATCTACGTAATGCTTTTTAAACCTTTATCGATAAAATAAAGGTTATGGTTGTTTTAAAAATGAATGCAGTCTTTGAAAAACATCTCATATAGAGGTCAAAACCTCGCGACGAAATCAATTAATATGGAACGTTTATAATCAATATGAACGGGACATTTCATTAGGGCTCAACAAAAAATAATAATTACACATTGCCTGCCTAAACATAGGACTTACGGCCGAACGATTAGTTAATTGTTCAAATTAAAATTCTTCCTTAAGGAAACCATCAATTGACATATTCGGATCCGCAGCGAAATCGTTTAGTAAGGGGATTAGGATGGACTGGATGGCCTGCTCAGCTTCAAGGAGCACTGCAACTGTACCCTCCTTCAAATACTTCTGTACAATTTCGGGGTACGGTGGCGTAAGGTCGCAGCCTTTGATCACCTCCAGCATCACCTTGTTGCGGTCATGCTCCTTCACCGCATCGACATAGGCATTGAACTTTTTGGATATGGGCTCCGAGTCCATCACCTTTTGCGCAATGGTAGGAAGGGATGTGCGAAGCTTCAACAAGTCCGCCTCTGCCAGCTCGCGGCCAGTCACCACGTCATCCTTCTCCTTGCACACCTTTTCAAGCTCTACCTGCAGACGCTCGGTCTCCCCTTTCTCCTGATCAACCGCCCCCACTAGCTCACGGTTTTTCTTCCTTTCATCAATCAATGCGGTTTTTGTCTCATCCACAGTCACCTCCACAGCTTTACACGCCTCTTTCGCGTCCTCCTTGTCTTTCTTTACCTGATCAACACCCGCCTCCAGCAATCCTAGCTCCGTTTCTTTCCGCAAGGCCACTTGGTACAAATTGGTGGTACGGCGTGCGTGATCTGAAAACATGCCAAAGAACACAAGGCCGTTTTAGATAAAGGTGTTATGCGCTTGGTGGAAGGGCAGTACGGCTAGTTGCTCGCGAAATTCAGCCGAAAAAATTTGTTGCAAAAAAGCAGACTGCTCTGCTGCATTTTCGGCGGAGGACTGGGTGAGCTGCGCCAGGTTTGCTTATCGAAAGTTACCGCATGGTAGAGTTGGTGTGGAATCAGAGTCAAGATGTATCGCCTTATCTCTTGACGTGGCGGTGGCTTCAAGGTCTGGATTTCCTCGCGGTAGCGTCTGATGAGTTTCCTCAATATGCTCTGTGAATTAGTGATTCGTTAGCACGCAGAAACTAATTTTGCGGTATTTACACAAATGAAAAGAGACGCTTACCAGTAATGGGGGGAGGCAGATCTGCAGACGCTTGCTCCACGGGGACAAAATTGTCGTTTCGCATGTCCTCCCTTTGTTTCGGAGTGAGCTTTTTCTTCTTTTGCTTCGTTTGAGGCGTTTCGATTTCCTTGCGCTTGTTGGTCGAGGTAGCAGGTGCGGACACCTCGTTCTCGCCGGTCCTCTCTTGCTCAAGCTGTTCGTCGACATTTTGCTTGCGGAAAGAGATACCTGCAATCTCCTCCGCGGTGAGTACTTTCTTCATCTTCATCTCTGCAAACATGCGCGCAAAGTTAGAGCATATATATATGCAGCAGCGGTTATATATTCACATGCATTTATACTATTCCTACCCCGATTATGGCTTAACTGTGATGGCCCGGGAATTTCCTACCAAATTTAAACTTTATCCTTAAATGATTTCGATACGATAAGCAAAGTATGTAATGATTGAGTCACAAAATTCTTGAACTGTTTTTATGGTTTCATTGTCCTATGACTATTCCCGATGATTCACGAACATTTGTGTGTAAATAAATACGCAAATAAATAAATATAAATATAAATATAAATATATATATATATATATATATATATATATATATATATATATAAGTATAAATATAATTGCATTTATTAATTTAAATTAATATGATATCATTTAATCATTGGGAATAATTAAGATGTTATTTAATATATATAAATATTAAATATCCAAATATGTTATTATATATTATAAGTATTACATAATTAATATATGTAATATTATTATATTAAACTTAATTACAATTTAAAATACAGCTATTATATTACTTTCATTATTAATATTGATACCAGTATTATTAATTAAATATATAGTATGTATAAATGAGACTTGATAAGCATAATTTGTTATGGCAAAAATATTAGTACTATTCTCATTATTATTATCAATATTGATATTAACATTATTATTTATATTAGTAATATTACTATTAATATTATTATAACTAATAAGATTATTATTATCATTTATATTATTATTATTATCATTGTTGTTAGTATTAATGTTATTATATTATTATTTATCATTATCATTATTAAACTTATTAAACATTATCAATATCATCATATTATTATTACCATTATTTTTAAGTTTATTATATTTATTATCTTATAAATAATAATAATATTATTATTAATAATATAATTATTAGTAATTATTATTATTATTATTTATTATTATTTATTATTATTATTGTTAATTATTGATATCAATTATATAATCTCTAAAAGTAAAAAGGAGTACGAATCTGTTACATATATCCATCGACCCTGTATCAATCTTTATTCTTGTCTGCAAAAGCTAATGAATTGAATCCAAATTGTCTATATAGAAACAAATTCAGTGTACGATCTAATCTGCTTTATATTTTTTTTTTCTTTTCACTGATTAAACCGTCGACACATTTGGATATAAATCAAACTAGTATCAATTGTTACTCTGACAGTCACTCAAATACTAACCTTCAATATCAATTATAACTAAGTCCAATTGTTGAAGTTAAAAGCTGAAAACACAGAAACTGTACCGGTTCTTCCTCTGTTCTTCATCCATTTTATTAAAACCTCTAATCAGAATCCAATTTCTAATTGTGTTAATGCAGTTTTGTTAGGAAACTTTTGCTCAATCTTTCTACAAAATATCAGGTTTCAATTCATTATATCAAGCCCGAATTTATGAGTCAAAGTTTTTGAAAAATAAAGTCAAACTTTTGTTCTTGAGTGAATTCAAAATTTCTGTTACGAATTAAGTTAAATTGAAGACTCATATAGTTTATAATAACGGTTTAAAATCTTTTTTGTTCAGGATTCATGGTCTAAAACACTCTTGAATTTCGAATTCGATTTAAAGTTGAAACGAGTTAGTAAACGGTCTGTATTAACATTTTTTCGTTTTATTTTTGGTTGTAAATAAATTTGATCAATTAATAATCGTTTCTGTATTTATTTTAGGCCTTAAAACTGAATATAAAATTCCCTGATAACTAGGATTGAACACTGGTCAATCTAAGTATGTAGAGATAAAGAAGAAATAAGAACTCAGTCATACGGTTTATTTTTATTTAAATGAGTAATAATTCAGGAAATACGAAATTGGAGGAATGGTTTATGTATTGGGTATGTGAGCGAGAGGTCTCGGGTTCGAGTCCCGCTGGTGGCATCTTTTCTTTTTCAGCCTATTTTGAGAGGTAGTGATTTTTATTTTTATTATTATTATTGTTATTATTATTATTATTATTATTATTATTATTATTATTATTATTATTATTATTATTATTATTATTATTATTAGTATTATTAATTATTGTTTTTGTAAATTGTTATTATTACTAATATCATTAATATGTTTATTAGAATAATTAAAAGTATTATTATTATGGTTATTACTAGTATGACTATTATTAACATATTAGTATTATTATTATTATTATCTGTAATATTAAAATTTGTATCATTTTATAAATATTAGTACTATCAATATAATTATAATTATAATTATTAATATCAAATTTTTCATTATTATTATTATAAGTATTACTACTATTATTACGATTAGGATTACGAATTGATGTTATAGAAACTTTAGTTATTAGTTTAGAAACTAAACATGAAGATTAGGATTATGATTAACATAAGTATTGTTATTAATATTATCACTAGTAACGAAATTGCTATAATAACTATTAATATTAAGTATTATGTATTATTATAAGAATTATTATTTTCATTATCATTATTAATAAACTTTTCATTTTATTTAAAATTACTGTTATTAACATCATTATAAGATTTATTATTAAAAATAACATTAATATTAATATTATTATTAATAGAATCATTAATATCATTATCATTATTATTAACATTAGTATTATTATCATTATTATTATTTTAATCACTACTAATATTATATTATTATAATTACTATTTTAACAATGAATGAAATATATATATATAAAATATTTAATACATATAACGTAACAAAATTTATATTTTTATATATAAAAATGAATATATATTAATAACGAAAAATATAAGTTACTAATATAAAGTTTTATCATTAATAATAATATATATACATATAATTATTCGACTACAAGGATATGTATTAATATATATACATATGATACAGGTTCGTGAATCTGAGGCCAACCCTGCATTGTTTAATGTCGTC
This sequence comes from Rutidosis leptorrhynchoides, assembly GCF_046630445.1. Taxonomy (NCBI): domain Eukaryota; kingdom Viridiplantae; phylum Streptophyta; class Magnoliopsida; order Asterales; family Asteraceae; genus Rutidosis; species Rutidosis leptorrhynchoides. The sequence continues at coordinate 74,654,248 of NC_092342.1, forward strand.
ATATGTATTTTTACTACAAAATACAGTATGGTGAGTTTCATTACTCCCTTTTTAAATGCTTTTGCAATATATATTTTTGGGACTGAGAATACATGCGCTTTTATAAATGTTTTACGAAATAGACACAAGTAATCGAAACTACATTATATGGTTGAATGATCGAAGCCGAATATGCTCCTTTTTGCTTGGTAGCCTAAGAATTAGTAAACCGATCTACTAATTGACGCGAATCCTAAAGATAGATCTATTGGGCCTAACAAACCCCATCCAAAGTACCGGATGCTTTAGTACTTCGAATTCATTTTTATCATGTCCGATGGATGTCCCGGAATGATAGGGGATATTCTTATATGCATCTTGTTAATGTCGGTTACCAGGTGTTCAATCCATATGAATGATTTTTGTCTCTATGCATGGGACGTATGTTTATGAGAAATGGAAATATGAAATCTTGTGGTCTATTAAAAATTATGAAATGATTATTTATGATAAACTAATGAACTCACCAACCTTTTTGGTTGACACTTTAAAGCATGTTTATTCTCAGGTACGACAGAAATCTTCCGCTGTGCATATGCTCATTTTAGAGATATTACTTGGAGTCATTCATGGAATATTTTAAAAGACGTTGCATTCGAGTCATTGAGTTCATCAAGAATATTATCAAGTCATTTATAGTTTAGATATATTATGAAATGGAATGCATGTCTATCAACTTTCGATGAAATGAAAGTTTGTCTTTTAAAAACGAATGCAATGTTTGTAAAAAGTATCATATAGAGGTCAAGTACCTCAAGATGTAACCAAATGTAATGTATTCGTCCAGATGGATTAGGATGGGTCATTTCAGGTGGTATCAGAGCGGTGGTCTTAGCGAATCAGGTCTTACATTAGTGTGTCTAACTGATAGTTGCTTAGATGCATTAGTGGGTCTGGACTTCGACCGTGTCTGCATGTCAAAAGTTTTTCTTATCATTTCGTGTCGAAAATTACTTATTTATCATCTTTAAAGTCTAGACACGTCTTACTGCCTCTAGTGCATAGACAGTATATAGATAAATTCATATCTTAGCGTATGTGTATTGTTACCTTTGCCTGACAACTTCCGTAGATTCTTTCGTAACTTATGGGATTTTAGTATTATATATGCATATGTAAATTATGTATTGTAGGGTACTAATCTACATCCTATAATCTATTCCTTATCGAAAATTCTTCATCTGATCGTATAAGATAAATCCCTCAACCAGTTCGAATTCCTCGGATTGAAACAGCTATTTAGATATGGAGTTTCACTCAAGCTCCGAAAGCAGTGTCACCAGAATGAATCAACCAATCAGCCATCCCCAATTCATCTGATGGGTTTGTAGTCGACCTAATCAATGGAAACGAGAAGAAGGCGATCCTTTCCATCAACCAAATTCACCTGTTGGCAATGAACCTAAGGCGCTCACCGGCGAACCAATCCGAAACACCATTTTCACCCTCATTTCCCGAATATCTCGTCATTATTATATACTATCTCACAAATTCTAAACCTTATTCATCTGCTCGTTCTGACCGACAATCATCCTGGAGTAATGAAAGAAGTCAACGAGCTTCGCGCTCGAGTAATCAATTTGGAAAATATGGTGCAAAATGTAGCAGCTTCAGCAACATCACCGGCACTAACAGTACCACCAACATCAATACCAGTACCCCCAACAATCTAAGTTTCAACCTCACATGCCTCAACATCACAATCTGTATCTCGAGCATAATCATCGTTCTACATGACGTTCTACATTATTTATCTTCGTTCGACATGGCGATTATGTAATCTCTAATGTTTTAGAGATTATGTATTCTAGTTCTAACGGTAAATCAAATGAGATTAATATCATATTAACTCATTAAACTCATGATTACATCTGAAGAAAATATATATGTATGTATATTTTCATAAAAATTATAATTAAAAATTCTTTCGTACAAACTGTTAATGGTGAAAATATTTTAACGGGTGGATAATACTCGAGGAATATTTATATTTCACATTAATAAGTTACACTATATATTCTTCGAATCTGATTCAACAGTCATTTACTATCCTATCTACAACCACCAATATACGTATCTGTTCATCGCAGAATAACCCTTTTCATTCAATTTCATATTTGAATTTTGATTTATCAGAATCCAACAAGTGTCATAATGAAGAAAACATTGGAAAAAATAAAATTTGTTAGAAATAAACAAATTAACTACGAGAAAAATTTTGTTAAGAATCCACACTAACTGTTCCTAGCTAACTGATTACATTTTATTTATCGCAATTTAATTATCGCAATTTTAATTCTCGCAATTTTATTTATGGTCATTTAGTTTCTGTTATTTATTTTACGCACTTTATTTATCGTCATTTAAATACTGTTATTTACGCATTTTAATTATCGGGACACGTATACAAAGTTTTGACATATCATATCGACGCATCTATATATATTATTTGGAATAACCATAGACACTCTATACGTGGTAATGATCGAGTTAACTATACAGGGTTGAGTTTGATTCTACAATAATATATATACTTTGAGTTGTGATTGAGTCTGAGACATGTATACGGGTCACGATATGTGTGATGCCCCGTACAAAACCATCGTGTACGAATCATCAACAACAGGATCATTACAAGGTTAAGTACTATATGCTGTAATAAAAGAAGTTGCATTCACGATAAAAATATGACATCATAACCGACATCAATTGTTTTACACCAACAGTATGCTTCTACGAATAGCAAGCATGGATAAATGTATATGACCCTTAGGTCGTTACAAAACATAGTTTCAAATGTAATTAGTTTGAATGCAAGATAAACAGTTCATGCGATCATAACGCTAGAGCAGCGGGTGTCTACGGCAAGACTAGCACGACAGCGGAAGCAAATAACCTTAAGCACCTGAGAAAAACATGCTTAAAAACGTCAACACAAAGGTTGGTGAGCTATAGTTTAAGTATAACAGTATGTAAGGTAGGCCACGAGATTTGAGTGCTACAAAGAGCGTTTCAAAACAGTATGATAAAGTATATGTTAACCGTGGGCACTTGGTAACTAACTTAACGTTTATAACCCCTGAAAGTACACTTGGCAAGTGCATATGTTTACGAAGTATTAAACACTCGTTAAATGCTAGCGCTACTAGCCTGAGTGGGGATGTCAAACCCTATGGATCCATATCTAAGATTCGCGTTCACCGGTTCAAAAACCAATGACTAAATGTTACCGAGCTAAAGGGAATGTTTCTGCCGTTGAATAACCCACACATATATAAGTTTAAGTACTCGTTCCTAGTATGTAAAACATAAAATCCGCATGTATTCTCAGTTCCCAAAATAAGTTAAAGTAAAAAGGGAATGCTATAACTCACAATGATAAAGTAGCGGTAAAGTATGACTCGGAAAGTAAGCAAGTAATGAAGGTTGTCCAAACGGGTCCTCAACCTAAGTCAAATAGTACTAAGTCAGTAAATCGTCCGAAAAGGTTTAAAAGTATGTAAAAAAGGTCTTAAGGGTCATCATCATTCATCATCAAACAAAAGGTGTAAAGTAGGTTTCGTTTATGAAAGTAGTTTAAAACAAAGGCTGAGTTTGGTCAGTCACCACGGCCTCTATACCTACTGAAATAAGGTGAGACCAGTGGCCATGGCTCCGTATATGAGTCCTTTAGTTGTGGTAAAAATCCCAGAAGCAAACTCATCTTTGTTTGACCGTGGCGACGGTCTAAGTGCGAGTAGGTCAGAATTTTCAGCACAACGTTAAATGGACATAGTGACGATCGGAGGGCCATAAATCCTAAACCGTAACTCGGATTAAGATGAGTCCTATATGAAAAGTTATCTACTCGAATAGAGATATCTGAAAATCATAGTTACAGTGGCCCAGGTCGTACGGGTCAGACACAAAAACAGTAAAACAGTAGGGTCAGTAGGTTCCGGTGGTTCTTGGTGTTCGATGCTTATCATGGTTCTCATCCTTGATGCATATAGCTTCAAGTGTACATCTCGTTGATGTGTTTGCATCATTTTCACCAAGGTTTGACCATCATAACCCAAGTGTAAGTCTAAGACATGAAGCACAACTCACTTAAGTGTTGCAAGTGTTTTGATGAACCAAAGTTACATCAAAGTCTTAGATCTAACACATACATGAACTTTAAAACTAATAATAAGTTACAAACTTGAAAGTAAACTTATGAAATCAAGATCTTAAATTGTAGAACATAGTTCTTAGTTTGATCTTGAAGATCCAAGACTCAAAAGTCTAGATCTAACATAAGTGTACAAAGTTATAATCAAAGAAAACTTACTTACATGTTCTTGAACTTTTAAAGTTAATTTTAGTTCAAGATTAATGAGATCAAAGTTAACTAATAACATTTTACCAATAACAACCAACAAACAAGAAATTAAAGTGCATAAAATGAAGACATAAACTAAGTAAACAAGTAACTAGTTCATTGTTGTTCATACTTTAAAGATTCAAACCAAAGTTTGATCTTTAAGAAAGTAAACTTTAAAGTTTACTAACATGAATTACAAGTATGATTTACAACACATGAATCTTAAATCTTTTGAAACAATAAATGTAGAATCATACACTAGTAAGTTTATGTTCTTGTGTTCTTGAAAATACAAGATATTATGAAGAATCAAACTAAAGAGTTGATTCTTGAAACTAGTAAAGAACAATAATAACAACTAGTAATTAAGTAACAAACAACAACATGAACTAAGTAACAACAAACAACAAAGAATGATGATGATAAAGGGGTGTTGGTTTACGGTTTTGGCCAAAGGAAAAGGGAGAAAAGGAAGTTCATAATACTTATAAGAAAGGAGAGAATATGAGAGAAAAGAAAGTAAGTTTGATGAATGTGTGTGAAGTGGAATGGAACTAGTGAAGAGTGTAAGTAATAAGTGATCAAAAAAAAGATTTTGAACTCCCTCTCACCCATGGGAGGCCACTGTTCTGCAGAAAAAAGGGAGGGGGGAGTAGTCCACAAGGTTATAGCATGTAAAAGTCTTAAAAGATGGATAAATGAGGTGCATGCATGGGGATTAAGGAGTAACTAGATTCTTTGTGCACAAAACTAACTAGTCAAGTTCTAAAGTGATACTTACATGTGTAAAATGGGCTAGTTAATCCAATAAGGTTGTAGAGTGGGCTAACATGTCCATTAATACAATAAAAGCCCAAGTTTCATGTAAGTAACCATTTAATCCAATGAGAGCCCAAGTAATTAATTAGTAACCATAATTAATTAAAATGATTAATAAAACTTAATCATGAATGTAAATAATATTTGAAAATATTATTCGTAAAGGTTTCATGTGTCACAAAGACGTTTCGGGCAATTAAAGTCAAGTACGGGCAATCATGGCAACATGTAAATGTAATAACGTACATTCGTTTAATCACACGTATTAATAATAAACATTATTAATAAATAAACATTGGAAAATCCAGGGTCGTTACAATATGTATTAATTAATTTGAAAATTATATATTAAACTGTATATAAATTATTGAATTACTAACTGTGGACTACAAACTGTGGACTACCAACATTGGACAATTAAAATGAATTAAAATATTGATTTTAACATATGAAACTAAACAATTCTTCAAGTTTGCCACTTGATCTCATCTTAAACCTCATTTGTATCTTGACGATTACAATCTGCGATTCATACCTTTCATAATTCTTGAAAACACTTCAATCGATAGGATGAACCAACCGCACTTCATCTACGGAAGAAGAGATTGATGCATATAGTTATGCACCTGAAAACTCTCGGAACCTGAGTAAACGTTTAACACGTATCTGTGCTAGCTCCTTTGGCGTTGTTATTATCGAAAATAACTTTGCAACTCCTGTTCAAGATAGCCAATTTTGTCACAGCTCCAGCAAGTCAACTTCGACTTTTTGTTCGAGACAACCTTATTATAACCTTGATATATATGTGTGCTCTTTTATTGTTATCAGGACCTTTTATATTCCACCATATTATCAGCAGATGTACCAGCAACTCTATTAATCTTTGATTTTCCGAAAATTCATTATATTCATTGAAACCCTATCATATACTCATCTGCATCTTATAATAAGAATGGCCATACCGATTACCGAGAACTAGTAATTAGTATTTTGAATCTCGCAGAATGTCTACATCAACAGTTACATGTATACATATAACATTTATCTCTTAGAATTATGATCTTCCATTCTGAAATTCTGAAAAGCACCCAGTCTGTGAAGCAATACTCGGGATGTTGAAAAAGCTGAATGAAGCAGCAAAAACTGTAAACGATCTTAACGGCCAAAAGTTTAATAATAAAGAATGGAATGTTGGGAAAGCTCGATAGAAAATTTGGTACTGAAAAATGGATTGAGCTAACCATGAAGGAGACCAAGGACAAATACAAGGACCAAACCCTATATTCAAAGAATCCAGATAATTATGTGTCCGATGAAATCTTTAGAGAATATCTTGCTCCATACTCATGTTAAATCTTGTGGAATATCTTCCTTCATCAACCTTCGATCTCGGCAATTCTGAAAATATTATCATAAATATCTTCGATATTTCTGAGGATATTTTTATAAATATTCTTATCCGAAATTAATTTTCTCTTCGTGCTATCTATATTACATTATAAAGGAAACTACTTTAGTTTCTAAATTTCTTTAAAATTTAAGTTTGAATTATGAATGATTTTGAAGTAGTATTGGAAATTGATGCATGAGTTAGTATCATATAATGACACTTGATCAACGTGATTATATTACAGTAAGTTATGCTGAGTTTCTAATGAAACATGATGATTCACAGACTATAACGTCATCATGTGCCATGTTACTCGACTCTTACGTTCTATCTAATCTATAAACATATCAAGAACATATTTTCCTGATAGTTCTATCTTTTCTCTTGAATTCTGTTAATTTAACTAATCGAACTTGTGCTATTACAATCTCTCTCTTAGAACATTAGTCATGTTCATTCGAAATTATATACCTAAGAATTCTGGACCGTTACTCGCTTTACTAGAGGTCGAGAGGAGAATAAAAAGGCAAAGAGCTCCAAAATATAAGAGAAAATATAAAGCCCAATAACAACCTGGAGGTTACAAACCGTGAATATTAATACGAATAGCAATATAAAGACACGGTAGAATTAAAAATAGTATCACCCCAAGGTAATAGTAAAAGTAAACAGATTTTTCTGGTGGAAGATTGAAAAGAAGGATGACAGAAATGTTAATTAGGAAAATATCAAGGATTAGAACTGGATTAAGCATTTTCACAATCTTTTGGATGTATGAACTAAGAAAGAAAGTATAGGAATGGTGAGAATAATGGAACGAAAGAGCTTAATTTATAATGGAAATATCAGACAGAGTAATCGAGGCAGATTAACGTATTTAATTATAGAGATCTTAATTTCCTTACTTGCCGAAGAATCAAATCTTTTAGATTTCGAAGATTTTCTTTAAATCCCTTCAATTTCGGAATTCAATCGTGACTACGTCACCAGTTAAGTCGAATCTTCATTTACTCATTTCACTCTTTTGTGATAGCTTCATTCGTACTCTTCGAATAATCTAATTATTTTATCCATATTACTCAATGATGATAAAACTCTATTTATCAATCATATTCGTCATGAAAACATTTTTATTGTTAGCCATGACCATCTCACTCAAATTTCGGGACGAAATTTCTTTAACGGGTAGGTACTGTGACGACCCGGGAATTTCCGACCAAATTTAAACTTTATCCTTAAATGATTTCGATACGATAAGTAAAGTATGTAATGATTGAGTCACAAAATTCTTGAACTATTTTTATGGTTTCATTGCCCTATGACTATTCCCGACGATTCACGAACATTTGTGTGTAAATAAATACGTAAATATATATATATATATATATATATATATATATATATATATATATATATATATATATATATATATATATATATATATATATATATATATATATATATATATATGTAAGTATAAATATAATTGCATATATTATTTATATTATTATTTATCATTATCATTATTAAACTTATTAAACATTATCAATATCATCATATTATTATTACCATTATTTTTAAGTTTATTACATTTAGTATCTTATAAATAATAATAATATTATTATTAATAATATAATTATAAGTAATTATTATTATTATTATTTATTATTATAATTGTTATTATTGTTAATTATTGATATCAATTATATAATCTCTAAAAGTAAAAAGGAGTACGAATCGGTTACATATATCCATCGACCATGTATCAATCTTTATTCTTGTCTGCAAAAGCTAACGAATTGAATCTAAATTGTCTATATAGAAGCAAATTCAGTGTACGATCTAATCTGGTTTATATTTTTTTTTCTTCTTTTCACTGATTGAACCGTCGACACATTTGGATATAAATCAAACGAGTATCAATTGTTACTCTGACAGTCACTCAAATACTAACCTTCAATATCAATTACAACTAAGTCCAATTGTTGAAGTTAAAAGCTAAAAACACAGAAACTGTACCGGTTCTTCCTCTGTTCTTCATCCATTTTATTAAAACCTCTAATCTGAATCCCATTTCAAATTGTGTTAATGCAGTTTTGTTAGGAAACTTTTGCTCAATCTTTCTACAAAATATCAGGTTTCAATTCATTATATCAAGCCCGAATTTATGAGTCAAAGTTTTTGAAAAATAAAGTCAAACTTTTGTTCTTGAGTGAATTCGAAATTTCTGTTACGAATTAAGTTAAATTGAAGATTCGGATAGTTTATAATAATGGTTTAAAATCTTTTTCGTTCAGGATTCATTGTCTAAAACACTCTTGAATTTCGAATTCGATTTAAGGTTGAAACAAGTTAGTAAACGGTCTATATTAACATTTTTCATTTTATTATTGGTTGTAAATAAATTTGATCAATTAATAATCGTTTTTGTATTTATTTTAGGCCTTAAAACTGAATATAAAATTCCCTGATAACTTGGATTGAACACTGATCGATCTAAGTATATGGAGATGAAGAAGAAATAAGAACTCAGTCATACGGTTTATTTTTATTTAAATGAGTAATAATTCAAGAAATACGAAATTGGAGGAATGGTTTATGTATTGGGTATGTGAGCGAGAGGTCTCGGGTTCGAGTCCCGCTGGTGGCATCTTTTTCTTTTTCAGCATATTTTGAGAGGTAGTGATTTTTATTTTTATTATTATTATTATTGTTATTGTTATTATTATTATTATTATTATTATTATTATTATTATTATTATTATTATTATTATTATTATTAATTATTGTTTTTGTAAATTGTTATTATTACTAATATCATTAATATGTTTATTAGAATAATTAAAAGTATTATTATTATGGTTATTACTAGTATGACTATTATTAACATATTAGTATTATTATTATTATTATTATTATCTGTAATATTAAAATTTGTATCATTTTATAAATATTAGTATTATCAATATAATTATAATTATAATTATTAATATCATATTTATCATTATTATTATTATAAGTATTACTACTGTTATTACGATTAGGATTACGAATTGATGTTATAGAAACTTTAGTTATTAGTTTAGAAACTAAACATGAAGATTAGGATTATGATTAACATAAGTATTGTTATTAATATTATCACTAGTAACGAAATTGCTATAATAACTATTATTATTAAGTATTGATAATGCTAAAAACGAACATATATTTCATAGCATTATTCCCCAAGAAATACAAGCTTTTAGTTGCAATTGTTCTATTTACAAGTGATATTCGTTTAAATATTAAAAGGTGAAGACAAAAGACAGATTCGACGAATTAAAGACGCAAGCGACCAAAAAGCTCAAAAGTACAAAATACAATCAAAGTGGTTCCAATTATTGATAAGAAACGTCTCGAAATTACAAGAGTACAAGATTCAAAACGCAAAGTACAAGATATTAAATTGTATGCAAGGACGTTCGAAAATTCGGAACCAGGACCAGAGTCAACTCTCAACGCTCAACGCAACGGACTAAAAATTACAAGTTAACTATGTATATAAATATAATATAATATATAATTAATTATATAAATTATATATATATATATATATATATATATATATATATATATATATATATATATATATATATATATATATATATATATATATATATATATATATATATATATATTATATTTATATAAAAAACCGTCGGCAGACTAAGATCCAACTTGGAGTGAGCTGGAATTTCAAACTCCGCGACTCGCGGAGTTTGAAGAGCAAAAATGCCGCGAGTCGCGGAGTACCTCTGAACTCAATTCCCTATAAAGCCAACCGAATTCTGATCATTTTCAATATCAATAATCTATCTCTCTCTCAATATATACGTAAATATATATATATAATTTATATTTTAATTTTAATTTTAATTATAATTCTAATAATAAGGGTATGTTAGTGAATGTTGTAAGGGTGTAAGTCGAAATTCTGTCCGTGTAACGCTACGCTATTTTTAATCATTGTAAGTTATGTTCAACCTTTTTAATTTAATGTCTCGTAGCTAAGTTATTATTATGCTTATTTAATCCGAAGTAATCATGATGTTGGGCTAATTACTAAAATTGGGTAATTGGGCTTTGTACCATAATTGGGGTTTGGATAAAAGAACGACACTTGTGGAAATTAGACTATGGGCTATTAATGGGTTTTATATTAACTAAACAATACCTTGTTAATTTAATATACAAACTTATAATTTGACGTATTTATATATAACCACATACGCTTGACTGGGTACGGTGGGCGGGATATCTATAAATACCAATAATTATTCATTTTACCGAACACGGAACTAGATTAATAGTTAATAGACTTGTTGAAACAGGGGTGAATTACATTCAAGGGTAATTGGTGTAATTGTTAACAAAGTAGTAAAACCTTGGTTTACACGCAGTCGATAACCTGGTGTATTCATTAAACAAAGTATTAAAACCTTGTTACAATTCGAATCCCCAATTAGTTGGAATATTTGACTTCGGGAATAAGAATAATTTGACGAAGGCTTTCGCTCTTTATATTTATGACTGATGGACTATTATGGACAAATCCGTATGGACATATTAAATAATCCAGGATAAAGGACAATTAACCCATGGGCATAAAACTAAAATCAACACGTCAAACATCATGATTACGGAAGTTTAAATAAGCATAATTCTTTTATTTCATATTTAATTTCCTTTATTTTATATTTAATTGCACTTCTAATTATCGCATTTTTATTGTTATTGTATTTAATTGCACTTTTAATTATCGTACTTTTTAATTATCGCAAGTTTATTTTATCGCACTTTTATTATTCGCAATTTCATTATCGTTATTTACTTTACGCTTTAAATTAAGTCTTGTATTTATTTATTATTTTACATTTGGTTTTAACTGCGACTAAAGTTTTAAAATCGACAAACCGGTCATTAAACGGTAAAAACCCCCCTTTATAATAATAATATTACTTATATATATATTTGTATTTTTATAAAAGTAAACTAATATAGCGTTAAGCTTTGTTTAAAGATTTTCCCTTGGAACGAACCGGACTTACTAAAAACTACACTATTGTACGATTAGGTACACTGCCTATAAGTGTTTTAGCAAGGTTTAAGTATATCCATTCTATAAATAAATAAATATCTTGTGTAAAATTGTATCGTATTTAATAGTATTTCCTGCTAAAATTTAATAGTATTTTATACCACTCTGCTCAAACATCAAGTATTTTTGGCGCCGCTGCCGGGGAACAATCTAGCTTAAAAGCCGGAAGCGCAACGCTACATAAAAAAAAGATTTTTATTTTTAGTTTACTTTTATTAAAATTCACTTTTGTAAAAATACGTTTTTAATTATTCGAAAATATAAAAAGAAAAACAAAATTTTATATATTTTTAAGATTTTGTTAAATATTTAAGTTTTATAAAGTTTCATTATTTTTATTTTATAAAAATATAAGTCTTATTTAAATATTTCATTTTTATTTAAAAAAAAATCAAAAACCGAAAAAAAAATTATTAATATATATATAAATCTATTTTTAAGACATTTTTTTTTTATAAAGTAGTTCTATTTTTATTTTATTTTTAAATATAAGTTTTTATTATATAAATATTTTTATTTAAACAGAAAATATAAAACAGAATATAAAAAATAAAAAATAAAAAAATAAAAAAAAACGTAAAATTAAAAACTGTACCAGAGTTGAATTTTGGAACCCCGCGACTCGTGGAGTTTGCTGCTTCGATTACCGCGACTCGCGGAGCCGTCTGATACGGGCACACAGCAACCCTAATTTGGCATTTATTACGGAATTTTAATTATTATTATTAATTAATTAGTATTTAGGGTTAATTAATTTATTATTTAGTTTAAGATTTAATTAATTTGTAATAATTATTTTTAATTAGTTTTATTTATTTAAAATTAATAGTTTTATTAAATAAATAATATAAAAATAATATTTTTATAAAAATTGTAATTTTTACAACTTTTTGTATATTTTTATATTTTGTCCCTTTTTAATCGTTTTAGCGTAATATTTGTATTTTTTCGCTAGTTTTTAGTTTTAAACTTAGTTTTTGCCATAGCTATATTTTTATTTCTAGATTTTTAGGCTTTACCGTAGAATTCCTTAAGTGCTTTTTCTTTAGACTAAGATTTAGGTACTTTAGAATTTTGCAACGCCTTTTTAAGTTTTAGTTTCTTTTTAAGTTATTTCCATTTGGGATTTAGTTTTTCCTGTAAGCTTTAATATTTTTAGACGACTTTTACCTATGTATCAATTATCATTCCAATTAGTAATCTCAATTTGCGATTATAATTTTAAGTTAGTTGTGGTAATAAGGTTAGGTTAGTCAAGTGTTTTTAAGTTTTATAAGTTTCTTTTATTTTTCCGTCACCTTTTATTTTTCAACCATTTTTCTTTTTCGACCTTTTTCGACGAACTCTTTTTCTTTCTTATTTCTCGCTATTCTAGTTTTAGGACATAGATTTTTATTCTACTTCTTATCTAAATTTCTTAAAATTACGAAAATTTATTTTAAGTGGTTAAATTGATAGACATCAAAATTTTCTGGTTCGTAGTAATAGTTGGATTTGTACGTGGACCGGGTTATTGGAGCCAAACAATCCTCAATTATATTGAGACCAAACGAATCCTGCCCCTCTGCTGCATCTTTTGGCTATTCGAAACGTGGGCAAAATCAGAAAAGTCTATTGATTGGATAACTTATTATAATTTTTCTTTCCTTTTAAAAACTAATAGGATATTCAGTGAATGCACCGAGCAAGACGTTCACCACCTTTTGTACGTTCACCACCTGTAACTAGATCAAGACATTTAGCAAATATTACCGCCGTTGATTTTTCTTTAGAATCGTCATCCAGTCGACCAAGTACTCCAGTTCAAATTTCCGATAATCCATTTTTTGAACCCGACCTCACAATTGAGAATCCGGAGAATATTCAGGGACGATTCATAGATCCTGAACCATTAAATTTTCCTCCGGAACCACCAATCATTCAAACAGAGATTGTTGAGGAACGAACCATTAAATCAGAATCCTCTAGTGATTCCGATTCAACAAATTCAATTATGGAAGTAACAGAACCATTAAGTATGGAAGACCGAATGAGAGCTAAACGCACTGGCCAAGGTCACGCAATTACTCATCCAGACATTAATGCGCCAGATTATGAAATCAAAGGACAAATTCTACACATGGTGACTAATCAATGCCAATTTAGTGGTGCGCCTAAGGAAGATCCAAATGAACATCTAAGTACCTTTAATAGGATCTGCACACTATTTAAAATCCGAGAAGTGGAGGATGAACAGATATATCTCATGTTATTTCCCTGGACTTTAAAGGGAGAAGCCAAAGATTGGTTGGAATCGTTACCTGAAGGGGCGATTGATACATGGGACGTTTTAGTTGAAAATTTTCTTAAACAATTCTTTCCGGCATCTAAAGCCGTAAGACTTCAAGGAGAAATTGTTACGTTCACACAGAAACCGAATGAAACTCTATATGAGGCGTGGACAAGATTTGGAAAGTTATTAAGAGGATGTCCGCAACATGGTTTAGACACCTGTCAAATAGTACAAATATTCTACCAAGGATGCGACATCACTACAAGAAAAGACATAGATATAGCAGCTGGTGGTTCCATTATGAAGAAAACCGAAACTGATGCTTATAAAATTATTGATAACACTGCTTCCCACTCACATGAGTGGCACCAAGAAAAAGATATCGTTAGATCATCTAAAGCAGCTAGAGCCGATTCTAGCCATGACTTAGATTCCATTTCCGCAAAGATAGATGCTGTCGAGAGATGAATGGAAAAGATGACTAAAGATATTCACTCAATACGAATTAGTTGTGAGCAGTGTGGAGGACCACATTTGACAAAAGATTGTCTCAGTATTGAATTAACAATGGAACAAAGAGAGAATATTTCATACATAAACCAAAGGCCTGGAAATAATTATCAGAATAATTATCAACCGCCAAGACCGATTTACAATCAAAACCAGAATTATAACCGAAATATTCCATACAACAACCAACAAGGTCCTAGCAATCAACAAGTATCCAATAATACTTACAATCAGCAAAGACCTAATTTTCAAAACAAACCACCACAACAAACCGATGATAAAAAGCCGAATTTAGAAGATATGATGACGAAGCTAGTTGAAACTCAAACGCAGTTTTTCACATCTCAGAAACAAACTAATGAACAAAATGCTCAAGCATTTAGAAATCAACAAGCTTCTATTCAAAATCTGGAACAAGAAGTAAGTAACCTAGCAAGGTTAATAGGTGAAAGAAAACCGAGAAGTCTACCTAGTGATACAAATGCTAACCCCCGAAATGAAACAGCTAAAGCCATTACCACAAGAAGTGGTACAACACTTAAACCACCTGAAATACCTGTAACTTCTGATGAAGCTATTCCTACTCCACAAGAACCACAACATGAACAAGATAAGGAAAAAGAACCGGTAGTTGAGAAGGTTAATGAAGATAACATAGTTAAGGCTAAACCTTATGTTAAACCATACCAACCACCACTTCCTTACCCGAGTAAAATGAAGAAAGAGAAACTTGAAGCCGAGCAATCCAAATTCTTGGATATGTTTAAACAGATAAATGTAAATCTTCCTTTCATTGATGTGATTTCAGGAATGCCTAGATATGCTAAATTCTAGAAAGATCTAATCTCAAATAGAAAGAAAATGGAGGAACTCTCGGCTGTTACCATGAATGCTAATTGTTCAGCTGTGCTGTTGAATAAGATACCAGAAAAACTATCTGATCCAGGAAGTTTCACAATTCCATGTTTTCTGGGTAGTCTTAGTTCAATAGAAGCATTAGCAGATTTAGGTGCTAGTATAAATTTAATGCCGTATTCACTATACGCTAAACTAGACCTTGGAGAATTGAAACCAACCAGAATAAGCATACAACTAGCCGATAGATCAATAAAATATCCTAGAGGGATAATGGAGAACATGCTAGTTAAAGTTGGTACTTTAGTTTTTCCAGTAGATTTTGTTGTTCTGGACATGGAAGAAGATTCTCAAGTTCCTCTCATATTAGGAAGACCATTCTTAAACACGGCTAAAGCAATGATAGACGTGTTCGGTAAGAAATTGACCCTAAGTATAGAGGACGAGAGTGTTACCTTTTCAGTTGATAGAGCAATGCAACATCCACAATCTGCAGATGATACATGTTATTATATTCAAACTATAGATGCACATGCAGAATTATTAGAAGAATTTCCAGAATTACAAGGAACAGGAGAATGTTCTTTAGGAGAAGGTAATGAACCAATTGATGAAGTTGAAATGTTAGCTACACTTATAGCTAATGGATATGAACCAACAACAGAAGAAATTCAAATGCTAAAAGAAGAAGACAGATATCGATATAAATCATCGATAGAAGAACCACCGAAATTAGAGCTAAAGCCACTTCCAAACCATTTGGAATACGCTTATTTACATGATGAATCTGAATTACCTATAATAATATCGTCTTCTCTTACTGAAAATGAGAAATCGCAACTCATTTCTGTGTTGAAAGCTCATAAACCAGGCATTGCATGGAAGATTCATGATATTAAAGGAATAATTCCTTCGTATTGCACACATAAAATCCTTATGGAAGAAGGTCATAAAACGTATGTGCAACGCCAACGAAGACTAAATCCTAATATGCAAGATGTAGTTAAGAAAGAGATTATTAAACTGCTAGATGCAGGTTTAATTTATCCAATCTCTGATAGTCCATGGGTAAGCCCAGTTCAATGCGTACCTAAGAAGGGTGGCATGACTGTCATTACAAATGAGAAAAATGAGCTTATTCCTACTAGGACTGTAACAGGATGGCGTGTGTGTATTGATTATAGAAAATTAAATGACGCCACCAGAAAAGATCACTTTCCCTTACCTTTCATAGATCAAATGTTGGAAAGATTAGCCAGAAATAGTTACTATTGTTTTCTAGATGGATTTTCCGGATATTTTAAAATTCCAATAGCACCCGAAGATCGAGAGAAAACCACATTCACGTGCCCTTATGGTACTTTTGCTTACAAACGCATGCCATTTGGACTTTGTAACCCCTGCAACCTTTCAAAGGTGTATGATGGCGATTTTTCATGACATGATAGAATAATGAATGGAAGTTTTCATGGATGACTTTTCAGTCTTCGGTGATACATTTGAATCATGTCTACCTAATCTGGAACGAATGCTTATTAGATGCGAACAATCAAATCTAGTTCTTAATTGGGAGAAATGCCATTTTATGGTTAAAGAAGGCATCGTTCTTGGTCATAAAATTTCAAAAGAAGGAATTGAAGTGGATAGAGCTAAAGTAGATGTAATTGCTAAACTTCCACATCCCACCAATGTTAGAGGAGTTAGGAGTTTTCTAGGGCATGCCGGTTTTTACCGACGTTTCATAAAAGATTTTTCTAAAATTGCCACTCCTATGAATAAACTCCTAGAAAAAGATGCTCCATTCATCTTTTTAGATGAATGTATCAAATCTTTTAATATTCTTAAAGAGAAACTAACTAATGCGCCGATCATGATAACACCAAATTGGAATCTACCATTTGAACTAATGTGCGATGCAAGTGATGTTACAATGGGAACCGTTTTAGGACAAAGGATTGAAAAACGATTTCAACCTATATATTATGCTAGTAAGACGTTACAAGGAGCACAAACGAACTATACAACTACTGAAAAAGAACTCCTTGCTATTGTCTTTGCTTTTGACAAATTTCGATCATATCTCGTTCTAGCAAAAACGGTGGTCTATACCGACCATTCTGCTCTTAGATACCTATTTTCAAAACAAGATACTAAACCAAGATTAATCCGTTGGATCTTACTCTTACAAGAGTTTGATATTGAAATCCGAGAAAAAAGAGGAGCAGAAAATCTCGCCGCTGATCATCTTTCTCGTCTTGAAAATCCCGAATTAGAAGTTCTAAATGAATCGGCCATACAAGACAACTTTCCTGATGAATATCTATTTAAGATAGATTATAAAGAAATTCCATGGTTTGCAGACTATGCAAACTATTTAGTATGTGGATTCCTTGAAAAAGGATTATCGTACCAAAAATGAAAGAAATTCTTTAGTGATATAAAACACTATTTTTTGGGAAGATCCACATCTGTTTAAAAGTTGTCCTGATGGAATAATACGCCGATGTGTATTCGGAGATGAAGCCAGTAAAATATTAAACCATTGTCACACAGGACCAACAGGAGGGCATTATGGGCCTCAACTAACAGCAAGAAAAGTTTATGATGCTGGATTCTATTGGCCCACAATTTACAAAGACGCACACCTTCTTTGCAAATCCTGTGATGCTTGTCAAAGGGCCGAAAAAATAAGTCAACGTGATGAAATGCCACAAAATGTCATTCAAGTATGTGAAGTATTTGACATTTGGGGTATTGACTTTATGGGTCCATTTCCAAAATCTCATAATAATCTATATATACTCGTAGCCATTGATTATGTATCTAAATGGGCGGAAGCACAAGCTCTCCCAACTAACGATGCACGAGTTGTAGTCAACTTTTTAAAACGTCTTTTTGCAAGGTTTGGAACACCGAAAGCTTTAATAAGTGATCGGGGTACTCATTTCTGTAATAATCAACTTGAGAAAGTTCTTAAAAGATATGGAGTAACTCATAAAATCTCCACCGCATATCATCCACAAACAAGTGGACAAGTTGAAAATACCAACCGAGCTTTAAAACGTATTCTAGAGAAAACTGTAGGATCAAATCCGAAGGAATGGTCCATTAAATTGGAGGATGCACTCTGGGCTTTTAGAACAGCCTACAAAACTCCAATTGGAACCACACCTTTTAGACTTGTTTATGGAAAAGCATGTCATCTTCCAGTAGAAATTGAACACAAAGCATTTTGGGCTTTGAAGACATGTAATCTTGATTTACATGAAGCTGGACGTCTACGATTAAGTCAACTAAAAGAATTAGAAGAATTAAGACATGAAGCATATGAAAATTCGTTAATCTATAAAGAAAGAACGAAAAAATGGCATGATAAAAGAATCAGAAGTTCAAAAGAATTTAAAGAAGGAGACAGAGTTCTTCTTTTCAATTCACGATTCAAGCTATTTCCTGGAAAATTGAAATCAAGATGGTCTGGACCATTCATAGTCAAAAGAGTTTTCCCATACGGAACGATAGAATTAATAAATTCAAATGGGATTGAATTTAAAGTTAATGGTCACAGAGTTAAACATTACATACATGGTCCGATGAAAGTTGACAATGAAGTTAATCATAATTTCACCACCCAAGAAAACCTTCAAAATGAAAACATAAATATGTTATCAACAACATATGAAAAATCAAAATTGGAATATAGAGAGGATTCAAATTTGAGTGATGAAGAAGAATTCCTATACAAACCTCCCATTCCAAGAAACGAAGAAAAATGTGAACAAGAAATTTAAATAGAAATGAAAGAACCAAGGAAAGAACACCCGAAAAAGGTTTACAAACCAACTCGACTTACTAAAGCAGGAGACCCGTGTGAATTTATCATTTCTTGCTTACTTAATGATGGTGCTGTATATAATGGACTCGCAGATTTAGGAGCAAGTGCAAATATTATGCCTCTTTCCTTATACAAAAGATTAGGCATGGGTAAATTAAAACCAACCAAAATAGGTGTTCAATCATTTGACCAAACCATTAAACACCTGGTTGGAATAGCAAATAATTTACTTGTTAAAGTGGGAAGTTTGACCTTTGTTGCAAACTTTATAGTGATTAATATGGAGGAAAACCTTGATATTCCTCTAATTCTAGGTCGCCCATTTTTAGCAACCACCGAGGCATTCATTGATGTAAGAGAAGGTAGAATGACACTTAGGGATGGTGATACATCGATCACCTTTGTGAACCGAAAGTTTAGATCTCCACAAACCAAAACTGTTAGACCAATAAAAACGCATAAGTGTGGGGAAGATGAAGAAACACTTAATGATGATCCAATCACAAAGAATGCCGTTGATGATACGAAATTAGATGAACCCATTTTTAACAGTTCAACGAAGAAACTTTATAAACGGATTCACGATGCTAAGATTAAAGGAAACTTTAAGTTATATAACCGATTAATATCCAATTTATCATCAAAAGAAAAGGCAATGTTAGTTGAATTTGTGAAAGTTACGGAGGAAATCAACAAATGGATTGAAGTAAAAGTCAAAGATATACAAGTTGTTGATGATTCAATTGAAAATAATGTTAATCACTATTTCAACTAAGTATAGGGGGTTTATGTATTTCTGTTAGAGTTAGATTGTCTGTTTTCGTGTAGTTCTCGAAAATGGAACCCGAATGGTCTTTCCCTAGCAGACCCTAAAGAACTAGTCTTCTCCCCCCATTCTGAATTTTTATTTTTTTTTAGGAAATGAAGACTGCCTGTGAACTAAACCATGGTCTAATGCTACACGCTTTGATCACTAAACGTAATAATGACACACTTCCGAGTGAAATAGTATCAGTAATCAGAGAAAGATTGGACGGAGTTAGAAAAGAATCCAGATGCGAAGATAATAAGTTACAATTTGGTAAAGGAAAATCAAAATCCGGTGCGAAAAGAAGAGCACGACACCTAGAAAGATGTCACAAATGCGGAAAATGGTCACATGGAGGTAAATGTTCAAATAATCAAACCTATTCAAATACCGAATTTGTTACTTTATGCAGAGACGGACCGTTCATATGTTTAGAAGAAAAAACACTGAATGCTCGAGGTTACGCCTATGTAGCCATGGAAAACCAATTAATCCGACTATCTTATGAATGGGATAGATCATATAACTAAGACTACTATCTCACAGGTAAGTCTGTACAGTTTTTTATTTTTTTTATTTTTATTTTTAACCTTTTGATAATAAACGCTAATTTGTTCGCTATAAAGTATTAAATTGGTATTGAATAAAATTAGGTTTGGCGACCGAAATTATTGATATCATACAAAAATTTATTACATCACTGCGAAATTTAACGTTTATTCTTAAGGTATAAATATCTTTAATCAAATCAAACCAAAATATTTCAAAAATTCGTCATGAGTTAAATTAGGTCTTGGAACCGAAATTACTTTACCGAAAAGAGGGGCGAATATTTTTGATAATATTTAATTGATTAAAGTGGGATAAAAAGCCAAAAAGATTTTTAATTTTATTTTTATCAAGTTTTTAAAATTAATATATAAATCTTAAATTAATGTTGTAAACTTTGTAAAATCAATATATTTAAAATTGTAAATATTTGAAAAATTAATATAAGTTTGGTGTGAATTTATAATATGAATTTTTTAAATTAAGTTTGGTGTGAATTTTTAATGTTAATTTTGAATTTTATATTTAAATTGTGTGAATTTAAAAACAAAAATTTACTTTATCTCATTAAGTTAAAAATATGATTTTTAAAATTCGTCGTAAGTTGAAGACTATGTCGTTGAACCGAAATTGCTTTACCCGAGGGAGGGACGAGAACTTTTATTATCATTATTTTTAATCTTATTGAATTAAAGTATGCCAAAAACATTAAAAAACTAAAAAAAAATCTAAGCTTTTAAAACAATCGCTTGAAAAAGACAAATTTTAAAATTTTGTCGAAGGACGGACTAGGACATCGATCCGAAACGACCTCGTCCTAAAACAAAGGGAAACAAAATTTTAAAATTAATTACTTAATTGTTTCATAAGTTAAGATTTTATATTAAAAAAAAAATACAAACCCCGCGACTCGCGGAGTTTGAAGGCTCAAACACCGCGACTCGCGGAGGGACCGAATTACAGAAAAAAATAAAACGCAAGAACAGCTCAGTTGCACACCACACCCACGAAAAATACTGCGAAAATAACCCGAAAAAACCCAAGAAAACACCCCCAAAATCACAATTTTTAACCGTTAATCATCAAATCTTTTACTAAAATCATGTTAAGAAGGATGCTATCAAGGAATTACTCAAGAAAAACGGTAAATTTCTACACCTAAACACCATTTAATCCGAAAATTAGTGTTCTTGAGCAATTTTTTTCCCAATTTCATTTTGATGCTTTTTAGTGTAATTATGCTTAAATTGTTTATGTATTATGCTTGTATAACCTAGATTGATGCTATTTAACATGATTAGAAGCCTTAAACTTCAAATTTTGAGTAATCTAGGGTTTGTGTTCTTGAGCAAATTTGGGGCTTTTTGATATAAACAGGTTATGGCCGATTTTTTTCATGAATTGTTACTAAATTAAGTAGTGTAACATGTTTAGGTAGTTAAATGATCCAAACTTTGAGCCTAAACATGATTTTGAGAATTAAAGTGGACTTTTTCAAGTCTAAAATTCATGAACTTGATTTTTGAGAGATAATGCCATTTGAAACTTGTTTAATTGCTAGTAATGATTATTTTGACATGTTGTTTGAGTTGAATGCTTATGAACTTGGCGAACATTTTCGTATATGCTTATTTGAAAAAGTGTAGATTTGATAAAAATGTGAAAATGAGCTTAAGTTTGATATAAATTGATCATGTCATTGTAATTATTTTAATTGATGATTTTGCTGACACTAATGCATATTTGGATGCACAAAAATTGTGTTTGATGTGTTTTGCAGACTGAAAGGGGTGAATCTTCATTCCAAGCTCGCAATGCTCCTGCTGAGAATGCGGAACAACAGGAGGTGGATAACTACTACAAACAAGATATACCTCATCCAGTCATGACATTTTCTGATATGCACTTGGAAGATTTGCACCCGAACCTGAGATTTGACAGACTTTGGATAGATTATCCAAAATATCAAAGGGGTTTGCATACTCTTCATTCTAAAGCTGTTGAGGTACCTAGGGTCATAGAATGGGGACCATTAGAAGTGGTAGAATTGGCCGGGCCAATTAGGGAATTACTTGCACAGAGGTATGGTAATTCTACTTTTAACGACTGGGTATGTTTATTCACCATGCGTAGACCTGTATATAAAGTATGGTGTGAAGAATTGTTGTGTAGTATAGAATTAAATGATCGGGTAGCTAGTTTAACCGATCGATCTTTTATTAGATTTTTGTTAGGAGGTTCGATGCGCCACATGTCTTTACTAGACATGGCTCAGGCTTTACGTATATATACGCCTGAGGAATTAGCATCTGCCGATTGTAGAGGGTTGATACTATATGGTAGAAAGATAGATGAAAATTTTGATACACATGGTTTATGGAGTCAAATGACAAGCCATTACCGATTCAAAGGGGGAAATTACTCTTATTTGGATATAGATAGAGCTGAATTAAGAGTAATTCATAGGTTTTTAGCTAATTCGATTACACAAAGAGGTAAGAACAAGAAAAAGGTAAATGAACAGGATTTGTTTTACCATATGTGTATTCGAGACCCACAAAGCGCTGTAAGTATACCTTATTGTGTGAGTTATTATTTATCAGCTATGGTTAGGGGGATGAGACCGCATAGCATAATAGGAGGTGGTATATTTATTACTTTGATTGATGAATATCTCAGTGTGGATATAAGTCGGGGGGGATTATTAGTCGAAGAACCAGAACCCCGCGATACAATAGGTTTAAATGTATACCATGGTGCGAAGGTTTTGAAGAGGCGAAATAACGCCGCAGTTCAATACCATGGTAGACATCCACAGGTTGAGAGAAACCAACAGCAAGGTAATGTAGGAGGGGGAAATGAAATACAAGAAATGCAAAGGTTTATAGCTTCACAGGAGTACGAAAATGCTAGACATAGAGCATTTGAAGATTGGCAAGTTCATCAAAACTAAATCATAGCTTATTGCCAACATATAAGTAGAAACTATATTCCTACTCAAAAGCCCATATTCCCTCCCTGGTCTATAGAGATTTAACCACCGTATCCTACGTATAACCCAGCCGAAGCATTTTATAGCACCTATGGTTATGCATGGAACCCCTACTGGTATCACTATCATCCCTAGTCTACTTAGTTTTTTTTTTATTTTATTATTTGTAATGTTGATACGTTTAATACTTATGTTAATATTGTAATAGTTTTTATAATTTTCTAACTTTTATTCTTAGATTTTAATAATTTTTGAATGTGGGGTAATATACCAAACTTCAAAAATATGTATATATGTTTGCAGTTTATCTTATGTACACAACAGGGTAAAACAACGCATTTTCAAAGACTGGCATTAAGTTCAGCAAAAGCAACTAATTTTGACGACAAGATGCAAAATATATGTGAAATAACAACAAGACGGAATGAACAAATGATATGCACCATTTATCATTCAGCAAGCAAACACAAATATGTTTGGAAACTTTGGTAAAATTTAAACATTTTCTCACAAATCACCCTCAATAATTTAAATTGTTACTGATTTCTTGCAAATGAGGGCATTGCAAGATCTTAAGTGTGGGAAGGGGTTAAATTCTTTCGGATTTTTATTTATATTATCTTAAACACTTGGTTACCATTAAAAATACTAGTAACGTAGTAGTTGTACTAGAATCTAGTGCTCTCTGATAATAAAGAACAGCCCTAGTCTTATATACTGACTACCCAATTCTAGTAAAAATTTTCAAAATTTTCAATTAAATGAACTCAAAATCATGTTTATACATATTTATGAACGATAAAACTAGGTTTTAACACCGAAATTATTGTTACCTCGAAAAGGACATAAATTGAGAAACAAACCAAAATGTTAAAATTCATTTAAAATGTAATAGAGGACAATAAAAAGGAAAATAAAAGTCAAGTGTGGGAAAATTCTCCAAGTTATTCAAAACATATGTCACATATTTTTGTACAAATAACTGAAAATACTTTTGCTTTGGACTAAACTAAAAAATTTTACCTGATTTACTGTAAGAAAGATGGATCTACACGATGAATCAATTCCATCATTAAAAGGAAGTAAAGTCTTCCGAAAAAGACACGCGCTTCTTGATTTAGGTCAAGAAGTTGTCGGAAAGACCAGCTGTAGGTTGACGAAAAATCTAGAAAAGTCATCACTAAAATCAGCAGGAAATCCACGGACCTCAGTATTAAACAGGGTCACCAAGTGGTCAGATTTATCCTAACCATGAGAAGGATTTATCTCGTAAAATGGGGGGCACCATGCAAATTAGCTGGATAAGACTAATGAATCAGATCCCCAGAAAGGATAATCTCCTTAAAAGATCAAAAATCAGCTTTTAAGCCTGATATTACTCAATCCTTGAGATTGACCTTAAAGATTGAGAATTACAAACTCATGGAATTCAATGATATCTAAACTCGAGCCTGAACGAGAAAATATTTTGATCAAAATTACAAACCGATTTGTTTTCTAAAAACCCATTTTCAATGCGTTCATTACCATTGAACGTAAAATCCTAGGAATTCACCTGGAATTCATTAGGTCACCTGAACCAAATCGGGTGTCAACCGTAAGAACGGTGGTTGCATAGCATGGTCAAGGACAGGACCTTGTGCCGGACCGAAAAATCATAAGGGTGAGCTTTACTATTGCTCCTACCAAGGATAGTAATTGCGTCCGACACGTTATAGACCATAATTAAAAGCATGTCAGGGGACATTGCCTTAACAGTTGCTTGTTCAACGTTTTCCTTTACAACCGGACGGTAGTTTACCGAAAGGTAATATACGGGACAAGTAAACTGGACGTGTTGCTTTCCCAATACAAGGTTAGCAAGTGGGTGACACAAAACCGCAAGTTTTGAGCTAAAATTTTCAAATCTGAAACCCACCAAACCCACAAAAATAATTTGCAAACACCGGTGAAGGGTTTTTCCGGAAAACTTATCTAGGGTAAAAACTAGATTTAATTTTCAAAAGATCAAATGTTTTCATAAAGATCCAATTTCCTTAATGGATCTAAATTTTTATAGTCATGTGGGACTGTAAACCACAACGTTACTACCATTGTTTATACCGCCGTAAAGAAATCACTGATGTACAAAGTGTGAAGAATAAAGAAGTGATTCTAGTATTTCAAGACTATATTGCTTGAGGACAAGCAACGCTCAAGTGTGGGAATATTTGATAATGCTAAAAACAAACATATATTTCATAGCATTATTCCCCAAGAAAGACAAGCTTTTAGTTGCAATTGTTCTATTTACAAGTGATATTCGTTTAAATATTAAAAGGTGAAGACAAAAGACAGATTCGACAAATTAAAGGCGCAAGCGACCAAAAAGCTCAAAAGTACAAAATACAATCAAAGTGGTTCCAATTATTGATAAGAAACGTCTCGAAATTACAAGAGTACAAGATTCAAAACGCAAAGTACAAGATATTAAATTGTACGCAAGGACGTTCGAAAATTCGGAACCAGGACCAGAGTCAACTCTCAACGCTCGACGCAACGGAATAAAAATTACAAGTTAACTATGTATATAAATATAATATAATATATAATTAATTATATAAATTATATATATATTATATTTATATAAAAAACCGTCGGCAGACTAAGATCCAACTTGGAGTGAGCTGGAATTTCAAACTCCGCGACTCGCGGAGTTTGAAGAGCAAAAATGCCGCGAGTCGCGGAGTACCTCTGAACTCAATTCCCTATAAAGCCAACCGAATTCTGATCATTTTCAATATCAATAATCTATCTCTCTCTCAATATATACGTAAATATATATATATAATTTATATTTTAATTTTAATTTTAATTATAATTCTAATAACAAGGGTATGTTAGCGAATGTTGTAAGGGTGTAAGTCGAAATTCTGTCCGTGTAACGCTACGCTATTTTTAATCATTGTAAGTTATGTTCAACCTTTTTAATTTAATGTCTCGTAGCTAAGTTATTATTATGCTTATTTAATCCGAAGTAATCATGATGTTGGGCTAATTACTAAAATTGGGTAATTGGGCTTTGTACCATAATTGGGGTTTGGATAAAAGAACGACACTTGTGGAAATCAGACTATGGGCTATTAATGGGTTTTATATTAACTAAACAATACCTTGTTAATTTAATATACAAACTTATAATTCGACGTATTTATATATAACCACATACGCTTGACTGGGTACGGTGGGCGGGATATCTATAAATACCAATAATTATTCATTTTACCAGACACGGAACTGGATTAATAGTTAATAGACTTGTTGAAACAGGGGTGAATTACATTCAAGGGTAATTGGTGTAATTGTTAACAAAGTAGTAAAACCTTGGTTTACACGCAGTCGATAACCTGGTGTATTCATTAAACAAAGTATTAAAACCTTGTTACAATTCGAATCCCCAATTAGTTGGAATATTTGACTTCGGGAATAAGAATAATTTGACGAAGGCTTTCGCACTTTATATTTATGACTGATGGACTATTATGGACAAATCCGTATGGACATATTAAATAATCCAGGACAAAGGACAATTAATCCATGGGCATAAAACTAAAATCAACACGTCAAACATCATGATTACGGAAGTTTAAATAAGCATAATTCTTTTATTTCATATTTAATTTCCTTTATTTTATATTTAATTTCACTTCTAATTATCGCATTTTTATTGTTATTGTATTTAATTGCACTTTTAATTATCGTACTTTTTAATTATCGCAAGTTTATTTTATCGCACTTTTATTATTCGCAACTTCATTATCGTTATTTACTTTACGCTTTAAATTAAGTCTTGTATTTATTTATTATTTTACATTTGGTTTTAACTGCGACAAAAGTTTTAAAATCGACAAACCGGTCATTAAACGGTAAAACCCCCCTTTATAATAATAATAATATTACTTATATATATATTTGTATTTTTATAAAAGTAAACTAATATGGCGTTAAGCTTTGTTTAAAGATTTTCCCTGTGGAACGAACCGGACTTACTAAAAACTACACTAATGTACGATTAGGTACACTGCCTATAAGTGTTGTAGCAAGGTTTAAGTATACCCATTCTATAAATAAATAAATATCTTGTGTAAAATTGTATCGTATTTAATAGTATTTCCTGCTAAAATTTAATAGTATTTTATACCACTCTGCTCAAACATAAAGTATTATGTATTATTATAAGAATTATTATTTTCATTATCATTATTAATAAACGTTTCATTTTATTTAAAATTACTGTTATTAACATCATTATAAGATTTATTATTAAAAATAACATTAATATTAATATTATTATTAATAGAATCATTAATATCATTATCATTATTATTAACATTAGTATTATTATCATTATTATTATTTTAATCACTACTAATATTATATTATTATAATTACTATTTTAACAACGAATGAAATATATATATATATATATATATATATATATATATATATATATATATATATATATATATATATATATATATATATATATATATATATATATATATATATATATATATAAAATATTTAATACATATAACGTAACAAAATTTATATTTTTATATATAAAAATGAATATATATTAATAACGAAAAATATAAGTTACTAATATAAAGTTTTATCATTAATAATAATATATATACATATAATTATTCGACTACAAGGATATGTATTAATATATATACAAATGATACAGGTTCGTGAATCTGAGGCCAACCCTGCATTGTTTAATGTCGTCATATGTATTTTTACTACAAAATACAGTATTGTGAGTTTCATTACTCCCTTTTTAAATGCTTTTGCAATATATATTTTTGGGACTGAGAATACATGCGCTTTTATAAATGTTTTACGAAATAGACACAAGTAATCGAAACTACATTATATGGTTGAATGATCAAAGCCGAATATGCTCCTTTTTGCTTGGTAGCCTAAGAATTAGTAAACCGGTCTACTAATTGACGCGAATCCTAAAGATAGATCTATTGGGCCTAACAAACCCCATCCAAAGTACCGGATGCTTTAGTACTTCGAATTCATTTTTATCATGTCCGATGGATGTCCCGGAATGATAGGGGATATTCTTATATGCATCTTGTTAATGTCGGTTACCAGGTGTTCAATCCATATGAATGATTTTTGTCTCTATGCATGCGACGTATGTTTATGAGAAATGGAAATATGAAATCTTGTGGTCTATTAAAAATTATGAAATGATTATTTATGATAAACTAATGAACTCACCAACCTTTTTGGTTAACACTTGAAAGCATGTTTATTCTCAGGTACGAAAGAAATCTTCTGCTGTGCATATGCTCATTTTAGAGATATTACTTGGAGTCATTCATGGCATATTTTAAAAGACGTTGCATTCGAGTCATCGAGTTCATCAAGAATATTATCAAGTCATTTATAGTTTAGATATATTATGAAATGGTATGCATGCCTGTCAACTTCCGATGAAATGAAAGTTTGTCTTTTAAAAACGAATGCAATGTTTGTAAAAAGTATCATATAGAGGTCAAGTACCTCGCGATGTAACCAAATGTAATGTATTTGTCCAGATCGATTAGGACGGATCATTTCATGGACGCAAGTTCTCCCATGGCCAGTGCGGGGAAATCTTTCCTAACCGCAGCATAATGTTCCCGTACGACCGGTGCACAAGCTGTGCATTAGCGCACTCCGCTAACAGCTTCATTTCCTCATCATCAAGGACAGAGGTCTTGTTTACGTCCTTAGCCACGCTTTCGCACCAAATTAGCGTTTGCTGAAAGTTGGCTCCAACAACTGATTGGTCAATGAAAAAGAAAGTTTCTTTCCAATGACCCGCATTCGATTTGGGGGTTTTGGTAAAGTTCTGCCGGGCGAAGAAAGTAAGCCAGGACTTATGGTGGGTGGCTAGGTGGTATAGATGGAAGAACACCTTAACTAATGGTACCTTGTTTAGCGCAACGCACCACATCTCAAACAGCACTATCTTTCCAATGGCATATGGGTGTAATTGCCCTAATCCTACTAAGAAGTGATCTAGTACACCTAGAAAGAAGTCCGAAGGTGGAACCCTAAAATTGCCATGCTTAAACGCATATTCGTATATGGCTACCTTCTTCTCCGGTGGTTTATGAGCACATTGGTTAGAAAGGGGTGGCACCAGATTGTACTGTTTTAACGGCGGGTATTGTTTAACTAAAGAATTTATATGTCTCTGCTCTATTATCGATACTACGCTATATACAAAAGTCTCATTTGCCTTTGTCATTTTCTAAGAGTAATGGAAGAGTAACTAACCTTTTGTAGTTTGCCGGAATATATGGGATTTGATCGGAGTTGATTTAGCAGCGTATCGGAGAAGCTTTGGGCAGAAAAATAGAATTGAGGGTGAACCACGTCTATTTATAGTGAGGTATGAGTGTAGTGGGGTGAAATGGTTTCATCGTGGACGTACACGTGTAAAAAACCGACGGTCGACGTTTTTTGCACGCGCGGGGGTTTTGTTTGCTCTACCCAATGTTGAGCGAGTGGCCCACACTCTCCTGCTCACTGTCACTTTATGTCTTGTCAGCCGAATGGGCTTCTGCGACAGTGACAGGCATTTAATGACCTCGAGCCGCACGTGAAAAATTTAATGCTGGATGTTTTCTTTTTTCTTTTTTATTTTTTGATAGTTTGATATCATATGTCTTGCGTCACATAACATCAAACTGGGGGGACATAATGATACCGCAACCCGCATGTGCATTCTATACGTATGCGGGCAATCACTAGTGTGCGTACGCGTATACTTTATATGCGGTATGCGGTAGCGTATCGAATACCTTTATTCCCGGAATGGCGGTTACTTGGCCATCAAGCCTGAATATCTTTTCCATAATTATATCCGATATTCGGGGAGTTTGTTATGGAATGGATCATCATTATCTTGGACGATTCTAGAATTACGGTTTTCCTATATATACCCTAGTCGTCTTCACAAAATAACATAACACAGCCTACAACACGTAGTAACGATCATCGACTCTCAACTTATAAGGTTTACAGGTTAGTTCTTCATAAACTAGCACCTACAACCTTATCTGGGGCCTTCTGATCAACGAACGTTATCGAATGTGGACTTAACCACTTAGCCACCCCGCCGACATCATCATGTCGGCCAGGGTTATTCACGGTAGCCGGACCGAAGAGATAAGTTCTAAGATCCTTAAACCCCCCCTTAAACATGTTGAACAAGCATATTGACCCTATGAAAAATATATGCATGATCAATAATGTATAGATTAACATCTCAATCGCAAAGTGAGTCGAAAAATTGGGTTCAAAAGAAAACCAAAAAAGTATTAACATTCATTTACACGTACATCCAAGAAGAGAAAATCATTGTTTAGGATATTAACATAAAAAGACATATTCGATCGCTTTAGAATCAGGTTTGCATGTCCCATAATAATGATACGGAGTAATACGTATTACGTAAGTAGTTATGTCATGTAATTGAACAATGAGTTGTTTATCCTTGGAAAAGGTATGAATAAAAATACTAATTAAGTTAGTTACAAACAGAATTTGGCTCTTAAATTTCTCAAGGGACGTATTAAACTTTTCTTGATCTTCACAACCCTAGTTCCTTGCATATACATCTATATATGCCTTATCCATGTAATATTATATATACCAGTTTTATGCGCCCGTGCGTTGCACGGTAGTTGTACAAATTAATACTCTGTATTCGATTACATTAGTATTGATATATTATCAAATGTATAATACAATTATAATGAAAAAGACATTTACTAATAATATTTGTATCGAAAACATTAATATGGAATTTTAACGTGAGCCAGTACATGGCACGTCAGTTTTATAACTTAGTGTTCGATAACTTTAGTATTGATATTTTATATTTATATTTATTAAATGTATAATACAATTACAATGAAAAAACGAGAGATGATCGCAACGGGTGGTTTAGTCCCACTCCTGTGATCCGAATCGCTGTTCAAAAAAAATTACAATGAAAAAAACGTTTATTATTAATAACATTTGTATCGAAAACATTAGTATTGAATATTAATGCATAGATTATGAGCCCATTTATATTTAAAAATATAAATATCATAGCCTTTCATTATTAAAATATTAAATTTAACGAATAATAATTAAAATTTAAATTCCTATAACATCAATATTAAATGATAAGATATGAGTCCTTATTTTTTTTTTTTATAATAACGAATGTAAATTTAATGTAGTGATCTCTAGTTTAAGTTTATACCATATGTTCATGTTTACAGATTAATAAACCCAGTTTAAAGAGATAAACCCAATTAAAGATCTCTAATTTAAATAAAATACGGAGTACATTTTTTAAATAATAATGAATTAGATTTGAATTAGAGATCTAATAATAATAATAATAATAATAATAATAATAATAATAATAATAATAATAATAATAATAATAATAATAATAATAATAATCATCTTTCATCGTTGTAAAAATAAATGATAAATTAATTTATGAAAGTGCATGTTGTATTTTATAACACAAAGTATATAATGTATTTACGTTATTATTTTTGTTACTTAAGTATCATCGATAAAATACAACATATAACCTTTTATTTGTGTGATAAATAGATAAATTTGGAGGTATTAAATAATACCGAGTATAAATGATACAAGGTTATACGGAGTATGATAATATATAATACAAATATATTTAATTTAAGGAGTTATTTTAGGAGTTATTTAATTCTATTTAATTAAGAAATTGACATGTGTGCAAATTTAATTTAGATTAATTGAGAAATTGACACGTAGGATTTTTGGCACGCGCCTTATAATAATGTATAGATGTATGTATGTATATATATATATATATATATATATATATATATATATATATATATATATATATATATATATATATATATATATATATATATATATATATATATATATATATATATATAAGGGACAGGATCAATGGGGAAGTAACCAAGCGGGGGGAGCAAAAAAAAATCGTTTTTTTGGAAAAAGAAATTCAGGCATCAAGATCACACGAAAATATGAACATTTAGAAAAGACACTTCGTGATGAATGTTATTATTTAGGCTGGAAAACGATCGACAAAAATAACATTCAAGATAATATTGTTCGTGAAGAATGTTAACGTTTTTTTCATGTTTTGTGAAGTAAAATTTAGCCCGATTTAGAGTTTAGGGTTTAGGGTTTAGAGTTTAGGGTTTGGTGTTTTGGGTTTATGGAATAAACCCAAAACACCAAACCCTAAACCCTAAACCGTTCGTGTTAAAAACTCAATCAAAATCTTAAATCTAAACCCTAACTTTCTAAACCCTAATATCTAAACCCTATAAACCCTAATATCTAAACCCTAGTAACTAAACCCGAATATCTAAAACCTTAACATACGATCGAAAAACACGATAATTGTTATATATTAGTTCTTCGAGCCTTTTCCCGCCAAAATAAAAACATTTATCACAAAGTGTCTTTATTAAATGTTCATATTTTCATCCAATCTATAATGTTCGTGAACAAAGTTTTTTCAAAAAACGAAAAAAAAAAGATTTTGCTTCCCCCCTTTTCCCCCTGATTGGTTACTTCTCTCTTGATCCTACCAATATATATATATATATATATATATATATATATATATATATATATATATATATATATATATATATATATATATATATATATATATATATATAAGAGAGGGAGAGAGAGAGAGAGAATTAATGAGAACCAAACATTTCAGGCAAACCCTGAAAACTAAGGGTGCACAATTATTTTTGATTTTTCGAATTCAGGCAAAATTGCTAGACTTGAGAAATTGTAGAACAAAGATTTTTTTGTTCGGATTAAGCGTTTTTAATTTGTTCGAATTGATCAATTGTTCGAACTTAAAAAATTGTAGAACAAAGTGTAATACGCAAGTTGTTTGAACAAAGTGTAAAATTTGTGTTCGAATTCACTTCAAATTGTTTGAATTCGGCTAATTGTAGAACGAGAGAATATATAACGTAAAATTGTTCGAACACGCCACAAAATTGTTCGAATTGGTCAATTTTGTTCGACTTCATGATTTTGTATAACGAAACGTGATTCTATATACATCTCAAAATTGTTAGGCTAGACTATAAAATTGTTTGTCATTGTATGTTTTTTTTTTTGTTGAACTTCAAGTTCTAAGTTTTCTCATTCATAAATGAGTTCTCGTTAGACATCCATATATATGCCTTATATAAGTAAATAAATAAATAAATAAATAAAAATATATATATAAATGGGGTACAAACTGGATAAGTAAAATTTCAAATTTTTAAAAAAAAAAATGATCCTTTAATATGCAAATAGAAGAAAACGAAAAAATTTTAAAAAGTTTTTTAACAAAATCGTTCGAAAATCGATGATGAATGATAAACATCGATGATGAATGGTAAAAATTGATGATGAATGGTAAAATTAACCATTCATCTGGTTAATTTATCATTCTTTTTGTTCGCGATGAATGATAAAATTAATCAATGCTAAAAAAAAGCAGATGAATGGTTAATTTAACCATTCATCTGTTTATGATGAATGATAAAAAAACAGATGAATGGTTAATTTAACCATTCATCTGGTTTTTTTTAGCATTGATTAATTTTATTATTCATCGTAAACAAGATGAATGATAAATTAACCCGATGAATGGTTAATTTTACCATTCATCATCGATTTTTGAAAAATTTTGAATTTTTTTTTTTATGAAAAAAATTAATTAGATGTGCATTTTAATGCAGATTTATGAATGTAAAAAAAAATTAAAAAAAATTATTTTGCTTATTCCGTTTGTCCTCCTTTTAAGCTTATCCATAGATCGTGCCCCCATATATATATATATATATATATATATATATATATATATATATATATATATATATATATATATATATATATATATATATATATATATATATATATATATATATATATATATGCCATGGCTACATTGATAATATTATGGACTCTGTTCAATAAGTAAATAATAATTAACAATAAACAAATAATAATTGATACCTCAAAAGTTTTTAGATGAATTCATGAATGAAGGGATAATTGTTTTTTTCTTGGTGGCTTGATGTATTGGCAATGGTTGATTTGTTGTTTGTTTCTTTTCGCTCCATCATGGCTCACCATTTGTTAGCCTTTTGTCATGGTCGTTGTTAGGTTAGCTCTGCAGTTGCGAGTCGTGATGGGCCCTCATTTTTATATTGTAAGGTTCTTCATCGAAGATGAACATCCTTTAGTTTTTTATATTATTAGTTTTATCGCCAAAAAAATATGATGCATGATGACGTTGACAATGAGTGGAAGACACGAAATACAAGTCGCGAATGTATCATCTAATTCTTATTTGTTATAATTCAGTAGGCTTATAACTACCTTTAGTGGCCTGGTGACTAATAAGTATATAGAGAGAATATGAGAGAAGTATGTGTTTTATATATTTTTGAAGTGAGTACATTATGAGCTCATAACACATATATATATATACTCAAAAAAATCTACTATACAATATCTATAATAATAATAAAATTAGCATCCAATATTGACTTTTATAACACTCCCCCTTGGATGACAATTTTATTAGAGAATAACTAGTACTGCCTCGTTAAAAACCTTGCTAAAGAAAACTCATTGGGATAAAACTTTAGCTAAGGAAAAAATAGTGCAGCATAGAGTTGACTCCCCCTCAAGTAGGCAACGCCTGAGTTGTTACATCTTCTGAACATGCCTCATGCCAATATTATGAACGTGTGTTCTGAAAATAGCAGTTGGAAGTGCTTTGGTGAAAAGGTCAGCAGAGTTTTTGCTGGACTGAACATATCTCATTTCAATCTGGTTGTCCTTAATGAGATTTTGAGTGTATGAGAAGAATCTAGGAGGTATGTGTTTTGTTCGGTCAGTTTTGATATACCCTTCTTTCATCTGTGTTATGCAAGCTACATTATCTTCATAAATAGTTGTTGGACTTTTATCACGTTCTAGTCCACAAGAATCAGTAATGAATTGTGTCATTGATCTCAACCAAAAACATTCCCGAGTAGCTTCATGTAATGCAATCACTTCGGCATGATTTGATGATGTTGCAACAAGTGTTTGTTTTTGAGAACGCCATGATATTGCGGTACCTCCATTTAGGAATACATATCCATTTTGAGATTTAGCTTTATGTGGATCAGATAAATAACCTGCATCTACATAACCAACCAAATCTTGTTTCGATTCGTTAGAATAAAATAATCCTAAATCAGTAGTTCCTCGAAGGTATCGAAATATGTGTTTGATCCTATTCCAGTGTCTTTTGGTAGGAGCTGAGCTGAACCTTGCCAACAAATTAACTGCAAAAGAAATGTCAGGTCTTGTACAATTTGTAAGATACATAAGAGCTCCAATTGCACTAAGATATGGTACTTCTGGTCCCAGGATATCTTCATGATCTTCACAGGGACGAAATGGATCAGTGTCAACATTAAGTGATCTAACAACCATAGGAGTACTTAATGGTTTTGCCTTGTCCATATTAAAACATTTTAAAATCTTTTCAGTATATGTTGTTTGATGTACAAGTAAACCATTAGGCATATGCTCAATTTGTAAACCAAGGCAATACTTGGTTTTTCCGAGATCTTTCATTTCAAATTCTTTCTTTAGAAGTTAAATGGCTTCATGGATCTCTTTATTTGTACATATAATATTAAGATCATCAACATAAACAGCTATGATCACATATCCGGATGTTGTTTTCTTAATGAAAACACATGGGCAAATAAGATTATTGGTATACCCTTTGCTTATCAAGTAATCACTTAATCGTTTATACCACATACGACCCGATTGTTTCAACCCATATAAAGACCTTTGTAACTTGATTGAGTACATTTCTTTGGGTTTTGCATTGGTTGCTTCTGATACCTTAAATCCTTCAGGTATCTTCATATATATATATATATATATATATATATATATATATATATATATATATATATATATATATATATATATATCACTATCAAGTGATCCATATAGATAAGCAGTCACAACATTCATGAGATGCATTTCTAAATTTTGAGAAACTGCCAGACTAATTAAGTATCTAAAAGTAATTGCATCCATAACAAGAGAATAAGTTTCCTCATAATCAATTCCTGGTCTTTGAGAAAAACCTTGAGCTACAAGTCTAGCTTTATACCTTGTAACTTCATTTTTCTCATTTCTTTTTCGCACAAAAACTCATCTATATTCTACAGGTTTCACATCCTTAGGTGTGAGAATGATAGATCCGAAAACTTTTCTTTTATTGAGCGATTCAAATTCAGCTCGTATTGCTCCTTTCCAATGATCCCA